>NC_086248.1:59565234-59917109 GCF_021018805.1 Prinia subflava | reverse complement strand
GATGGGGTTTGAGCAATCTGCTGTTGGGAAAGATGTCCCTGCCAATGGCAGGGGAGCTGGACTAAAGGTCTCTTCTGACCCACAATATTCTATCAATAAACTCAGCCTATTAAAATGTTAAGGCATGTAGAAGAGATTAATTCCTGCTTAGTTAAATCAGCTTTTGTGTCTCCTCATTAAATTGAACCAATAAGCTGTCTCTCCTAACAGCCAATTCAGAAATTTTCATTTTTGTTGAAAAGATTTGCAGAATCTTTTGTCTTCACACAACATGCTTAGTGAATAAACTTCTCAAATTTAAACCAGACCTCTTTGAATCTAGCTGAAAATTGGAGACTCAGACAATTCTGAGTAATTTAAAACATTTTAAAGGGGCTGAGTTTAAGCATGTTTGGTCTTGTAAATAGAGTAATTTCTAAGGTATGAAGCTTGCATCCAGAAAACAAACCTCATCCTTGATGATGACAATCCCAAGTGTAACAGGTGGAATTACTTCTGAGGAGAGTGGAGGAGATTTGATCTCAGCAGAGGACACTTGATCCTAGTCCACAGCAGAATGACTACAGTGCCATGCTGCCTTTGGCAGTGAAGCTGGCTCAAGAAGGGCCTGTCCCCTCCATCCCTGACAGCCTTTCCTTCCTGCTTCACGTTATAACCCACTGTCCTCCAAGATGTACCAATTTGCCTGTTCAAGGGGTCATGGACTTAACTGCACTTCTAAAATACCATTACAAAGGGAAACCCATATCAGAGACTCCTGATCAAATCATCTGTTGACTGAAAAGGTTTTAGAGTAAGGAATCTAATACATAGAAATACCTCTATACTACATAAATGCACCTTTTCCTTTAATGTCCAAAGTGACTGGCAGAATATTTTGGGTAAGAACAAAGCCTAGAGAGTTGGGCCTATCTTTTCCCTTGGGCAGCCCTCACTTTATTTTCTTTATACCACTGAAACACTTGGAGATCACTGCAGTTGGAAAAAAAGGGCATGGTTTGTAACATTCTGGATATCAGAAATGTCATTTGAATATAACAGGGCAAACTAAACCAACAAAACCAAGCCTTCTTTTGTATTCAGCAGCAGCAACATACAACCACTTCCACTTCTGCATTTTAGGAAAGTGCAGAAGTTTTAAGATTTATTTTAAAATATTTCCATATTCCCATATTTTCCCTATTTGCTCTAACTGAAGATAAGTCATGTTTTATCCAGAGACATTATATGTACATAAATAAAAAATTTTGAAGGGCGTGCATGTATGCTTGGGTGTATGGCACCCCAGGGATATCTCTGGGTCAAGTCCAGTGAAGGAATGGACTTGAAGGAGCTAGTTCCACAAACTCTGTCAGACCCACTGGGACTGATTACTGTCCAAGTATTTTAATTAAAACTTGAGGTAAATGGGGAGAGCAATGGGAAAGCAATTTCCCTTGTTAAAGGAAACTAATTGGGAGGACAGATGGAAAAGAGAGTTCCTCTTGGTACACAGTTACTATTCAGGCTCAGGTCTTGGTGGCCCTGAAAGTGGAGCAGAAGCCTCAGGATGTGTATACTTTTAAGTCTGGCAGGTAACCAGATGGTTATAGCCTTCTGCATATTTATAATTAAACACACCTCAACAGAGTGCAAATAAACATGCTGTTCTCCATTTACATATGTGGCTATTTTAAACCATGCTTTAAAATATCTTGGCTATTTAAACTTCAAGAACAAATTAAATACAGATTTATTCAAAAACCTGTATAAAGAGAACCAAAGCAAGAGCCTTGATCTTGATATATATTATGAAAACAGAAGTACGCCTTGATATCCAGACAGGCAAGTTTATTTTGGAATCCGAAATCTCCACAGGACAACAAAGGTAAGAGATCAAGGAAATGAGGAATGTATATTTAAAACAGCTAGCAAAGTGTACCATGAATGCAGCCATATCAACCACTGAAGTAAAATGCATTATATCTAACACTTATAATGTTAGAAGTTAATAAACCTTTTTTACAAAGGATTTTATTGTTCCTTTTTTTGTAGCTGAGCAAATTCAGCTAGTAAGAAGGGACGCAAATTGTTCAAGGTCACCAATAAGCCAATTTTATAGCCAAAAAAATGAACATGAAGAACCTAAATTGCCTTTTGGAGCTCCCTTATCCCAGAAATGCACACACTACTAGAATATAATGTATTCCAGTTTACAGTCTTGATAGAATTGTTTAGAAACTGAATTTTAGAAGAGGCAGATCAAACTATGTTCATACTCCATAGCACAAACACACACAATAAGAGGGTGGAATTCAGGTACTGTTTCTCCCTTTGTATACATTGCTTGTAAGCATGAATCATGCTATCTGATGATCAGGGCAAGTGATTTAAACTGTTAAGCTTGCCTACATTTTGATCCCTTGATAACAAGTCTCTGAATTATTAGGCAGAATTGCCTCATTCTAGCAAGTTTGCTTCTTTTCAATCAGCACTATCAAGCACAACATTACCAGCAATTGCTGTTTGCTGTTCATTTTTCTTCAGGTCTACACCCATGCACAATTTTAAAAAGGGCAACCTGTGGGAAAGTTGTTATTTTCTCTCCTCTGGTCCCAGACATGATAGGAAATTATCAAGCTTGATCATTTCCTTACTCATTAACTTGGTATTATTTACTGAAAGACAAATCCTTTGGACGCAATTCAAATTAAAAAAAGGCCTATTAACTCACTCATTAAATTTCCCTTCCTCCCCACAATAGATATTATTTTCCTTCTCACACTTCCTGACACCTGTACACTTCTCGCAGCACCCTCTGAGCCATAAATGGAGCACAAGAATCACACCTGCAGCAGCTCTCGAGTGGATTCCCCTCCCATGGGGCTGTTTCCACAGCAGGAGCAACTGCAGGAGGTGGGAAGCCAGGCTTGCCAAAAGCCAGAGGGGATTGGTATTGCTGGGAGCAGTGAGGCTGAAAGACCACCCAGGGAAAGAAGGGAGACCTTCAAGTCCTGGGAATGGTTATCTTGGATGCCACAGGGCTTTCCCTGCTGCTGCTTCTGCTTCCTCTGCTCTGAACCATACACACTTGTCTATGTAAATGCTCTGGCACTGGGAGTTCACCTCTTCTTTATATTGCCACTTAAAGTGTTAGAAACAAACTAAACATTTTTACCATAAACTACCACATCTTTCAGTAAATTTCATAGCTGAGCCTAAGGAACAGTGTGTTTGTAACAAGGAATTGGGCACCAGTGACTTCTCGCAAGCCTTAAATTTTGGTTCAATTTGGTCTTTGTCCTCCAAACATCCAAAAGCATCTTCTAAGTCCCCAATCTGATGTGAACACACAAACTAGGAATTCAGACAAAATAATTCCCACTGTGACATGAAACTCAAGGCTGCACACACAATCCCAAAGTCATTGAGCAGCACCTCAGTTCAGTGGGCTGCTTAGGCACACGCTCCACTTTAGGTGGTGGGTAGACCTTGTGAAGTCAGGTGTGATTTTCTGATCCCCCTAAACCCACAAACTTAAGCCAGCATGCAGGAAATGCTGCTGAGACACAACAAAAAGAGCTGCTGCTGCCAAGGTGAAGGATCAATATGGTGGTTTTACCTTTGAGTGTGACCCAGTACTGCTTCCACTTGCGTCGTGTGACCAGCTCCAGCTTCTTCTCCTTCTGCAGGGTCACCAGGGGTTTGAAGAACAGCCACCCTGCCTTGCGCACCACGCCCTGCTCTTTCTCATACAACAGATCCAGCTGCTCCAAGGAACTAAGGGACTCGCAACTGGAGTCTTCTGTTTCTGATGAGGTCTCCGTATTCTCCAAGTTCATCCTGCTCATCTCCAGCTCTCGCATGAAGTTCTCATAAATGTTCTGCCTCAAGGCATCACTGCTGACAGCATTGGTGGACTCGCTTCTCTGGGACAGGGCATGGCTGGAGCCAGGAGACCACAGTAAAGTGGAGAGCTGTGATGGTGCCAGTGTGTCCGTAGTGAAGTTGTCCATTCTGCTGTCGAAGTATTCACTCCCATCTTTATACTTTGGCTCCTGTGCATAAAAGGAAATTATCTGCAATCAGTCACCAAAGCTATGATCAAAAGACACACCTCATTTGTCAATTAAATTTGTTTCATGTTTAGCCACTTCCAGTGCCTTCATCTTTTCAGCATTACATCATAGTCTTTGCCTCAGCCACTGACACCACCACTGCTACCATTCAGTTTTTTCAGCAGAACCCCATTAAACCGTATCCACTAATCTGAGCATTTTGGTAATTCCGGCACCTTTGAGTAATCTTAAATTTCACTAGAAATTACTGTCTGAAATCTGAGGTACTCCAGGAGACAGCTACATCCTCCATCTGAAATGCAGGCACCATGGCTTGCTTCTGTCTGAACACAAGCAGGAACAGTGTCACAACAGGGTTTTTTATTATTATATTGATACTTTGGTGCTATCACATTGGTGTAAGGTGGCTAGGTTTAGCTTCAGCCCAACAAGGTTGATTTTAACCTCCGCTTTCTATTTGCCATACAAACAGTGCTTAGCCAACAAAAAAAAGGTCAAAAGTTGAGAATATTTTGAACTTGTTAGATCAATTGACTAAAATCTAATCTAAAACAATAAGTGGTTTTAAAAAAAGAAAGACACGCTTGCTGACTGGCTTAAATCCAATCTCCAGACTGCAGAGCTGTTTATTTTCTGAGTTGCTGGGAACACCTTGAAAGTTTGATCATCCCATCAAGCACTGACAGGCCTTTTTCCTAATTGCACTGTGCAGCTTCAACCCTTGGATTGAAAGGGCTGGCCAACTTGAAATAATCAGGTCTGATGGTATGACTTCAACTTTGCCTTTGATATGGATGCCATAGTGGCCCATTTCTTGCCACTGCTTGTCAATGTGGGACTTTGCTGGCAGATTGGACTTTTTCTCTCTTAAGCCTTTCCAAAGAATATGTTGTCTGGTCCCAACTCTCCCAGGGTCCAGGGAGGGACAGGGATTTTCCTTCTACCCAAAACAGAGCTCCTTGGACTAACTTCACTGTTGAGAACCACACCATCCATCCCAAGAAGCCATTTATTTTCTCCTGAACTCAAGCATTGACAAAGCTATTTAAAAGCAGCCAATATTTAAGAGCATAAAACACAAAAGACACATTGCCTTTTGCAGTAAAAGTGTGAGGGAAGGAAAAAGAAGAGATTGCAATAAACAATTTGAGAAGTGAAGCTATTACCCTCGGTAATAATAAAGCCATTATACTTTCAAGTTTAGACTGCCTCTCTAAAAGCATTTATTTTCTCACAGACTACTGTACTAAGAACAAAGTAAATAAACATTGGTCTCCTGTGAGCTGTTCTCCCCATCAGCTTTGAAAACAACTACTTTTTTGTTTCTTTGCTTCTTACTTGTCGCTCCTCAAAACTGCAGCGGAAAAGCTGCGCTGTGTTTTGATAGCATCAGGACCTCCGGTGCGCAGCCAAGACTAGGATTGTACACCCTCCCAGGCAATGCCAGACAAACCACTTTTCCAGCAGCAGGACACTGCTGCTCACAAAAGCCAGTTTGAACTGAAACCCACGTTCCCTTACAGTACATTGAACTTCAAATATGGCTTTTCAGATCACTGTTTGGTGATCCAGTTCTCCTGGTAAAGGAGCATCTTCCTCAAATCTTGTTGCGGAGTGTTAATCAGTGTTGCCCAAGAGTAACTCCCTAAACATCAACAGTTTAGCTGTTTTTTATATGGTAGAGGGAGGAAGATCAGCACATGGGGTAGCAAACCAGGACATAATCCTTCATGTAACACCTTTATGCCACAAATCAACTGTAGAACATGGATTGTACAACTGCGCTGGCGATCTGCATTTCAGAGAGAAACTGAAAGCTTTCTCCACCCTTGTTTTAACCGCTGACACTGTACTTGTGTGCCAAATTCCAGCATTTTAATTGTTTGACTGTTCTCCAGGAAGTGCTAGTGTCCCCTGGAAAAAATTAGTATACAGCTCATTAAGAATATGTACTTCTTACAGTCCCAAAGCACTAGTAAGAGACACAACTCAAGGCAAACAGAAGGGGTCTGTTGTGAAAACCTGCCACTGGAACAACATACTTTAGGGAAATGGGTGGGATGCAACCTGTCAATGACCAGCCACTAACCAAATCCTATATTTCCTCCTCATACACAGAAAGGGTAGGAATGAGGAAGTACCAGAGTAGAGAAAATGGATAAAGAATCAAAAATGAATATATACACTTCACTAGGACACCATCACTTGTATTTTTCTTTTCTTGAGAACTGAACTGGCAGAGTCTGGCAGTCTCTGTTGGTCCTTGAGGATGCTGTCACTGTGGCAATATCTGCCACTACTGAAAACGTTTGACCTAAGTTGCTGCTCCAGGTGGTTTCCTTGCCAGGCGACTTTCTGTTGGTTTTTGCTCTGTTGAATCTAGTGGTGATAGAAAACTACCACTGTTTCTGCTCAGCTGCATTTAAGGAGATCTCTCTATGTCTGAGATATACTCTGGAATAGTTAAAGATAAGCCAAAAGATAAAGAGGCTAAGATACCAATTAGAAAAAGTGACGCATGTAATAATTAGCTGTAAAAAACAGCACAGGAAAAAACGCAGCCTGCTACATTCATTAGGACCCATGCTAAAAGGAGAATCTAATACCAGTTTTCAAGTCAAATAAAGAGGTTGACTCAAAGTACTTTTCTTTTAAATTCTCTTTACAGCCCATATCAGGACTCTGGCTTATAAAGTCATAAAATTTCAGATATGATTGCTGAAGTGAGGCTATTTTACTTAATTCAAGAACCTTTCTTCCATAGCTGTTTCTGGTGGATGGATTTTCATTTTACACAGAATTTGCTAATGTTCTCCATGTTAAAGAGCTGAACAGAGTTTACATCACCATCTTCAGTCCTATCTGACTGTGCAGCAAGTCTGTATAAATTCTGTCCACAGGTCTCAATATATCACACACTTTTCAGCTCACACACATTGAATTGTGACACAGCATCACCCCAGTGCCATTTCAGGACAGATTAAAGTAAATGAAAATGTTTGCTGCAGTACAGTACCAGTGATGCATTTTACTTTAGGATACCCTCATGCAAGGAAAACCAGGCCTTGGAAAAGATGATTACAAGTCTTGATGCAAGATCATTATTAGAAAGGCAAACTCAATTCCAGGATACATCAGATCAAGCCAGACATAAGGAAACATCCGAGTAACTGGACTGGGCATAACTAGGACTCCTCTGGAACATCCCATATGCAAATCTGTTTGTGGATGATTTAAAACAGATGAGGAGGAAGGGCGCCAGAATGAAAAGGAAATAGATTTCCAGTCTTAACATAGGAGACCAAGGAGAGTCTATACAGCCTCACAAATGCAGGCCAAGAGAAGATACCACTTCTCCCTGTAAATAAATCATAACAGATTAAAAAATAGGAAAGAATAACTAATGTAGCAGGCAATACTGACATCAGAACAAACTGTCTGGGACTACGTTTACTCTGCCTATTAGCAAGCATTGAATAAGATGGTCTGGAAAGAGCCTTCAGGATGGAGAAAATTCTGTCTGTGTTTAAGCTGCAATTTGTTCACACAGGGGATTAAACTCCACCACCTTTCTAGGGTCAAGGGTCTGGCCTCAGTATCCCAAGCCTATCCCTTGGGATATCCTAGGTCTGTGCTCCCATGAAGCAGGGGGCTTGGCTGGTTTGTTCCCACTGGCGCAGCTGGAGGGACTGCCCAGCCACCACGGGCACTTAGGCCCGCTTAGAGGGAAGTGTTCCAGCTTTCACCTACGTTCAGCCCAAGTGACTCACAGCCAGGGATTACTAATGTACGGAGGAAGGGACGCGCTGTTCAGAGCAAAGCACAGATGCTGCCATCGACGAGATGGAGTCGCACAAACAGGGACCAGCCACGTGACAGAGCAGAACCATGCATGACATTTCTGTCTTTTTAAGCTGAAGGACCTGTTAAGAGTAAAAGCATTACCAAACTACAACCCAGCAACCCCCAGAAGAGATGGCAGGTTACTCAAAGTGTGAAAGATGGAAAAGAACCAATAAAGCCACACAAGGAACTGCAAAACTACAAAGCATTCACTACCTCCCTTTTACCCTTCCTGTTGCTGGATACTGGTCTGATTAAAATCAGTGACTAACCATTTCCTATGCCTTTTCTAAGAAACCACCATTTTTGGAGCTAGGGCTGTTTTCCTTCTACCAGAATCTGATTCAAGCTTGATGCAATCTCTCCAGCCAAATTTCCTTGCCGTGTCTGAAGCCAGTTCACTGCATAGTGAATTCAAAACAGCTATGAATCGTGCACCACAAATGCCATTCTGAAAATGTCATAACTAAGTAATACATACTAAAAGTCTGGGATGCAGAAATCATGTAAAGCCTGGCAGTAAAATCCAGAACAGATACAGATGATGAAATCAGTGAAGAATCCTGGAACACAGCATTGAGGCTCTTCAGTGATTCCAGGTTTTTTGCCCTCTCTTTCACAGCTGAATAAGAAGGTGAAAAGACAGCATCTGATAAACTACATAAGCATCAACCCACAAAAGAAGTAATCCAAATAAACAGCTTTCATTTTCATTTCCCACTTCTGTAGCCCCTAACTAGGACGTGCACCGGCAAACTTTACGCCGTGCTCATTTTTGAGCCTAAGGGTCTGCCAGAGTTTTACATTGCAATGACAGATGCACATGGTTAAGCACAAGACCTGTCTGAATTTCCAGCACATGAGACAGTGTTTGCCCTATGTGCCACATAAAATTACGATCTACGATCAGCAGATCAGCTGCTGCCTAAATTGGAGAAGTGAGTGTGTGCCCTTTGCCCTCTGCTAAATTCTGAAGTGGCCAGCACATCCATGCTGCTGAAAGGGAGCATACTTTATTTAGGGAAGCACAGTGACTGTTCCTGTATGAGAAACACCAGGAAGATCCAGGGGGAAAAAAAAAAACCAAACCAAAAATCCAAACCAAATCCAAAACCAGTCTCATCTCAGCTTGCAAACTCACACACAGAGACCAGGCACAGTCTGGTATTTAAAGAGCCAGTTCTGGGGCCTGCAGCTAGAGATGAGAATTTCATTCCTGACCACAGGCATCCTAAATTCCTATTAATGGGATTAGTCTTAAATTCTTCTAAAGAAACATCCTTTCCCTCCCTCTTGCTCTCCCCTCCCATCTCCTTCACACTACCATCTCCCAGTGAGCCATATGGCAACCCAAGTTTTTCCATCTGGTGAACTAAGCTGACACATAGGAAGGAGGAGGTTGCTCCATGTGGTGCCTTCAGAGGAGGTGGAGGCAGAACCAGCACCTCTGGTCAACACAGCTGCTTGCCTTGCTACAAATGGATTGACATGCAAAAAGTGAGTGGTGAAGCCAGTAAACAGACAGGGAACATCTGCAAAGATAGTTACAATGGCCTCCTTTTACTGCCCCTTCCACACTCTTTAGATCATGTATGCTAATTCACAGCATGTATATAGAGAGAGGTTGCATTTTCATATTTGAAATAAAAAGAAAGTTTAAACCCCAAGTCACTTTTTAAGTAATGCAACAATTTCAAAGGCAAATTCACAGAACCATTAGGCTGCAAGGATTGGCATTAACTTAGGTGACAAAAGAGGAAAACAGGAAGGGCAAATTTGCACAAAATAACGTGTATCTTTTTTTGCTGCTAACATTTCAGACAGCATCAGGGATGCAAAACCTCTCAAAATTCCAGAAATTACTAAATGAGATAAGCAAGTAATTAACCTGCAAAAAAGACAAATATCGGGCAATCACTATGCTTATAAGAGGAACAGAAAAACCAACTTTCACACACTTAGGCTGGTTTGTACATACCTGCAGCTTCCTTTTCTTCCTTGAAAGACTTCCTGTCCAGTCACTGATGCGCCGCATTCGGTTCTTTAATGTATCCTTCTTGGATGCATCCTCACCAAGGGGCTTAGGCTTTCTGCAAGGGAGGGTGTAGGAGGTGTAATGTGCAGGACTCCCCTGCTCTACCCTGGAGGGAACATCAATGTCTGAGGCAAATGAGACACGGTTGCTTAGGCTACCAGGAGTGTCAATATACTCATCAGACAGCCTGATCCCAGGTGGAGGAGCGCTTTCCAAATTTGTATCCTTATAGAGATCTCGGAGTGAGGAAAGAGATGAACTTTGGTTGAACGACTTCTTGTTGTCACTTGCTGGGAAACTGGCATGAATGCTCGTATCTGGAGTGCTCCTGGTCAAATATGAACCATCCAGCTCATTGATATCCCCAGCATTTCCCCAGAGAGAGTCATACCATGAAGACTCAGAGCTGAGGGAGCTTCCTTTACTAGACCGAAGCCTTGAATCGGTAGGTGACAGACGATGGCTTGAAGAGCAGTCTGCACTGGAGTTCCTCCTGACATCAAGCAGGTTATTTGGCTTAGATTCCAAGGCAGGGGAATACCTCAGCAACTGCACTGGTCCACTGGACTCCTCGACTGGTACCTTGCTGTTGTTGCTGTTGTGGAACTCGACCCTCAAGCAACCATCCAGCTTCCCCAGAGTTTTAATGAGAACTTTTGGACTCCTCCTGTCCTCTGATGGGGAGGCTGATGCAAGACTCTCATTTTTTCCATAGCAATTTAAAATGTGGCCATTGCATTCTCGAGAGGCAGCATGATTAGTTCCAGCTTGGAGGCCAATATAGTGGAACCCATTCTCCGGCAAAAACATCGCGTTACTCCCTTGGCAGTAGTCCCCTGAGGCATTTGTCCTATGTTTGGCATGGACATTGCTTTTGGAGACCTTCATCACAGTGTCACCAAGTCTAGAGGAATAAGGCTGACTACTCTTGAAGTGTGAAAGGCAGCTTCTGGCAAGGGACCTTGATTTGTAGGTTGAGCCGCTGCTAGTATGTCCCCATCCATGCATAGAGCAAGACTTTTCATCTTTAGCATGAATGCTGCGAATTTTCAGAGAGCAAGGCTTCTGCTTGGCACCAGCTGTAGTAGCAGCATGATTTTTTGATCCCTGAAGACTGTATTGACTTTCTGAATTCCCCATTTTCCACTAAATTAAGAAGAGTTTAATTAGAAACAATGGCTAAAAGACAGAGCAAAAAGTAACAGGCCATTTTTACCCTTCACACAGGAAAACGCCTATTTAAAAAATGATATGAAGCAATTGTTTCAAAAAAAGCCATTAAATAGACATGTACAACATTAAATTCATAACTGAACTTATTTTAGGGGCAAGCTAGGAAAGGCTATTTTCTCTAAGGTTCATTACCCCTCTGTTATAAAGCTGGAATCTAACTCCATTGAAATCATGTCAACACCATCCTCCACCCACACCCTTGGCAACATCCTTTTCTTATAACTTACAAAATCTCTGGCTCCCAAGAACAATGGCATAATGAAAGGGAGACAGCAGGATAATCATAACTTAGATGTAAAGTGAACTGTACTTTCAGAGAAATCCCTTCTGCCAGCAGACAAGCCCACTGTAGTTTCAGCTTGACTGATTTCTGTGCAACCAAGTGCTGCCTCAATAAAATGTTCAGTAAACCCCAGCTATGTGTTTAAATTGAGCTAATCTAGGAAAAAGGAAAAAAAAAACCCATGCCAAAAATCAGACAAAAAGTAACTTGGTTAGCTAACAGCCTCATCTTCCACTACAGTACAAAACTGCATTATGTTCATTCAGCACAGCACAGTTTGATGGATCGCCTGGTAAAATGCTCTTCAGTTTTTCACAGTGTTTGCAGTGAATAGCACACGCTGGAGCAGTTAAATTGGCCCACTGAGGTGACTGAAGATTTCAAACCTACATAAACTGCACCCCAAAGAAAAAAAGACAGTTCTGTTCTTTTTGTTACTCAGAATGAATCTCCTGTGTTTGTAATGTACAGAAACAACACCAAAATGCTTTTTCCATCGACGCTACGCCTCTTTACATATCAGATCTCAGACTATCACCTGGAGGAGGATACTCTGCTGCCTCATTAAAAATTTGTCAAAATAAGCCACTGTGAAAGTATAATCTTATCTTCTAGAGCTTCTAGGTTTTAACATCCCTACTTCAAGCCCTTATCACTTTTAGATTAAAAATACAGTATAAAAGAAAGAGCAAACCTGGAGGAACACTCTCAAACACAAGCACGGTTAGCAGTCAGCATGCTCTGCATTGTCTTCGTGGCCAGCCACTATGCTTGCCAAAACCAGAATGGAGTTGCACACAGACTTCCTAGAAAACACCAAAAAGACAAAAAAAGGGTTTTTAGTCAAGTACAACTTGCACTTTACTCCAACTGTATGTAAAATGAATAGAAAAGGAAAAAAAAATCAGAAGTTACAAATTAAAAGAAGTTTGATGAAAGGAGTTCCTGGACTTTAGGCACACATTTTTATAAGCATACTATAACAATTGACATTGAATTAGTAGAAATAAGTCATTGAGTAAATGTTTAATTTTTTTCTCCTCTTTATCTTTCACTCCTCTCACTGACACTGAATTAGGACAAACTTTCATCCCTCTCCAGTTTTCCTTTTGGAAGACCAATTACAGTTCACAGTACTGTGCAGTGGTCCATTACAATGTGGACCAGACTGATCAGAGCTATGTCCCACAGCATCTGTTTATCTTTCCCCATGCCTGGATTCCAAACATGACCTTTGCGGTGAAAGGCCACCATGAAATTCACTCCAGCAGCCACCCAGTGACCTCCCTCTTTAGGTTTGTTCTGATTTTAGGTTAATCTGCTACTAAAACAAGAAAAAGGCTGCACCAGGCCTTGCGCAGACCCAGAGGTAACAAGACCCAAGCACTTCCTATAACCTTCTGAAAGTATTGGCTCTTCACTTAGCACACAAAAACCACAACTCAAAGCAAAAGAACCAAATCTAGATGTCACAGAACACACCAGCAGTTTAGGGATTGAAACACTCCATAGAAAAGAAACAGTACAAGATGTTAGACTAAGTTTTGGAATATACAGTTAAGTTAGAAACCCTTCTTAACACAACACCACCATTTTTTTTTCCTTTCTGCCTAAATTCCATGCCTACTGTTCATAATTTTCAATTGAATAGCTACTTGATTTGAACATGCTGGCTTTTGCTCTCGTTGACTTTTTTGTGGCTATTTACTGTATAAGAACCTTGAAAGAGTTTGAATAAATTCACTGGTATGTAGCTAACCTTACCAAAAACAAAGGTAAAGGTTGCCAACTAGAACTAAAAACAGTCTTAACAGCAAGCCTAGAAAAATGTTAGCAAATAAATAACTCAGAAGAGACAGATCATGATAGAGATTCTACAGACCTATAAACATGAATTAATGACTGTTATCACAAAGATATCTAATAAAACAGATAAGCCACACAAATTTCATCTTACACTCAAAGAAGACAAAAATCTGTAATTTTCTTACTCTCTCTAACAATTTGGAAGTTTACTATTTATGATACCCTTGCCCGTGCAGGTTTTGCCTACGCTGCTAAGTGCACTCCTCTATGTGAATAGCTTTTAAAGTGTCATATGCAACTTGGATTGAACAAAAAGACTATTGATTCAAGGTTAGTAGAAGACAACACACAAACTTCCTAAGCTCCAAACTCTGAACAAATTGCCAACACCCAGCAGTATTCTCTTCCTATATCCAAGAGGCACAGACCACAAAGAAACAATGAGTTTACATTCAGAATTCCTCATCTGGGATCAGAAAGTACATTCAGCAAGAGAGCTTTGAGGGCCTTGTATCTATTCATAAGGAAACACTGAACTCAATTTGTCTAAAGAAACAGGCAAAAAGACCATCTGGTCTCCATAGTGATTGTGCAATGGTTAGGTAATCCTTTTAACAGAGTAGGTAGTGAGCAAGCTGCTGTCATGAACCTCAAAAGACAGACATTCAATTCGTCAAAGCTTGAGCCGTGGCTACCAGGGTCCATTGTACGCGTCTCCGATACACAGGCCACACAATGGGTGAGGGAATAAATTTATCTCAGGGGACAGTGTCTACAAAACAGTGTCTCTGTCTGTGCAGGAATCAGTCTGCACTACAGCAGAACAGTCAATAAATTCCATAGAAATAGCCCCAAGGGATTTTTCTCAGCATCCCAGCCACTCAGAAAGCCATGAGAGGCTCAACATCTGCGCACACTGCGATAACCCATCTCTGAGGCTGCACAAAGACCATCACCTGGAAATCACCTGTCATCTCTTTCTCTTGCCTCACACTTGTGTGAAGTAATTTCATTTCTGTTACTTCCAATTAGTGGAGGAAGAGCAAAGCAATTCAGCTTATACCTAAAGGCTGCATGATACAGGGTGGTGGTCATGGACAAACTCTAGCTATGCTCCTCCAAACACTCACGTTTTACATTATTTCATCTATGGAAGCCCTGGAAATTACATTGCAGGGGACAGAATTCAGCTTCAGCTGTATTTCTCACAGCAATCCACTGCTGCAGAAGACATGCTTTTCTTGTTTCCTATGCAGAGAGATGAATACTTCTTGTGAGCAAAACCCGTTTCTATGAATATTTTCAGCAATTATAATCAGCATAATTAGAAAGCAGCTCACCGTGCCCGAAGATGACTATTAAGAGTTTATTTGCTTTCAATTACAACCACATTCTCTAAAAAAGGAGTTTTCAATCTTCACCCTGGTTCCCCTTGACACATTAAAAAAAAACCCAGCTATGCAAACATACTAATCCGGGAACCCCACCATCCCCACCACACCCAAACACTAACACCAGTCATAACCCTAGAGCTAAAAATGTATTTCCCCACCTTGGGGCTTCTCCACATAAACTTCTCCTAGAATTTTTACTTCACAACACAAACACACAAGCTCAGGAGCTGTTTTGGAGAAGCGCCTGCCACCTCTATTCCCTTATTATTACCACCAGAGCTGGACTGCTTTATGAATGCTAGAGGAGAGAATGACTTTCTTAAGTTGAACACAAATACAAGTAGTGCTTAGCAATTGCAGGGGTGCTTTCCTCTCCAGGCTTAATCTCTCAAAGGTTTCCAACTTGACTCACTAACCATATTTCAAGCAAAACTGAATCATAATAATAAGATCCCATACTCGGTTTGCTTATGAGGTATAACAAGGAATTATTACATTATGAATCGGTGGGAGATCTGAGTCAAGGGAGACAAGCTCTCATCTGCTATAGCAGGAGCACACACCAAACATGATTTTGCTACTGTCAGCCATCTGCTTCCCATACAGTCACACTAACTGGGCTGAGACTCTCTAAAGCTACAGGTCAGAAAATGGCAAGCTTCCAGATGGGAAGCCATCAGGAGGCTCAACGCTCCACAGCCACAGTCAGCATTGGACAGTGGCCATAAAATGCAAGAGGCTGTGGTAGGGAGGTTCCTAGATTTGCTTGATCTTCCTAGGGAGGTTCAGCAGATTTGCTTGACTAGGACTGTCTCTGTCCCACCACGTAGGATGCTGAAAGAGTTCAGCTAAAGTCAATCCCAGCAATGTTAAACTTTAGTCTGGATCACCAAGTTAACCCTCATCAGACAAACACATGTACCAAAGCTAAGTCTCTGATGTATTTTGATGCCTTTATTCTTCTGGGTGCCTGATGAGAACAAGTCTTCTCTGGCAGATAAAAAATAAGTGGTCTGCAAACCACTCACCTTTGGTGAAGCTTCCCCAAAAATCTACTGAAGAGTTACAGGGAAGTTAAGTCTCACTTTATTAAACATATCATCTGCACCAGAGTGACAAAAACAGTTTTTCAAAAAAAAAAAAAAAAAAAGTATGGATCAGTGCAGATGAGGCTAACATCATATCATCAAATTGGCACCACTGAGTGAGGGCTCATTAAAAGATGCAGGAAGTCATGAGAGTCTTCAGCATTACCAAGAACAAAACTCTTCATGCACAGCAGAAGAGCTTAAATTTAAAACCTCCTATCATTAAGAAGGAAAAAAGTATTTAAAAGGAGAGCTAGATTAAGAGCAAAAAAATAGGTAAGACCTAGAGCTAGCTGTCTCGTCCCTATAAAAGAAGATCCTACACAGAATCACAGAATCCTTAAGGTTGGAAACTGTCTCTAAGATCATCTTAACCCAGCACTGCCAGGTTCATCACTTATCCACAGTGTCACATGCACATGCCTTTTGAACCCTTCCAGGGATGTGATTCCACCATTTCCCTGGGCAGCATATTCCAATGCATGGCTACCCTTTCATGTGAAGATTTATTATTTATTACCTATAAATATTATAAATAATATTTTGTGTGATATAGCATATACATTGATTATTAAGTATAAATTATTATATACTGAGATATATATATAATAATATCTATTATTACTATATGAGAGAGCAACCTCCATTTTCTCAGGTCTTCACAATGACACAGCAGGATGCAGTTTTAAATTTTAACAGAAATCTTTCCTTAAGGAAAGAAAGAAATAAACTAACCAAGTATTTTATTTTTACTTATACCTTAAACAACAAGCACGCATCACAAACTCATAGGACTTTCTTCACTAACAGGAGGATTGTCACCTGCACCACTACAGTTCCTTTCAAGACAAGATAGGACCAATCCTGGAATACCTGCCACTGGGCAGTGCCTCACAGCCATCTACCCAAGAGTAAGCATTTACCAAAGAAAGGCAGAGCATCAACTCACTCTGCATTGATAAAAAGTCTTATACAAAGCACCTTTGAGGGCAGAGTATATCCCATCAACTCCTCTCTAGTGATGAAGCAAGAGGAGTCACGTGCTTTCTGCTGTGATTAAAACCCTCATTTCTACAAGGGCAGGTAAGGGCTCCCAGCCACGGAGGGGGGCCAGTGTGGTCACCTCTGGACTGTGCACACGGAGCGGGGCGGCACAGAGAAGAGAAAAGGCAGCACCAGGGCCCTTACACAGGCAGCTGCCCTCAGTGCACGGCTCCTAAGTGACTGCCAGGAGACTGCCACCAGAACTAGAGCAGCTGGGATAATGGAGAATCTGAAACTGTTTCGGAACAATAAACAACAAAACAGAAAATCCCCTGATTTATAAGAAATTACCGATTTTTTTTCTTTTAACAGCGGACCAAGTTAGAAGTGTTCAGGGTTTGATGTACAGCAATTACCCTGGTAGTTTTTTACATCAGGAAAAGCTTTTTGTGTTATTTCTTGTTTGTTTCAATTGCCTGAACAAATCCTGTATTTTCTTTCAAGTAACTTTTACATCCTCTTTCACCGAAAGGTTAAAACACTGTCCATTTTAAATGGCTTACAAAATCTTTGAGATTGTATACAACTAACTTCCAGATATTAATGTGTTAACAGGTTTTCCAAAGAATCACTGTGCTTTGTGAATTTTTACATGGATACAGAATTACAAGTTTGAAGCTTTAATTAACTTTTAATCTACTTTGGTTTTTAATATGAAAGTAATACAGAATGCTAGAATGTGAACCTGCCCTCCCCTTCCTGCATGGCCGTGTATGGACGGATATGTGAAATTAATGAGGGGGCCAGGTTAGCACAACCCTGTAGCTGGATTAAATGTGGAGTTTCTTACTGGAAACAATTTACTGTATTTTTTCGAAGTACGCACTTTGGTCACATGCTTCCATAAATCAGAAGCAGATTTCTTATTCCTGCAATCTCAATCACATTCCTATTATAAAAATATACCATAATAATTATGCCACGGTATTCTTGGCAGGATACTTTGCATTATATACCACTGTATTCAAAGAATGAATAACCAAAACACCACAAGTATGCCTGTATTAAAACAAAAATACTATTTTGCCTTAAAAATTCAATTTGAAGCCAGAATTCCTCACTCACTCATTAATCTCTGCAGAGTTCTAGTCTCCTGTATTAGAAACTGCTTGGTAGCTTACACATCAAATTAAAGTCAATTGTTTTTCTCATTAAATGTAAGTAGCCTTCATGACCCCAGACACTGCTTTTATGTTGTGAATCATACCTACATTGCAGATGGACTTCTAATTTTACAGTTCAAGCAAGAAACAGACACTCTCCTTTTCTGGTTTCTTCTCTTAAAATAGCATTAATTCCAATAGATCTACAGTGCTTCACATCTATATCGTATCAGAATTAAACATCCCATACTGGGGATGTGATCCCTTCTTTTGCTCAACCCATCACTCTAAGTCCAAGACACTGGCAGCTTTATTGAATTAGGCTTTATAGCTTTCAAGTTAGTGCAATAGGGAAGGTTGAATCAAGCCTGAAGATCCTTATCATATTACACCAGTGCTGATACAGTCTAAATCTCCAGGGACTTATTTTTCTTTGGCAGGAAAAACAAATTTCACCATTTGTAAATGTTATTGAATTTATACACAATGGCTAAAGTGCACATCCATTTAAATAAAAGCCATTAAGCTTATTTTTTAAAAAAAGAACCCACCGGGAATGCCAGCTAACATCTTGGCTTAATGCAGTAGCTGCAGCAGTTAAAGAGTTGATATTTCTAAGGGTCTATTTCTTGCCCTCAGAGCGGAAACTGACTCAGTGATCTGAAAGACTTCTCCACCTGCTTGGGTTGTAAGCACACTGTCGGGTCCTAGAGCAGAATTACAGGGTGCTCTCAGGGGATTTCAAGGCCTGAGGCTGGGTGGGGAAGAGGGTGCACCTGAAAGAAGCAAGATGCTCCAAGCAGGGGAGCCCGGGCTCCAGCATTGCTGCCCAGCCCTTGGGAGACCGAGTGCAAGTCTGCAGGCTTTGCTAAGACAAACTCCTGAAGAGGTCTCTGCCTCAGCCCTCTTTACTTATACCAACATCAGCAGGGGGGATGTGGGCTTGCTGGTCAAATTGGGATTCCCAATTCTCCACCAGGAACATTTGCCCTTCTCCTTTCTTGTCTGTTTCAGTAGCAACCAGCTCATGCTCTCAAATACAACCACAGTCAGCAGGAAGTCATGGGGATATTCTCTCACACATATCCCCGCAAAACTGTAGGTGCCAAAACATCAGCTTTGGAGAAGATAGGATAAAGTTTATTTTTGGACGAGGACACAGTTCACAACACCACGAGCAGCCACATAGGCCCTACTAAAGAAGAGAAGCAAAGGGCAGAAAGGAAGAACAATCCAAGACAGCAACATTAACACATTCTGCTCTTTCTGGCATAACACATTCCAAGTCTATTGGAACAACTCTTAACCCATGGCATCAGAGAAAAGCCTCCTTTAGGAACTGGCAGAAGAGTGTGTTTCAGGCTGAGAGACAGGGACTGGGGTGGCTGCAAAACTCCCTGCTTGTCACCTATTACACAGCCTGCTCCATAAGCAGGAGGGGAAAACCAGGCCACAATTGGCATAGTCTTTTCTACTTAGTTTACACATTCATAAATACCTGAGGGTGTCTATTCCAAAGTAAATGCTTTCCTACCTTCACAGCCCTGGGACTTCCTGAAGAGGACAAAGGATCTGGGAGTTAGACACCAAAAGTAAACTTGAGACACAGTCCCTTGGAAAATTGAAAGCAGACCTTGATTTTTGCATGCCAAGAGCTCTACAGCAGTAACACAGCTTAAGGCTTCCTTTCCTGTGCCCCTGTAGCACCAGCATGTTACTCGCACATTAAAAGAACAAAAAGAGTACACTGAGGATTAGGTTTCCTCACTAAAAAATTGCTTTGTAGCTTCACAGCTACAGACTGCCCTATTCAGAGTCCATCCTCCCATGATACATGGATACCCCTTTCCCGCTGAAGATAATGAGACAAAAAAATTCCAGCTCTTGCCTCTAAATTGTAACTTACTATACATTGTATAACATTGTCAAATCATCCACCCTAATGAGACAGAGATGCATGATTTCCAGAATGAAGTCACCAGTGTACAAAATTAACTCGGTGACCACATCAGCAACAAGCACAAACAAAGTTACAAACTCTGATTGCTTTGCAAGACAAATTAATCACCCCTCTGAAAAAAAAAAAAAAAAAAAAAAGGAAACCAAAGGGGTGAAGGCACTTCTCCATTTTGGGGGAATTTTCCTCATTTTTATTTTGTCTGCCACAGAATATAGCATTTTCACAATTTGTGTACAACTATGTATTAAAAATTCACGTAGCAAGATCAAAACCTGTGCTGGACCTTCCTCTGGCAGATGCAGAAGCTCTGGTGTTCCATACCATCCCAGCTCAGCAGAGGTTGCAGTGTTGACCGAAACTTTTTCCTCTAACACTGCACAAACATTACACTCTTGCTTGCTACATATTTATTGTAAGTCACTCAAAGTATTACTGAGAATAGATGGAATAATTAAAAAAAAAATCAGAGAGATTATTCAATTCACTGTATTGGAAGAGTCATTTTAACGTAAACCGTAGTGCTACTAATTACGCTTTCTCATGCTTTGCCTTAAAAAAAGAATCCAGCCCCATCAGAGCAGAGATGTAAAATGATCCCAGCAGTGGCTTATTTAGCAATTCAGGCAATAGAGTCTGAGAGATGACCACCAAGAACAGTTTTCTGGAGGAAAACCATTCACCTTGGGGTGCAGCCACCCATAGCAGAGGCAGCAGAGGGGATGCAAGTCCTGGCACCGAAGCAGCTCACTCTGCCCTCCGCTTCCAGAGGCTTCCCAAGTCCTTCCCCACTTTTCTCTCAGTGCTCAGCCCTGGCCGGCAGCCGGGGAGCAGAGAACTGACTGCTGTCCCCCCGCATCTCCCTCCCGGTCCCCAGCCCCGCTTACCTCGCCAGGGCTCTGCCGCAGCCTCCCGGCTGCCCCGGGACTGCCGCGGGAGCAGGGACACGCAGGCACAGCCTCTCCCTGCCCTGGGCATGCCAGGAAACTGTGCCTAACACTTCACAACGCGCGGCCGAAGGGAACTAAAAACAGATCCTGCGCGAGGCTGGGTGTATTTTCGTCCGCAGGCTACACACCCTCCTCCCGTTCAATTTTTTCCATTGGTGGAACAGCAGGATGCAGGCTTAACCAGAGGGTGGTTTTCCACGGGCCGCCTGGAACGATTACGCGGGCCGGCCCGCCGCGATGCCGGGCAGCCGCCGGGGAATACACCGTGACTGAGCTCTTGTCTGACCCCGCATTCCTGAGCCTCCAGGCTGCTTCCACAGGAAAGCTGCTTGGAAATCTGCTGAATTGCAAGGCGTTTGCCTGCCTGAAGGTAGCTGCAGGGTCTCCTCCTCTTTTCTTTCTTTTTTTTTTTTTTTTTTTTTTTTTTTTTTTTTTTTTTTTTTTTTTTTCTTTTTTTTTTTTTCCTAAGCTTGTTGGTTGGGAGTAGGTAACCTTAACATCCTTGAGTGAGACACCCTGGCAAAAATGTAATTCCTCAAACCACAGCAGGAAAGCTGTAGTCACGAAAACACACTCTTAGGAGCAATCTCTCAGATGTGTTTAACAACTCTGCACAACAACATCACAGATACAACCACAAACTCTGGTGCTCTCTTCCTTGCCACTTTCTTTTGCCAGACACTTACACTCTCCCATGGAAAGAATTACCTTCCCCAGTATGTTTTTAATAACTGGTTTTTAATAACTGACCTTAGGTAAAATGTCTCTCTTCACATGCAGATGGCATCACCCAAGTTTCAATATACAGGGCTAGGGTATTAATCTGTAGCTAGGCGCATGAACAATTGCCTTATTACCAGAAAAGCTCAAAACTTCATTGATTGCAGCAGCAGTTGGTGAACAAACTCGGCCAAAAAACAATGCATTTATTCAAATATTCCAATAAAACGGCAGAGTTACATTCAAGTGCCAAGTGTGAAAATACAGCCAAGTTACACTGCCGATGACGTGTTCACTTAAAAAGAAATACATGAACACTATAATAAAAAGCATTAGCAACCCACAAAAGCCCCAAATCAGTACGTAAATCCACAAAAATGAAATAACGATTTGCATAGTAACAGAGGAATTGCCACCTAAAAGTGGACCCCTGTTTCAGTGTGTCCATTATTAAGACTCATTATAGAGGAAACTCCAGAACCCAACAGATTTGATGTAATTTGGAACAAAATTCTATTTAATCTCCAAAGCCCAGTTATACCAACTCATCCACCGGAAAACAACTTGGATCTCTTCTCAAACTTCACAGGTTAACAATATTATCACTGAATACACTCTTCTCATCACGGCAAAGGTCAAATACTTCCTTGAGTTCTACTGACCTCCATTAAGTTTTCCACATGCGAGTTTCATAGCCCAGTTTTTGTAAAACCTGGTAAAGCAGTATATGACTTGTGCCCATACTGCTAAATTCTACAACTGAAAATAGGTCTGCGGGCTTCACATCTTGTTTTGGTAAGAACTTTTCCTCTGTGCAAAGCAGGCTATTTTCTTCTTCATGTTCCTGGTACAGTTATATTCTTTCCACTTAGCATTGCTGTGGTCCCATTATTTCACTAACAGGCCAGATTCAGGTCCTGGGATTAACACAGAAAGAACAGCTCATGAGTCAAAGCACCACAGGAGAGAGGTGCTCTCAGGAGAAAGAGCTGGGCCCTGGTCCTCTCCCTCTTCTCACACAGAGTACAGCATTTCCGCCTTGAGTCCATTTCTTAGGTCACTAACGAAACCATGTTCAAGTGATTTCTTAGACAAAATTACTACCCAACCAGTCCAGAAGCCTTTCATCATCAGTTATTCTGTTGAATTTATCTGTCTTAAAGATGAATGTTCAAAAGGCTAAATGCTATTCCCAAAGATGCCTCTCCAGCACCCTTTTCAAAAAAGTGATTCTTCCTTAACTCAATGACATGTATGTAGACCAACACAACCTAGGACCCAGCTGAATCACATTAATGCCCCACAATCTTTCAGTAACAGGTAATAAGCTGTCCTTTCCCTTCCACTTCCTTTTGCAGAGTTACCCTCAAATGTCAACACATGTTCCTGCTATTAGTGCAAAACGCTCAATCCTGTACTTTCTACTTCTTGAAGTTCACTGCATGTGATCATTGCAGTCCTAGGGGTCATTCAGCTACTTACTACATTATTCCTAATCTACCTGTGTATTCACTATGCCTTCCACTTTTTATCAGCCTGTTCCATCAGTGCATTCCTTCTCTTTATGACACAGCAATCAACATTCATTAAATCTGGTCTCAAGACTCCAGTTGATACCCCAGGTTCATTTTCAAATAAGTTTTATTTTCAAAATTTCACCTCCAATATACCTAAGTGATTACTTTTAGCACACAGACACCGCATGTTGAAGGCATACTTTTCTGACCTCTGCTTGACTTACGTGGTACAGTCTAGCTTGTGGGTTACAACATGAAGGTCCATACTTATTACACTCCCAAAACTGACTATCCATATCCACTTTGTCTGCCCCCTTTTTCTCACCCACTGCCTTGCCATTATCAACTTGGCACAACCTGATAATGAAATTTTCTCTGGAGATCAACAAGACGTAGGCAAGCCCCATGGTGAAAACAATAGATGAATCTCTTACTACTATGAGAAGTATTTACACACCTCACAATCTTCCACAAATGTATTATCATCACAACACTGCTGGGAAAGGGAAGGGTGTCATTACCCTTATTTTCTAAAGAGCTACTAGGTCACACAGGAAATTAAGGGGTATTTCAGTACAGCAAGAGGAACCCCTCCTAGCTTGTGTTAATGTACGTCTCTGGTAGTTTAATGGCTCTTAATGTCTCTGTTTTGCAACAAAAACAAACTGCAGTTTGTGCAGAGAAGTCCATAATGGAACTAAAAACAAAGTTGTGTGTATTAATTTCAAGAATTCATCTCTGTCGATCTATAAAGATGTTTTAAAGCCACATAATTTTATAGATGAGGAGAAATGAACCCTCAGAATTAAAGACAGGTTTTTTAGCCTATCTTTTATATGACTTTTACACTACAAAACCTTAGATTTTACTTCAAAAGTGCTAAGACATCCCACTGTCACCACAGTTTTATTTCCTAAGCAACAGAAATCCATGAAGAAAAAGACAGGAAAAGCACCTATCCCTGGCATTCATGCTGAGATGACACGCCTCCTTCCCTAAAGTCAGCCTACTTTCATATACATATGCCATGCCTGTAAAACATTTTTTCCTAGACACAGTCCAGTCTGCTTCTGAAATGCCAGTTCTCCATTTTGCCTCTTGACCTCTCCTGGCTGGCTCACCTGACATTGATACAGCAGAGCCTTGTGAAAATCCCTGATCTGTAAGGTCCCCCGACTAATACTCAACAGATGAGTGCTGCATGGGCACATGTGGGAAGATATCAGTGTCTTGCCAATCACGGCTCAACCACAGACTGCTACAGTACACAGATGTGCACAGCGCCTTCCCATGAAATCCAAAACAGGTTCCCATGCTCTCTGAAACAGAATCTATGTAGGAATTAAAGAATTTTGAAGCAGGCAATTTGGGTTCTCAAATCAAAAACCTCTAGTGGAGCTCTCAAGAAAGATGGGAAGGTATGCAACACTAAGTGTAACTAATGCTAAAAAATAATTGTATGTTGTTGTCAACAGGATAATAACCAGAGATGAGTTTCAAAGCCCTGCTGATCTCATGACTGAAACATCTGAATCATGCAACATCTGCTAAAGAAATATTCTCATCAAACCGTACTTAAGATCCATTCTTGGTACCTTTGGCCTTGAAACAGAACCACACAAGAAACACGGTGGTCTCCCATTAAACCGGTGGTGAAGGCAAACCTTACACCACAGTAAATTCTTCCATAAAGACATCAGCTCATTTTCTGAGAATTCAGCCTTCTGCAAGCCAGTGCTCACACACTTAGCTTTCTGGTCTTATCTCAAAATGTTTATCAGATGCAAAATGACAAAAAACCATTGAAGTCATTCATTACTTCATTCGGATTCAGAGGAGTTTGGGAAAAGAGTAAACAGGAGCCTGTGTGTTAGCCCATTCCTGTTCACCAGAAAGCCTGCCATTTCACTTACTGAATGAGATCATCAACACAAATCTAACAGCTCTGGCTATAGGTCAGGATAGATGTTAAGCACTGAAAACATGATGTACATGAGCACAGTTTTATACCCTTAGTTATCACAGAGACTTACAATGCCCTAGGTGCCTACTACTTTTCAGTCAGTCTCCTGTTGTCTCTGTGAAATGCTGTGAGGACAGAGATCAAAGGAATTCTCCCCATCCCCACTCCCTATGGAGTCAGTGCTCCCTTGCCCAGCTCAGCAGAGAAGAGGGGCTTGCTCTACAGACAGTCTGCACACACCTTTTGTCCAAAACAGTGAGAATCCACTGCCACTTAAGGGACACAACAAAACACATTTTATCTTTAAAGCAAGATACAATTTTTCCTTCTTTTTTATATTGCATGGTTCTTTAGCACTGCTGTAGACAAGGGCTTACTATTTGTGGTTATGATCTATTTTCAAGTCTTACAGAGAGTAGTTGGGGAATCTAGCAATGGTCTTATTCCTTTCAGTATAATTAAATTAAGAAAGATAAAGCATGATCACATGATGGCAAGGCACGTGGCACGAGCATTACTGAAAAACAGCAAGATAGGGGAGAAAAAAAAATACGAACTATGCAATCTCAATTTCAAGAAGTAAGCATGCTGGATTTGAGAAGCCTGGCATGCAATGACCCACCAGTAATCCTGAACTTGGGACTGCCTGGGATAAACCTAATTTTCTTCATAGTAGCCCCTATGGTACTCTGTTTTGGATTTGTGACCAAAACAATGGTGACAGCACATGACTGTTCCCACTGTTGCTGAACAGTGCCCGCACAGCATCAAGGATTTCTCCATTTCTTACTCCGTCTTGCCAGGGAACAGATTGGGGTGGGCAAGAGGACACTGGGAGAGCTGATCCCAACAGACCACATAATCCCACACCATATAATGTCATGCTCAGTAATAAAAATGGGAGGTTGTTTTGACAGGGTTCTCATTGCAACATCTGAGACCAACAAGGCGCTCACAACCCCTGAGACAAAGGTTTCCCTCAGAAGCAGCGGTACCCACATCGACAGAGAGGCTTGCCCCACTCAAAGGCTCACACTTTTTAAGTCTTTTTTTTCTTTAGAACTAACAGTAAAAAAGTGAGAAACGCTGATACACAAGACCAAGATCAGAACCTGTCCTTAACAGTACTTGCTACATCCAATATCACTAGGGCAGAACTGATGCATCTTTTTTTGACAAGCACTCTACTTCAATGATTCACTTTTTCAATATCTAATGAACAAAATTGAGTTAGCCAAATAATTTTAATTAAATAGGTATTTGTATCTTCCAAGCTATAATTAAAAGCTCTTTTACTGCAATACATACATGTAAAAAGGTTCTTAATTTAGGACAGTTAATTTGCGGGAACAAAAATCTAAAGCTTGAACAAATCTCATAAAAATATGAGTGCAAAGGTTTTTGTAATACATTATGCTACAAAATGAGAACTGAAGCCTTCACACATGCCATTTAAAAAAAACTTGTCTATAAAACATGTAAAAATATTTGAAGGTGGAGTCATTTGTCACAAGAGTATACTAGGAGATCTTACAACATAAATATTTACAAAGCACACATGCCATTTCACATTGCATTACTACCATTGCTTGTTCCATTAACTGATCCAACAGACCAGCTAATTGCTTGTGCAAAATTGACTATTTGCTGTCATCCATTCTAGGCAAAAGCACAAACAGTTGCCAGGGGGTAGGAAGCTTTAAGGGGTTGTTTTCTAACCAAATCTATTAAATAATTATTATATAATTTTTCTTTAGAATACTGATCATGGACTCATCAAGTTAGAAAAACGTGCAGACATAAATAAATGTTACAGAAGGATAAGTATGGCAAAGTTTCTAAGAAAATTGTGTCAAAACACCGTTTACTTCAATAGCATGAACCAAAAGGCACATAAAATAGATTGTTGCATAATGAATTTCAACTAAAGTATTCCTGAATATGTGTATGATTTTACAGGATGTTTCAAGATGTGAATGTTCCCCTAGAAGTTTCAGATCCTAGGGTTAGATGAGTATACATCAAATTCTGCTTAACAATACCCTCAATCATTCTGTTTAGACAAGCACTTCAAAAAACAAAATAAGAAATTAACATAACAGAAGGAATATTAAAGAAGTCAAATTTTGGATGGAGATGTTGTTTACCTTTTTTTTTTTTTTTTTTTTTTTTTTTTTTTTTTTTTTTTTTTTGAGTCTTGGTTATGGTTTCTCATTATAGCTAGCTGGCAAACATACTAAAAGTGGTAAATGGCAATATTAGCACCTTATTATAATACCATTAAATTAACTAACAGAAATACTGGGGTATAAAAGCTAGCTAGACGGAGTCTGGCTAACATGTGTTGCTTACACCCACACGCTCAACAGAGCGACGCACAAATCCTGCAAAGCTATTTGCCTGAAGCGGAGTGAACAATGAGAACAAGTTCAACATCTGCCAGGGTGTCCAACTGCTCACAACCATTTTTCTGGTCAGAGGGGGCATTGTTTGAGTTGACAGGTTCCTAATGGCCTGAATTATTTAGCAATTCTCAAAAGACTCTTTCTACTCGTCAGAGAGGAAAATGCGAACCACCCCAGCCAGCGTTCCCCTGCTCCCCGGGAGCCGATCGTGCTAATTGAGGAGAACATCACAGTGTGTCCCATTTTAATCACATGAGTTAAGCAGGCAAGAGGCTTCTATTATCCCCACCCTACAAGGAAATACGGAGGGCGCCAGCTCCCACAATAACTTGCACCTCAGTTTATCATCATCCCGATGGTTTTAAAGCCTTCAGTCAGAACAACGAGGGTATGTGTTGCTGCTAAGCACCACACCCACCGAACTCAGCAGAGAAGTAAAATACATTAAAGAGAAAATTGAAACACACAGTTTGAAGCCCAAATGCTAAGTGAGCAGCAGTAAGCCTCTCAACATATGGGAAGTTAGGGGGAGGCAAAATAGCTGTTTATTGATTTTTTCTTCTCATCTACCATACGATTAGATGACAGGTGTCAACAAAACAGAGTAGCAGAACAGAGGTTACAGACAAGTGACACTCATAGCTAAAATGCCAGCTCTTTCAAACATAATCCCACCTCTAATACACATAGAAATGAAGGGGAATGCTACTAGTAACAGCAGCTTTACCTACGATGGATTATTTCTCAGTCACTTAGGAGCAATCAAACATGCTCGGCAGCGGTAATTATCTCACCTAATCCTAGCCTTTCCCAACATGGGAAAAATGCAAGTCTTACAATCAACAGGACTGTCTTATTTTCTTCACAGTCCCCAAAATTTGGAATCTCTTCAAAACCTAAGATCTGAACAGAGTTCCTCACGTAAACTCCGTAAGGAATGTTAGTACAGTAATTAGGAATGTCTGCATCAGACCTCTTTTACCAAAACACAGACCATGTGTGAGAAGAAAGAGATTTACAAATGCATTCAAAAGCTATAAGGGAAGACATGCAAATATTTGGTAGATTACCATTGGGAACACAACAGCTATAGAGAACTGCCAATTTGATGGAAGGATAAATGGAAAGAGAACACTTCCAAATTAATATTGTTACTTCTGTTCTTAACCACAATATGAATAAGAAATGGCAAAAATTATTTATCTTAATGCATATAATAGAAGTTCAGGTAACTCCTTTCTTATTCTTTAACGAGATTCTACAAAGATAAGCATTTCAATTAACGTGATCAAAAAGTAAGCCACCAGTTTACTTACAAAATCTTTATTTTGTCATCTGCATATAAACATTTCCAGAAGCAGAAGATTAAGTCAGTGAGCTAAAAGGAAACTAAAAGGAAAAATGTAAAATCTTCTGCTGGCATGACATTGTGATTAAATATCTAACTAAAAGCCCAAAAAAGCAGAGAGACAACATGATGCTGGCCTATTCAGCCATAAAATTCATTTCCAATAACCACATTTCAGCATGTAGCTTAGATCATACGTAGCATTTTCCTATTTGAGAGCGTGCAAGATTGATTGTTACAGGCTCAATTGTCCCATACACAGGCAAACAACATGTGAGGAATGATTAAATCAGCAAGATTCCCCCACTGAGCCTCCTACACAAGCTTACACTCAGGCAAAGGAGAGGTGGGTCTCTCCCAAGAAACAAAAGCAGAGGATTATGCGAGAAACCCAAGACCATCTGCACAAAGTCATGTGGCCAGGGATTTCCTCTTCCCCTTGCTGTGTGCCAGGCATCCTTTCCCACTTCCAGTCTAGGCTGCATGGTGGGCAGCAGAGCTGGACTTAATTCCCAGCTCAGGGACAAAAGAGAATCAGGGACCAGGGGTTTCTGAGGCCCTCTTTGCCCATACTTACTGCCTTCCAAGCTAAGCCACTTAGGGATGTAATCCCTAATACCCCAACGTGCAGAAGTTCATAATGTCTGGGTCACTGTAAAATTCTGCATACCCTCGTCCCAGCCCAGCCCCTCTTGCATTCCTGAGAGCCAGGCACCGTCACCCTACTCCCACCCACCTCCCAGGCACAGAGCAGGGGCTTTCCCAAGCAGCCAGGCTTGGAAAGACACAAACCTTTCCCCACGTGTATCCCAGCTTCATGTGAACTAACAAGCCAAGATCAGCATTTTGTGTTTTCTATTTTCTCTAACTAATTTAAGTTCCTTTCTCC
Source organism: Prinia subflava (assembly GCF_021018805.1). NCBI lineage: Eukaryota > Metazoa > Chordata > Aves > Passeriformes > Cisticolidae > Prinia > Prinia subflava. Next base: position 59,887,473 of record NC_086248.1, on the reverse strand, counting down.
TTGACTGAGGTAGAAAGATCAGGGAAGGAAAAAAAAAATGTACTTGACCTCAACAGGATATCTTGTTAGGTTATGGCAGCCTCAAGGACTCTTTCCTGGCATCTGAGAAGGGGGTTACAACTAACATTCCTGTTATTTCACTTTTTCCATGAGGCCCAGAAGCTAATTCTATAGCATTTTTCCAAATATAATGAAACATTAACTCTATTTGCATTAAAGGCAAACCACAAAGCAATGTTTGGATGCTCTCTGACTTCAGTATCCCTAAGCAATGTGCTGCAGCAGATCTGTTTTTCCAAAGTGCTCAACACTTTCTAAACAACACTCAGTGCTGTGTGAACACTCTACTGTGTGGCAGCAGTTTCTGAGTCCTGACTGCTCTCTCCCTCCTTATCAAGCTGCCTTTTCAGGTTCCTGAAATATTACTGCTGACACAATGGCATTGTTAAGATAGAGCCCAATCCAAGCCAATCACAGATAATAGAAAGACTTTTCTGGGCTTTGGATCAGGGTAAAAGCAATGACAGTACCCAGAGGAAGAAGTCCCTGCTTTTCATTTCAGAATAGTCCTTAAAATATGCCTTATTCCAGGTATTTTATTCTTGACCATATGGCAGGTTGCTGAGGTACACTGATATTGAAACATATCCTCCATCTTAAAATCAGATTATTGCATCTTTACTATCTCAAATTTGCAGAAGAGTAAAACTAAAAAAAATCAAGAAAAGATTACATTAAGCAAACTGTCACCTTGTTTAACTGTGCTAAATACAGAAAAAGAATACTTTTCACTGAACACACTCACTACATATTGAGTTTATCAATGCTGGCATTAGTTTTCCAATACACAGGGGACAGTCTGCAACTTCTTGTTGCAGGATGTATTCGTGAAATGCAAGATGACCTCAGGACCATCCCCAGGAAATCCTTAACTCTTCTCTATTCATCAAAAATATTAAGCAGTCATTACCTTCCAGGTCAAATCAAACCTTGTTAAATACCCCCCCAAAGACATATATTAATTGGTCAACCTTCCAATGCAAGATTCATGTCTGGACCTAGATTTTGAACAGCATTCAAAAACAAGGAATGTCTCAAGGGTTTACTTCATTGTGTCTGGAATAAATCAAATCCACAGTCTAGATCACACTTCAGCTCTGCATTTCCAAGTGCTTCCAGCATAATATTTTAATCTGGTCAAATCACTATTTTTAGTAAGTAGAGATAGTAAAAAGTTTTTAAAAAATCACGTTTGATAAAATAATTTTCTTGAAATGTCAAATTGGTGGAGAGGGTGAAGTCCATATAAAATACTGCAACATGCTTTGGTAACTTACCATTTTTCCACAACAAACTTCCACAGCTGACATCTGTGAATTTGATATATTGTATATTATACACAAAGAAAAATACGCAGAGCACCTCATTTTCCATGTGGTGGTCTGCATTTTCAATGTTAAGATGAACTGTCATAGCTCAATGTCCCTGACAGACAGCAAGCCCTCTGTAGAAGAACTGAGCAAAACTACAATAGTGTGACAACAGTACAGTGCTTTTAAATATGCCTTGTCAGTCCCAGTTATAAAGTTTGTAGGTGTTACAACAAGCTAACACCTCAATACTAACAAAAGTGAAAACTCAGCAGTGAACCTTGCAGAGACTGCAAATATTTTGGGGTTTGTTCCTTGTTACTTTCTCAAGGTACACACAAATAAACAATTTTAACAGCGAGCCATTCCATTATTAGGAAATGAGAATGGCCAATTAACCAATGGTCATGCCTCACTGTTTAAAGTGTTTCCTTATCTTCAGAGAGAACCTCCTGTGGCTTCAGGTTGTGCCCATTGCCTCTGATCCTGACCAATAAAAACGCCAGACTGCATCTTCTTTGTACTCTCCCCTCAGGTATTTCTACATGTTGGTGAGATCCCCCCGAGCTTTCTCTTCTCCAGACTGAACAATCCCAGTTCTCAGCCTTTCCTCATCCAAGAGGTGTTGCAGTCCATCATTCTTACAGCTCTTCATCAGACTTTCCCCAGTACCTTTATTTCTCTTCTGTACTGGGGACCCCTAATGTGAACACAGTATCTCAGATGTGGCCTCACCAGAGTTTAGAGACAGAAAAGCAGGAGAACTGCTGGTCCAGTGTTTTGGGGCGTGGGGTTTGTTGGGGTGTGGTGGGTTTTTTTTGTTGTTGTTGTTGTTTTGGGGTTTTTTTGGTTTTGTGGGGTTGTGGTTTTTTTGTGATTTTTTTTTTGTGGGTTTGGTTTTTTTTTTTTTGTGTGTGATTTTTTTTTTTTTTTTTTTTTTTTTTTTTTTTGTGATTTTTTTATTTGCTACCATTGCTTAAGAAAACTGCTACTGCAGAAGTGGTGAGGTTCAGAACTACTAACACACACATGCAAGAGAAGGAGGGGAACCAGAAGTTCATCTCCACATTTTCTGGCAGCAGAGGCTGAGAAGCCCTTAAGCCAAATGCCCACCACCACTTGCTAGCCACAGGCTAATGGGAAAATGGAGATGCCAGCCAGTGCCATGGCAGGAGTCTGATTAGAGCTTTCTGGCCAAAAGCTGAGCTGACAAGTTCCCCACAAGGCCAGAGCCTACCTGCCTTGGGAGAAAATCCCAGCATCACTAAAAACCAAAGCTACTAAATGTAGCCCATTGGCTCACCTATTTGGTGCCCTTTATCATGCCTGCTCCCTACAGGTTTCTGTGATGGCCATTATAGATGGGGAAAGAAAGCAGCTCTTTTATTTACATCCTTTGGCAGGAACAGGCAAAATGTCTTTCTCTCCTTGGCTCTGAAACACAAGGAATTACAAACAAACACAAATGGATGTATGTGCATTTCCTAGGGATAGAATTACAAGTCAAACTTTGTTCCTGTGAAGGAGATCCATCTCCCTTTGAAAGAGTCTCTACAGAAAACTCTTATTCTGCAAGTACGGGCTGAGAATCAAATTTGACCTATTACAGCATGTAGCACTTTTCCCCTGCTTTGTACCAACATAAACAAATGCACAAGACAGAAGAATCTTGGAAGATGTTCCCTGCTTCTATCACTTTTTGCTCAAGAATGGCGTGCAAACAGCAGATCTGGTCATGCTTCAGTCATTCATGCTTATTGGTAGAGGAAATAAGAAACAATTATAATAAAGCTTGCCTCAAGTACAATCAGCAGGGAGAGCAGTCTTTCTAAAATACTGGAAGTTGTTCTATTTAAACACCTGAGTTCAGAGCACTGACTCAGAGGATGGCATTTCTGGCAAGTGTACAACACGGACTAAGTGTTGTTACTCTGGGAAACAGAGTTTCTTATGACTCCAGAAGTACCATTTATTACCCAGGAAATGCAATTTCCATGGAGAAAAGCACCGTGTGGCTCTTTGGCTATGCACTGGTTTATATTTAGAACTATCAATTTTCTCTTTCTCTCTGTATTATTGCATTTCTCATACTACACTAAGCTTAATGTAGGTACTCTTAGGAAGCCCATAAACAACAATTTTCTTCCTGTGCTTGGCTTGTACTGCTCAGCCATTGTACTGCTTCTTTCCTCTCCCCTCCCCAGGGACTGGAAGCACCAGGTTCTTTCACTTTCCCTTATAATACAAGTCTCTCTCAACATTGTTTGTTCTGGTTTATATGGCTATTTTGTACTCTATGAGGTGATGTAGCCATGCAGGATCCAAATGAGGTGGCAGATGAAACACCAACTTTATCCTGCAAATTCCAGGTCCATAGCAGAACTGGGGTAGGCTAAGACAGTGAAAACATGAAGCCGTTCTTAGAAAAACTAAGTGCAAAAGATTATGAATTCATATTTGGCTGACTCTAAACCATGAGGTTATATGTAAGATTTTCCTTTTAAATTGATATTAGGTTATTCTTTAAAAGGAAAAAACCAACCCACACAAAACAACAACACCTAACTCTTCTACTATTTTAAAACAAATTTGCTGGTAACGCCTACAAGTCCAGCTGCTGGACAAACAAAGAAAATCACAACAATGCCAATGTCATGCCCACATCAGGAGTAACTTCAATGAAACCAATGCAAATATTCTAAAGAAAAGAAGGAAGCGTTGGGAAAAAAGGACAACCAAGCTGTTTTGCTGAGTTTAGATACCTATTCCACACAGCTTTATCCACTTCTCCACTTTCTCTGTGTATTAGATGAAGACTGAACCTGTGACCACCCTGGAACACAGGGTAACTGAGAAACCTGCATTTCAAGAATACATTGAAGATCTTCATGACTTATGTAACTTAGTTACATTGTTCAGCATTGCCACTGTTCCCTATTTCCTTCCAAAAAATGGTCACACCAGATTTTTCTGAAGACAATGAAGGCTATGTGAAGTGATGGACTATAAGGTCCCTTTTTTTCTTTGCTGGAGCATTCAATTTTCAAGCTGTCTCTGTTCCTTTAGAAAACACAGTGTAAAGCTGACAAGTGGGAAAACAAAACCAAAACATTTCACTTACAGAGAATTAATCCAGCAGGAACTTCATGAACTGAACAAATTGAAACTGTGGCAACCCCCCACTCATCCCAAAAAAAACCCACAACAAATGACAAAAGTATTGAAATTGTCTCATTTTCTCACTAAGATTGCCTGAAACCAGATGGGGCTTCCCAAAGACATATGGTCCTACTTATATTAAAGTAAAATTCAGATCTGATCATTTTAATCCCCCATAGCTAATCCTATTTGCCTAACCAAGAGTTAAAATAACTAGCACAGCTCTCTTTCCTCTGCTGGTTCACTGGGAGGCATCTACTCTGCTTTTTCTTACTTTAGGAACTCAAGATAAGCAGTTCTTATGGGCCACAAGACATTACCCTACAGAACGTATAACTTAAATATTCTTCCTCCTCCAGCTTTTGGGAGAAAAGTTCTCCATTTTATGTTATCTTGCAAAGTAGTCCCTTGAGAGAATGCATCCCTGGGTTTTGAGGGTTGTCTTTTGTTGGGGTTTTTTGTGGTTTTTTTGTTAGTTTTTTTTGTTTCGTTTTATACTTTGCAAAAGCTGTATCTGTTTTACTTACAACACCAGCAGACAGAAGAGGAAACCTGCAGCTACAGCAACAAAGGTCATTAATCAGTCCATAAAATTGTTGTCAAGACCTGGACAAAATTCACAGACTATTCTTTGTTCACAAAGTTTTCACCAAACATCTGTAACAGTGTGGGATGAGGGGAGTCTAGAGCACTTAAGACAATTGATTTTGCCAAGATCATGTTATGAACACCCCAAAAAACAAAGATACATGGTGCTCAGACCGTGCATCTTAGTGTGCCTCCTTTTTATTTACTTTAAAAACCATTTTCCACTTGGCAAATTTTAGCTTCTTTTATTCATCTCTGTACCCAAATACTAATCACTGTCCTACTTGCTCCTTTTCTCCCATAATAAATTCCTTTTTTGACCAACATCACAGAGCTTCCAGCTATCATTAGCTGTCTCCACACATCACTTAGACTTTTCACGAGGGGCTGGAGGCTAGGACATCTTCAGTGGCTATGGTTGGTGGTCCTGGAGCACGAGGGCACCGCACCTGAGTGGGTGGTGTGGAAGGGGCTAGGAAGGAGGGCAGCCAAGTCACACTTCCATAAGGCTATTGAATTAAGTTCTGTTAGTTCCATTAAATAACTGCGTACTTTGATAAACTTTCTCCATTCTCTCTTGTTGCCAGCACATTTAAGACATTCTGGACAACAAAATAGAGTAAATACTTGTTTATCCATTTTATATGTAACTCGAATCTCAAAACAACCAAAGCTTGACTCTTAAATTAGGAAGCCATGAAAATGCCACGTGTAAATGTAAACAAAAAAGTGCCAAATGAAGAATTTACTAAAATTAGATACAATCATACAAATGTTTAAATAGAATGGTTCCTTGTAACGTGACTTACTGATGTGCAAGAAAGATAACTATGACAGCTTCTCAGATGCAATACAATATTAGCATGGTAAATAACCCTGGATAATCAACCCAGCTCTAGGAATAGAACTTGTGCCCAGTAGAAAATGAGTTTAACATGCTTATTACTACTATACATAGGTGACTCTTAGTATGGCAGCACAAGTCACTCTAAACCCTCCCATCCTGAGGAAGCCCAGTTTCTACAGACATACAGGATCTGAACAGGGCAAAAGCCTGCAGTCAAACACACCAGATGCTGGTCTGTTTTTCTCCTACTCCAAATCAGTTCACATTAAAAACTCTGGCTTACCACCAGGGAGGGAAGTGGGTTGGTCTGTTCTGCCCTCCCTTCCCACTTCCCTCCCACACATGAAGGTAATGAGAATGCATAATAAGAATCAGACAAAATCCATGTTCCTACAATAGCTGCACTCAGATGAGGGCCTTCTTGCACAGGCACGGCATGAGGAGGAAACCCCAAACCCCTCTTTATCCCAGGCTGTTCCTCACAGGGGCAGTTATATGCAATCCACTTAACTCTGAGGTATCTCATACCCACCTTAAAAGTAGACTAATTTTTATTGTTGACATTTTTCCAGAACAGACTAAACACAATTTTGAAAAGAGAAGGGAAGATTGCACACAACCCCCAAGGGCAGGGTACAGTCTCTTTATGTCCACTCATAAAGCAAGGGAAGTGATGAATTCGTGGCATTACTACTTGCAAATTAACTTTCTAGTTGAAACCAAATATCTTCAAATGCAGCTAACTACTCAAATACAGATGAGATACCACAGCAGCAGAGAAAAGAGCATTCAAGGGCTCCATCTTGACACCCTAGGAACCAATTTCACTTACAGTGAAGCACATACACCAGCTTTTACATGACAGCAAACCTGCCAAAACTAAGGAAATAAAAATATTGTTGAAAATTGCTGAACATAATTGCCCTCCATCCATGTACAGCTCTTGGAGCAAAGCATTTGAGCTGCCAGCACTGCAAACAGAGACTGTTTAGCAAAGCCAGCCAGTGGCTGGGCTCTGCTTTTGCTGGAAAGACGAGCAACATCAAGCCTGAAACAGCAGATGGAGGAGTCTGAAGAAATTCAAGGTCATTGAGGGAAATGCTTTTATCATGGCCCTGAGATAAATCAAGACAGCGCTGTCTCAGTAAAGTCATAGTTGAAAAGTGGATTGAGATGTTAAGGAAAAGTAGAAGATCAATCCTACTGCCTCCTGCTGCTGGATTCCAGCTGCTTGCTGAAGGGAGGACTTTATATATTCACCATAAAGGAACAATTCTTCTTAAAAGAAATGCTTAATTCTAAAGGTCACTCTGCTTCCTAATGTAAATAACCCAAATAGCAAACCAGCACCTAAAGGCATGCCACTATTTAACACAGGAAATGTTACTGAGATCAACTGCTGACTTTCATTTAAAAAAACCCAGACAGCTTAAGGACTGGTATCTATTTGTTGGTCTGACCTCTTGGGTCCCTGAATCCACTCGATTATGTCCAAAGAAAAGTCTTTTAAGGACACTTGAAAACATAGTGGCACATACTTCATGATGGAAAGTTATTCTTTTGCTCTTCATTCCTCTGACAGACAATCCCAGGAAGCTGCAACTCTTGAGATCTCTTGATTGGCTTCTCCTGTAAGCACAGTCAGGCAGCAAGGTCAAAAAGGAAACTATCTATAAAACAAATTTTAACACTACTTTTATCTTTTTATTATTTTTTGCCTTTAAGAGTTACATTATACAGAAGACCAAAGAAAATGTGTACAGTTTCTTGCAAAAGGGAAGTATTTATCCACTTCCACGTTCTTACTTTTTTGCTTTAATGCTTTCTAACTTCCACTGAGCAAGGAGAGAAGGTAAAAAAGTAAACAGAAATAAGTGATGTATCGTTATCCCAGACAACTTCCTGTCCTGGTTTGCATCAACAGTGTCACAAAATGAAGAATGACACAACATGCAATCGTTCTCCCAGCTTTGAGAAACATGTGTTAGGGTGGTGTGTACACTACAGAATACTGCAGCCAGAGAACACAACTGGAGCACTCGGGTTTCTGCATGCAAAAAATATTAGAAAAGTATTTTACACACAAGCTTAACTTTTAACACATCTTTATCCCACCGAGGTCCTGTACCTTGAACTACTGCTTAAGGCTTAACTGACACTTACTCCCTTCAAAAAGCACTTTTTAAAAAAAAGTTTTCTTTCATGTTCCTAAAGGTGAAATCCAAACTAGACCAAACTTGGGATGAGATCACTTCCTGCAGAGCCAAGATTTCACTTCCAGCTAAGAATTTTCTGCAGATTAGCCTGGGACAAACTGCCTTCCTACACTTGTGAGATTATTAGTAACTAGTACAAAACCTGTGCCCTCTCTGCATACCTCTGCCTGCAGTCCCTGTGAAAGGGTTGGACTGTGTAGGGAGGGCAGAAGCATCAAGAAATCCAAAGGATGGTAGCAGCTAAAGCACATTAACCACACAAATGAATGACAAGCAGGTTTTTGTCATCTTTGTTTGTAAGGTTCTGCCCCCCCCTCCTTTTTTTCCCCCAATTAACAAAGACCATGTGGGAAGCTTTTCAAGAGAAGAGTGCAGAGACTCTTAGGATGAACTGGTCCCTCTTCCTCAGCCTCTCCAATGAGGCAATGTCTCAAGAACTGGGGACCCAAACATGGCAAAAATCAGTATAAATCAACAAATTTCACTTTTGAAAAACTTTTCATGTTTTAAAATTGTTTTTAAATATTCTAGCTATCTGGTCCTGCAGCTTCTCCTTTTCATCAAGAGCAATCTTGATGTATTTTTCCTTACTGACATTTGAGAAGGACTAGGAGACAGCAAAGGTAGTCAGATTATCACTTAACAACCCTAACCTGCAGAATCCCTTATTTTGATATGGATATATTAATCTTGCACATTATTTCCTGCATTTTGCATCCATTAACTTAGAGGAGCTGCAAACGAGGAAGGAAGCAGGGAGCATGGAGATAAGGGTGCTCCAGATGATGATTTTTGCAAAAGTATCATGAAACTCAGTGCATGTACACGGTGTGAGGAGGGGCTGACAGAGTGGAGGCGATAGCTTTAAGTCCTTTCCATCCTGCCCAATAAATCTGTGTCTGACAGATCCCCCCAGGCCTATATATCATTTTCTTTTTCTTTAATTAGGACACCAGCTGCAACTCCTTGGCCAGTGCCCAGCCAAGCTTCCCATGCTCCTTCCATAAGTTTCTCCAATAAGTAGTGCTAAGAAGCAAAGAAACTGAATACAAAATTTAGCATGTGACAAACTCTTCCACGTGTGACCTCTGTACCTGAAAATCTACATCAGGCTGACTTATGATGCACAAGGACATGACAAGGCAGAAAACAAAAATGGATCTGGACAGTCTGAACTTTATTTCCCACCCAGTCTTTCCCTTTTCCCATATCTGCCCACATTATGTACCATTTCTGCACAACCTGAATGAACAAAAAGCACAGACTCTATGATAAGTACATGCCATCTACAGCAGGATAGTTCCTTGTTTAATTCTGATGAAGATGCAGCTAGTTAAATATTTACCAGAGGGAAGTATACTGCCCCAGAGAATATTTTTGAGAACTTAATCCCAGAAGCAGGCAGAAGCCAGTGTCACAATTTACTTCTGTTCAATATATCCAAGATAATGAAATACAGCTTCCCACAATCCTTTCCCTTCCTCTGTCCTCCAAGAGAAAAGTAACTCTTTCAGCTGTCTTTGCTGGCTATCTTGGGACTTGCCACAAGCAGCAATTGCCTGCAAGACGTTGAAAATCCAGACCAAATCCACACAGTGCATGCCAATGTGCTACCAGTGAGCTGAGGAACAGTGAAGCTTTAACTGCTGTGTCCTGTGTATCGTCCATCCACTGCTGCTCCTTTTCCCCCCAGAAACAAAATTTTGAAAAATAAATAATCAGGAAACAAAATAATTCCACAGCAGGCACTACATTTCTGTGGTATGCAGGCACCTGAGTTGCAGATCTGATTAAAGCTTGTGAGGTCAAGATACCCTCAAACCTTGGCACCCTTTGAATTTTCTTCTTTCAGAGAAAAGTAAAGAATAAGGGACTGCTGCCCCTGCCTCGGAATCTCCTCAGCCTGGCTGCTGCCACTTCCAGTGCTGCTCTGCTCTAGTGGCACAGGAAGCAAGATGTACCCATCCAAGTCTCTCCTCTTTGGAAAGCAACAGTGGGGATGCTCCTAAATCCATTCTGAAGCTTCACAGTAAGTCTGTATAGCTTCCTGGAGAGGCCACATATTATATCATCAGCTTAACCCTGAAAATACCAGACAGTTCTGGAGTAGCTTTTTGGCAGGACAGTGAGCTGGCAGTGCAAACAGGAACAGCTGAAATCACCACTCTCTCCTGCTCTCATCCGGAGTTCCACATACTATTTCCTCATTCTATCGTCCCCCCACATGTGTTCATCAGAGAAAAGCACTCAGTATTAAATGCAGAACCTTAAAATGCAATCAGATAGATAATAATGGGTGGCATTATTAAAAGCCATTCAGAAGGACAATGGAAGAAAAAAAATGTGTGCAGTAAACAATCTTTGATTCACCTTAGCGTTTCAAGTTAGTGATCAGACTGGATGCTAGTTTTTACAGGACACAGTGGGGGGAGATCATGCTCTACACTCCTACAGACCGGTTTGATGTTCTGCTGTTACATCGATAGCCTCAGTAGCCAGAATGAGTTAAAGAAAAAAATAAAAGAAAGGACTGCTGGGAATGACAAGTCTCTCAAGATGGTAGGGAGCATATTAGGCTGTTACCAACTAAAGTGCACTTAAAACCAGTCCGTGCTATGATGCTTTGTTCTCTCCTGTAACAACATATGGCAGGTCACAGGTTTGCTGTACTCAGAAAATATCGATTAAGACTCATTCTAAGTTTTTTGACAGATGCTTTAATCTCTCCCAGAGCACCACAGCAGGATGGGGAAATAGTGTTGCTGTGTTCCCCTGGCAGGTGCATGCTCTGTGCTGGGGCAGAGGAGTAGCTGAAGGCACAGGCAGGTAGGATTGGATTTTTTAGTTGTTGGGCCCATCTGGCACCTGGATAGGGAATGGCTGTGCCGCAAAGCCAGCGCCTGCTGGAGCTGGACGAGCCAAGAGGGAAGGTGGTCACCACGTCCGGCCATCAGCAGGACCGGACCACACTGCATGGGAGCAGCGGGGTGAGGAGGCAGCCAGAGGGTGACAGAGGGCTGGGTGTGCCACAGGAATGTCCTGTCACCAGCACCCCACGAGCACCAGGGTTCGAGAGCAAAGCCGCCAGCTCCCGGTCTCTCCTGTGGACCTTTAATTCCTCGCACAGCTCCGGCCCTCCCCACTGCGCACAGGCAGGGCAGATAACAGGGCGGGCACATCAACACCAGCAGCTCCCCGGGGGAGACTGGGCTCCGCCTAAGCCTCGGGGGATATCGGCCCCATCCAAAATTGCCCTGAAGTAGTTAGCTGAGGACTTAGATAATCAATTCGGTTTGCTGCTCAGCCTGTGCTTTGCTCCCAGTTATTCATCACTGCTCTGCTTAATTCACCATAAAGGAATTCCTGAGGAACTGCCCTGCCTTCAGGAAGGCTCTGTTTATTCAAAGGGAAGACCAAAAGTGCCAATAATTGAATAATTTCACTTGGCACCGACTGCTTAATTTAAGCAGACTTCTTTAGCAGAGAAACAGCTTGGGGGAGGGAGGGGGGAAAGAAAAATAAGAAAAAAAAGAAAGGGAAAAATTAAGATCACGAATAATGAAGTTTTTTGGGTTTTGTTTTTTGTTTTAATTAGCCACCAGAAAACAGGCTCCAAAGCTATAAGGGTCCATATGCAGTAAATAAATGCTTTGCTGTGGACGGACCCGTTGGTGTTCCTGCAGAAAATGCATGCTGCAGCAAGAGGGACCTCCACGAGGTCAATACTGCTGTTCCCTTTGGATTTACAGTTTAGACCATTTTCCTGGAGTGCTGGGGATGACCAGTGGAGAAACTGGTACCTGTCCATATCTTTTGATGAAACTTCTGCTACTTCCCCTTACTTTCATATTTTACCCTGGGGCCCTTCCTGTTACAAGATTTCTGACATATATTGGCTGATAATGTCAGAGTACAAATTATTATAAAAACAACACATGCATTGACAATTATAGTGTCTTTTTAATATATTATAAAAGTATAATGATATTTCCTTTCCCAGTATTTTCTATCCCACTGTATGCAACACTCTACACTTCAAAAATATCAGCTGCTATAATACAAATAAACTGTTGATGGTTGCAAATAGTATTATAACTCAATGTTTGCAGAGCTGAGGTACAACATATTACATAGAGTTTCCATTGCTCTATATGGGTGAAATTCAGAAACTCAGTAATTCAGGAAAGAAGAGTGATGGACCAAACTTATAGTAGAGCTGCAGAATGAAAGGTAAACATTTAAAGGATTTCAACTCTAAACCAGTGATTACAGTACAAACCTAACATTTTATTTCTCAAAATGTGACACAGGACAATATGAAACTGAAACTAAATAAGAGGACATTTGATCCAAATGGAAGCCCACAAGTTTTGCAGCATAATGAACTCTCTGATATCTTTGTTATCTAACCTAAGTCTCATTAAAACATAGGTTACACAGACACAAATATATACTCCTCTACCACAGACACCTGGCTTTTTTATATCATTGAGTTTAGCATTTGGCACTAGTCACATCTCTGAAAAAGGATCACTGTAAGAATCCTTTTCAAGAAATCCTTCTTCAACATGTTGTTCCTGCCTGTCTTATGTACTTAATGTCAGAGATACCAAATAATCATTTCCAAATTGTTTGCATGAAAGCTTTACAATCTATCAATTAAAGCAGGAAATGGAATTTTTTGAAAAAGCCCACATTCTGATTTTCCATAAAACCTCTGCTATTAATACACCCAGATTCACTCCATGTTGTGTTTATGATTAGAATCCTTTGCGGAAACATTGGCTGGTTAATAATCATCTACATCTGCCACAATATCCCATTTATGCTTCAGCCTACATCCTTCCATTGTTTTATTAGCTACCTTTGACAAAGCATTGTCAGAATTGTTTCCTCTTTGTTTGCAGGAATAATCTGAGGATGAAAGAGAAGAAAATAAAACCAGAAAGGTGACACTGACTTGTATTACCACTGGGATGACAAATAAAGATTTTTAAAGGTCTTGCACATTGCTCAACTACTAAAGCAGAGTGTTTATTGACTAGAATTTACAGCCTAGACCACCCCCTGAGTTTTTAAGGGTGTGACCTGACCAACCCCAGGTGGTTTGGCCTTTCTCAGGGTTCATATCCCAGGAGCGAAGTCCTGAGACCCTGGTGGCAGAGGGCACGACTGTGTCACCCTGAGACCAAGCAGCAGGGCTGGCAGGGACCTGAGGCAGCAGTCTCTGCAGGACCCTAACCAAACCTGCTTCTATACAACCCATGACAGCACAGCTACTGAGCCTGCAACAGGCACGGGGACCAGAAACCTCTGCAAATGTTTGCAGCTAAATGCACAGCTTGGTTCATGATCAAAAAAAGTCACAAAAACACTGTTCTGTTTAAATCAAAAAGAAAAAAAAAAGCTAGAGATCTCTGGTTTTCCAGAGATTGAAATAAATTGGTGGCATAAAAATGCAGTCTGTTACTTTGACATGAAAAAGGGGCAAGAAATGAACAAGGTCCATTTTACAGGCAACAGAGACCTAGGATCACATTTATAACCAGGACAGTTTCCAAACTCATTTGTCCTACTGCAATTCTTGTTTTGATATTTTTAAAAAAAACACACACTTCCAATTTCTTACCAGAGGTAGCATGTCCTCCCCTGATCACCCTGGGCCTGGGGGTTGCCCTGGTGGGCTGAAAGAAGCCCAGGAAGACTCAAGGGGAGCATATAGGCACAAGGCTAGACAGCCTTCAGCTGAAGACCTGCACAACCTTTACAGGCAGAAAATCCCCTCATGCCTCCCTTGCAGGGACCCTGCTCCCCACCTTGGGGAGGGGTTGGAAGCCGAGGTGCTCTGCTCTAAGGCAGACTGGGCTGACAGGTAATGTTACCCACCACAAAACACCAGAAGAGAACAACTAGCACTATTGATGGTTAATGAGTAGCAGTGACAACAGAGGTAACATTGCCAGTTAGATGCCCTCCTTTAAGCAGCCAGCATTGCAGAGTTAACCAGAGGCAAAATACATTCCCAGCTGCCAGGTGAGAAGCAGAGAAAAATATGTGTTGAATACAAACAACAGGCATGTAAAGGCGATCCACAGTCTTCTGGAAACTTGTTGCTGAAATCACTCAACTGATCTGCTAGCTTTTGATGGTGCCTGCAGTATATTAAGGGCATTTGATACATCCAAAAGCACTAAAAGGAAAGAAAATCGTAACAATGCACCAAGTATTAATCTGACCCTTCAGTCATGAGCAAGATAAACACTGGCTCCACTCAAACTGCCTCATGATTTGTTCTGCCAGTGGAAAAGGCAAGCTCTACTTCAGTTAATTTTGCCTGAGTGCTTCAACTAATCAAGTCTTACACATAAACATTTAACTAAGTCAGAAGAAAGCATGACAACAAAACAGCATGGTGCAGACCAGAGGAAGTATCTGGGCAGTACAAATAATATATGAAAGAAAACAGGATATTCTGTGTTGGGATGGAATTGCCATTTTCCCCAGTTGCTGTGGGGATGCAGCCCGCCAGTCAAACCTTGTACTGAGCAGCGAAGGAGGTGGCATTGCCCTAGTCAAAGGGTACTAGGAACAGACTGAGGTGTTCCCCCCTAATCAGGGCTAGAGGAACACACTGCCTGAAACTGACTTTTGGGTCGGTCCACAGAAAGGACGACAGCATCTTGCCCATTGCCTGCAAAAAACCCCAATCACTAAAACAAACACCTGTGCCCACATACTTGAGAAAGAGAGGAAGAACCGATGAGGAGACAGAGGAGATGAAGTAAAAGAAAAGATGCTGTGGGTGTGACCTGGGGCCCAGCAGGGAAGTACACACAGTCAGCTGAACCTCAGGCCCTTGGTGGCACCAAGCCTTGTGACTGGTCAGTCACCTGCTGCTCCCATGGGACCACACAGATGTGCTCCTGCAGTACGTTCACTTTGGCAACAGGAGTCCATGTTCATCTCTGGCAGCATCACAAGCTATACCACTAAGAATAAAACTGCACGCTTTGTTCATCCCTTAATTGCGTGAGCAACAACGTTCAAGTCCAATGTCCACTGAAACCTGGATGTCTCTAAAGAAAGATGTTTCATGCTGTTCCATACGCCCCTCCTCTCTGTCCCTCTGCAGTCTGATTGCGGAGCTCCACAGCAGGAGGACCATGGCTCCCAGTGGTCAGGAGCCAGGCCAATTCCAGGAACAGGCAGCAACCTCTGAGCCAAGGATGGTCACCAGCTGAACATCGGGTACAGCCACTGCCACAGTTGCACGAATACCTGAACCGAAGGGCTGGCTTTTGGAAAGGAAAGCAGAAGCTGTTGGCACAGTGCAGACCTCCTA
Organism: Prinia subflava; assembly: GCF_021018805.1. Lineage (NCBI taxonomy): Eukaryota > Metazoa > Chordata > Aves > Passeriformes > Cisticolidae > Prinia > Prinia subflava. Next base: position 59,871,951 of record NC_086248.1, on the reverse strand, counting down.
AGGCTGGGCCTAGAAGCAACATGGCCACAGTAGCAGACGTCCAACTCCCGACTGCAGCAGAATGCGAGGGAGAAGTCTGTCAGACCACTCTGAGGCCAGGATTGCTCCCCTACACCTTGTTACACCTCCAGCACTTCTTGCACCATGGGCATGGCCCAATAGCCCACCTCGGCTTCTGTCCAAACTGCACAAAACCATCCTGGGTGCTGCACCATAAACCAGACAGTCTGTGAAAAACAGGAGCTGAAGGCTCGCTACCCCACCAACCAAATACCGTGCCTCTGAGCACCATAACTACATCATTTAACCCTGCTCTAGGATCTTCTGAGGTAAGGAGAAAGACAGACACATCCTGCAAGAGTTAAAGTTATCACTTTGATCAGTATTTCACAGAAATAAACTACAAGCCACATCATCTGTTCAGACTCATGATGTCCTTGTGAGTTTCCAAACAATCCAACAGAAACATCCAGTTCCCGCATGCCTGCTCAGATATGCAGCCGCAGCAGGCAGCGGAGGCTGCCTTGCACACAGCCTCTCCTGGACAGGCAAAGGAGAAAATATCAGTGTCCTACAACAAAATATCAGTGTCCTACACCTGCACTCTGGGTTTAGATTAATTTCACTGTAAAGGACTTAGATTTGAGAAACCGTAGTTACAAAAGTGGGAAACACAATTGAAATAATAATGACTTGCTAAAAATCCTGCCTCAGAGGGAAGCAGCTCCTGCCTTCTAATACCAGATTCAATACCACTGTTTTGCATCTTTGATTACATTAACTTCCTCTAATATCAAAATGAAAAGAATCTTACTTAATCTGTCTGGGAGGAGTTGTTAAAACAGTTTGATTAACAAGCAGGCCTGGCAAGTCCAGTCAGGTAACTGGCCAAGACCATCTCTTGTAAATACAACAGGTAAGCCCTTCTCTGCGACAGCATTAGTTCAATAGATATAACATATTCTGCAAATCAAATGTAACTCATAATTCACACTGTGTTCACATTCATACTATAATTCATCTTAAATATCTCTAACTACAATAGTTCATGCAGTCTATCAAGAGGCATCTCAGCAGAAGCGTGATTCACAACTTCACAGGAATGCTGGGGGAAGGTTTTTGCTATCACTTTGAATGGTGATAATTGTATTGCTACTGAGAATAGCTTGCTGGAAGGCAGTGCACAGTAACACTAGATGAGTTTTCTGTAATTAAAAAAGGAAGATATTTCCTCTTCTGAGTCCACCACAGCTGTATGAACCTTCTGGTTCTGTTCTAATCATCAGGTACTTGACCCTGTGTGCAGATTTATGTTTGCTGCTAACACATCAACAAGTTGCTAATGGTCTATAAAAACAATCCCTTGTAAGATGACACCTTGGCAATTTTCAAACTTCTTAAAGAAAGAAAATATATTTCTGTTAACCAAAAGCTTTGATTAAACTCTACTGGTCAAGCCCAGCAACAAGTACAGAGTTATAGATGACAAAGCAAAAATATCATAAGAAAATTAAATCTTTAAAAAAGCCCAAACCCTCTACATCTTAGCACCATTTCTGTGCTGTCCTTGCATCAGACAAATGCTTTGCGGCCCTTCACACACCAGAACAATGGCTCCTGAAGTGACGGAAATGGCATTATCCAAGAATTTCAGCAACAGTAGTAGTGCAGCGTTTCCTGAAACTGCTACAAGCCCTAAACAACCATGGAGAAGTCAGCCTGAGATGCCATTCTGACTCCATCTGTGCAGCAGCTAAACAGAGCATGAGAGCCAGTATTCACTCCTACTCAGAGACAGCAGCTCTGCCACGCAATCCAAACCCTGCAAAAGCACTGCCTGGACACCCATCGGATGGGTCTTGTGTGCTGGGCACCTACAGCGACAGGCAAGAAGAGGGTGGGATTCACATTCTCTGATCAGAGCTACTCAAAGTTCCTGCTGCAGCTGGCAGAATGACCCAGGCACTTCAGAGACTAATTCACCCCCTTTTTCAATAAGTGTCTGAGATAGCAGAGTGCTCATATTAACTGTTCTCTTCTTGCAGCCAGAATATACACAAGCCTCCTCTCTTGCCATGAAAATATGACATACAATCTATCCTGTGTGGTTGTTTCAGGTTTGTTTTTTCAATCCAAATAACTCATTGACATTTTCAACTGCTACTTTTTTCTGAAAATAAGCCTTTCCTCTCCAGTGACAAGCTGCACATCTTGCAGTAATTGAAAAAAGGACAGCCCCAGATAAGTGCATCCTGTCTGCCTTGAAATACGTTTGCCACTTCCTTTTCCAAGAAGATAAGAAACATCTGCATACAGGCATTACTACACAAAAGCTACCTTTCTGCAAGGAAAAGCCTAATTGAAAATTCAAATAATTTCTATACCTCATGGACGTAACCTGGTAGGTATGTTACAACCTGAGCAATGAGGGGGTGCCATCAAGCTGTCCAAATTATACATAAGAGCTGTCTCTCATTCAGAGAGACAAATCTCAGTTACCGTTTTCTCACCAAGTAATTATAAAACATAAACTACACCATATATTTCTTTTCTTTCCTGTGCTTCCCATATTCTTTTTCTAGCTCTTTTTTTCCATCACTTCTCCTCTATCTTCCACTATTTTTACATCAACATCACAAATTTTATCTCCTACACAACTACTGCTATACACCCCACTTCCCAGCTACCTGTTCCTGCTCTGACTGCAGCCCAATAATGAGTCCCCAAAACCCTACCAATTATCCATGTGAGGCAGGTCAGGTCATGCCCCACTTGGTTCACCTGGAGTGGCTTCCTACTGCAGGGACAGTTTTGAAGCTGGATGCTCAGGAACATGAGCTGCAAATGGGATTAGATCCTGTCAAAGGGCAGCTGCTCTGCCACACATGCCCAGCCATCACACCTGCCTACCTCTCCCCACTCCCTGATCTCACTGCATCGCTCTCACAGTTTGTGTGATCTGGCCCTTTGGAGATGGACAGCGTTGTCTGCTGCAGCGGCCTGCTACCAATCTCCTGGACAAGGAGAGCTGAGGATGTCCTGGGTCCATGCCTGAGACACAGACAGATGGCCATGCTGCCATCCTGCACATTTATCCTGCTTTCTCCCACTCACATCCTTGGACTTCCAAGTTCCTCTGCCCACCCTAATTAGTGGAACATCGACTTCTGTTCTGTTTCTTTATTCCACCTGTGGCATTAAAACTAGCTTGGAACAGTCTTTGAACAGCAAGGTTTTCTTCCACTGTAACATTTTATTAAAGAAAACAAAATGCAGCACGAATATGAACTAGTTATTGTGGAAATAGTGCTGATGCTCTGAAATCAGACAATAGGTCAATATCTGTTTTCCCTGACAACAAAGCCATTTGTAGCTAGCTGGCTCCCCACTTCAGAAAGTCTCCTAGGCTAAATGCACTCATGACACCCAAGCTGATGGGTGTTTATCACCCTGAAAATAGAGAGGACAAGTACAAACATGTCCTAACCAACAGCTGAGAGGAGTCGAGGAACTCTGGAGGTGATGCAAACCATCCTGCAACCATGTTATACAGGAGAACAGAGAAAGATGCTGCCTGCCTGCACCCCCTGCACCAGACCCTTCTGCAACCATTTCAAAGATTTGAGCTAGGGAGAAGGCCACAGCCTTTCCTAAGCCTTCTCTAAGGCCACTAAGAGTAGTCCACTCAAAAGACAACTCTTCATGTGTTTGGGCACCCCACCTTCCAAGGTGGGTTATCTTCCCACCAGCCCAGCCCCTCCAACAGGCGCTCCAGCAGATGCCAGCACCGGAGGGGCACAGCTGGGAGGGAACCCCTTTCCTGCAGATGCTCCAGTGGCTCCTGGCTGCTATCTGGTGACACAGGCAGGCCCTGGCACCAGCTGCAGCTCCTACAGGAACCCCACCCGGGACCACTGCTGCTCCCTGACACACCCAGGGCTGCACAGCCTGTCTCCAGACGCTCCATTATCTTAACCAAAAACGACTGAATGCATTTTCATGTGCAAACTCTACAGCAGCACAACGTCCCAAAGCCACACGCTCCTCCTCAAAAGCGCAAGGCGGGAGATTTGATTTGTACAAGGCTGGTACAGAAATGTAAGCCACATCATCCAATTAAATAGATAAGGTATTACAACTTTTTGTAACTTCATTCATTTACCATCTTCCTTTCTTTGGCCAGAAATATCCCTACTGAGTATTTACACATTAAGTTGCTGATTTTAGGTGATAAGGTCCTCTGAACATGTGGCACATTCTTGATCTTCACCAGAAAAACAACAGCTCCATCCTGTATTTTTCACATTGGTGCAGCTGTGAAGCAAAACCAAGTCCACATTTTTCTACATTTGGCTGAAAAGCATGCCTTACAAATAAGTCACAGAATAAAACATAATGATGACAGCATGTATGGAAAAAAAAGAGCTTTGAGAGTGGCTCAAACGGTTTCCTTAAGTAAGCAGCAATTAATTCACATTTCCTTTCCTCATGCAAATCATCACTTTTGTGTTAGGTTTTTTTTCCTTTTAGTATTTTTTTTGAAGTACACATGAGGAAAGTAGGAATGACACTACAACTAAAGAGATACAGCCACTAAACAGTATAAGTCAGCAATTTTTAAACAGAAATACAATATTCTTTCATTTTTTAAAATGTTCAAACCCAATAATTCTTTCATTAATACTGTTAGAACTTCTACAGAATTACTTTGTCCAGTTAGTTAAAAAGAAAACATAGGCACTTTGAAGAAATAAAAAGGGAAGGACAAACCTGTTTGGAAAAAGAGAACAAAAATGGAATGCAGAGTATTCTTTCAGTATATAAAAGGCTTGTATAAAGAGATTTTGGATCAGCTGTTGGCCAGCCTCATCAAGAATACATGAGAAATAAATCAGCTTGATTTTCAGTGAGGAAACTTTTGTATAGATGTCATGGAAAGCTTTCTAAGCATAACAAGGACTAAGACCAAGCTACTTTACGAGGGTTACATATACAGACAAATTAGCAAAAAATAGCAATGTGGGAGGAAAATGACCTTATTATCCCTTACAATGGTGCTAAAAGCCTCCAGTAACCGACTGTGTCAAATTGAAACAAAAAATGATTGTTGCAAGTGTCAGCAGGTTGGACTAATTTTTACATGAAACAGGCAAAAGCAGTATTTTCCATCTAAATAATGCACAGTTTAAAACTAATGGCTTTGAAACTTTTTAATATTGCATTTGCTTTAAAGCAGCCTTCTTAGATTTAGACTACATTTTGGGAAAATCCACAGTATAAATTTTCCATACACTCCTCGTAGAAGTGTTTGGAGTGAATATCCTAGCTGACAGTACAGTTGTGCATTTATATATGAACTGATCTTCATGACAAAGACAGTTTTCTTAGGACGTTTCGTTACTTCTTGCCAAAAACTAAGCTACCACTTCACAGTGTAACACTCACTCTTTTCTTTCCACAGTCTAGACAGAAGCAGTGACTCTGTAACTAAGGTTTCCAAATCCTTTCAGTTATAAAACCTCAGCATTGAAATTTCACAACATTTTACCTAATGAAATGGTTCTGACCAGGACTGTTAATAACCCAACTGTTTGTTGCAGGAGGCAACACTCAGCAATACAATCAGATTGGCATCTCTGTCCCAGGAGGGCAAATATTCCTCAAAGTTGCCAAGGTCAAAGGGAGAAAGAAAAAAAAAAAAAACAGTGGATGAGTGCTGACCCAGATCCCTTTGATGGCGCTAAAATCCCCACAGCGTTCAGCGATGCCAAGACTTTGTCTAGGGAAATTATTAGTTTCCTGCTATGGCAACTAGTTTAAAAATCAGGCTGTTTACTGCAGAATGCCACCTGCTACTGCCTGGCAAAGTACATCCAAACAATCACAGAGGGCATATTATCCTAACAAACCCAGAAGCGCTGTACTGGCATCACATCCTTATCCCCAGTCAAAGGCAGGGGAAAGACAAGGAGAAGAGAGATGGATGCATGGACAAGAGAGCTTCTCCAGGCAGAATGATGGCCAAGGGGGGAACACGGCTCAGCTCCCTTAAGCACTATTGCTGCATCTTCTCCTATAGGCTGTATAATTAATTCAGCAGGAAAGGATTTCATGGGGTGCACTGTCCATCAAAATACGTGCAAACATCAGAAGCTGGTTAAGTCCTATATATTTGTTATTTCATCTCATTCTGCATGTGAAAAGGAACACACTGGGCCAGGCTCACTGGTCCACTTAGGAGAGCCAGCCTCCAGCTCTGACCAGCAGCAGCAGAAACAAGGTTTGGGGGGAACTGCAGAAATACAGCAGTCATGAAGCAGTCTATCAAGGACTGAAGTTTTTTTGGTGTTTTTTACAAAAATACAGGAACTAATGTTTCTTCAAAAAGAAAAAAATTTGGTCACACAACCTGTGTTATTCAGGAAATCAAACTAGATGACAGTGATCACTTCTGGCCTCACAATATATAAATATTTAAAATACTGTCATTCTCTCTGTTTTCCTATGAAGTCAGAAGAACTTAGGAAACCCACCCTTCATCTCCTGGATTTTACTATACATCTTTCTTTACTGATTCTACAAAAATCTTGGAAATCAAATACCTTTTTATTTCCAACTTCTGGGAATAATCAAAACTTTGTTCAACACTATGCCCTTTATTCCAACACACATAAATAACTTCTTGACTTGCACAAAACCTGAAACCACTTTAATCAATTAGCTATATATAGTCTGGATAAATACTCAGTCTGAGATACTGGGTATACAGCCAATCCTGTGCTATTTGCTAATACTTTGATCTAATTTCACATTATATTAAGAAGAAAAGAAAAATATTCTAGTGAGGACAAAGGCAACAGTAAAGAAATGACAGCGTGTAAAAGCTAGAGAAAGTGTACATTAGCTAAAAATTCAACTTGTTCCAAGAGCATTTCAAGAGACAAAAATACATATAGAGTTATCAGAAAATAGGACTCAAATGTCCATAAATTGGTTATTTTGTTACTCCCACAGGAATTCACTCTTGATTTTCCAGAAATCTACCACTATATAAAGTATATTTAATAGCATTAGTAGACAGCACTACAGCCTCACTGCGTGTGTAACACACTGCTCCATTTTCTATGGAATCATTATGGCACAGGTGATTTATGTCTGTGCAACAGAAAGGGCTATTCTGTAGAAATATCACAGGAAATGACACACGGGAAATTAACCAACACAGACATCTTACAATCGTTTCCTAAGCTCTAGCACAGCAATCTGTTGAGCTCCTGAAACAACCCAGATGCTGCTGACGCAAGGAATGAACAAGCACCAAAAAGGCTCCCCTCTTCCCAGGCTTCTGGGTCCCAGGAGGAGAAAAGGATGAACGAGGCAGCAAGGTATGGAATAGTTGGTTATTTGCGACCTGGAAATATGCTTTATTGGGTACTAGCTGCTCAGTCCTACGGTAGGTATGGACAGATGAGGGAGGCCTGCAACGGCTGTGAAAACAAGAAAACTGAAGATTAATATGTGGTGAAGGCTCAAGTAATGGCTGGGGAAAAGAAGGTCGTATGGAGGCAAAGTCGCAGTGAGCCTCAGGCCAAGTCGCAGTGAGCCTCTTCCTCCCTCATGATAGGAGGCTTACAAGAAAAATGAAAACAGACTTTAGAAGGCCCTGCACTTATGGAACAAGAGCTATTAGTTTTAACCTAAAGGACAGATTCAGACTAGAAATAAGGAAGAAATGTCCTGTGATGAGGCTGGTGAAACACTGGATTGCCCAGAGAGGTGGTAGATGCCCCATCCCTGGCAACATTCAAGGCTAGGCTTGGACAAAGCTCTGAGCAACTTGATCTAGTTGAGGATGTCCCTGCTCATTGCAGAGGGGTGGACTTTTAAGGGTGATCTCTAAAGGTCTCCTTCAACCCAAACATTTCCATCTTGCTATGATTCTATGAACTAACCCTAGCACAATTCAAATAACATCCTGCTAGCATATGTTATTCTGCTAAGGCTCAAAAGCATCTGTTCCCTTCCCACATGCTCCAACTGTATCAGGTAATGGATAGAGTAAAAGTTCAGTTCCTGCCCCCAACAGCACTTATTAATTCAGGTTACAGCAAGATATCAACAGATGCAAAGAAATAATTGTGTTTCAGTCAGGTTTGCCAATGTGCAACAGAAGACCACATCCTGGAAACCAGATGAACTCAATAACATTTTAACATGAATTTTATTAAGGAATGCTAGGACATACCTCATGAGGATTTAACTGGATGCACAGTATAGAAAACTGCTTTCCATCCAAGTAATTTTACCAGTTAAAAATAGCTGGAAAATGAAGAAATATCTCAGCATACTATTTCATTATTATTCAATATTCTACTACTCCCACCCAGCCTTAATGATGCAGCCTTTTAATGGAAAATAATATATATGAAAGTCACATATGCAGATCTCTACACAGTTTATTAAAAATGTATCTGACTGGTGTCACAAGCTAAGAATCTGTGAGGCATCCCTAGACTATTATTTTCTATGAAAATAGAGCAGAACTATTCTATACTGATTTGAATACACAGGGGTCTACAAAAGCAGATTACACTGACTTTAAATGTAATTATTTCTTGCAATTCGTTTTTCTTATCCACTAAAAGAATTTGCAGAGCTGTTTCAAGACTGCAATCAGGAGAACATCCATGTCATTCCACAACACTATTTTTTTTCCAGACAGATGTTTTCCTTAAAGGTTTTCATTATTCATAAATAACACTTGTTTTATGACTGTATAACTTAAGTCAAGATACTGGTGATTTTTCTCTTAAGTTAGTTAGTCTGCCAGTAAAAACATCCTTCCCTGTACACAAAAAAACCCAAAAAGCCCAAAAAATGTTTTCTTAAGGTAACTGAAGAAAGATACCTAATACTTACACTATTGCCTATAAATCAAAGAATTGCAAAATACACAGATGCTGTATTAATGCTCAGACTACCTTAAAACACTGAAATCTTGGGAGAAATCTTTTCCCACTAAAGCTGATGCTAAACTTCCCGCTAACATCAGCAGCAACAGATATTCACCCATTGTACCAACTCAGAAAGCAGAAAAGGCTTTGAGGTAGAAAACTAAAGCAATAAATAAGATTGCTTTAATCACTACTTCTGATGTCTTTGACCATGCAATTTCTGCCCCTCCGCCTGCTATGCCAGCAAGCTGAAGGTTCAGTGCCTGGGTAGTTGATTTATCACTCCCTGTGACAAAGCTTTGGACATTGCCCTTCCCACTGTTTCATGCGCAGCAAAACACAACACTGCAGCTCTTGCACCAGTCTCATTTTAACGCTGCAGGAAAAGATCTGCAGCATTAAAAAATCAGTTTTGCAGTCAAGAGCACTGCGCTTTCTAAGGCTGGGGTGGGCTTGGTGGTTTTTTGGTTGGTTGGTTGGTTGGTTGGGTTTTTCTAAGGTTTGAGGTAAGTTCCTCAGTGATCAGTGTGCAAGGGAACTTGCAGGAGAGTGGGTGGCACCATCTGGCTCTGGTCCCAAGTCAAAGGGTGTTTTGCAAGTATATTGTCACCTCTTCAGATATGCTGTGGAGACTTCAAAGGAACAGCACTTCTGGAAATCAAATGGCTCGATAAGTCCAACGGGAGAAACACACCTAAAGGCCAGATATCCTGCATGAGATACTGGACTCCAATGACAACTGCTATTTATACACAAACTACCCACTCTGGGCAACCTAAACTGCAGCTGTACCCCTGTATGAAGAGCAGAGCTTTCACACCAGGCCTCAGTGAATAACTTAAGGCAACATTTACGGGCCCAGCCACCTGAAAACCAACTTCTGCAACACTGTAGGAATATCTACCAGATTAGCATCACTACAGGGAATTGCAGTGAACTCCAGTACTTGTGAATTATTATGAATTATATTTGCCTTTAGGAAAAATAAAAAGGATTTTAAACTATGTTTATAAAAACCTGAAATTTGGCACACCTGTTCTATTCAATTCAATCAGTAATTATTTTTTGCATGCCAACAACAGGCAGACAGAACAGTAATTAAAATTTCAGTTCACACGAATGCATGCAACATTTGCATGCACCCAGTTTTCTTGCAACAGCAAATACAAAGAGGCAATGTTTTCTTAAATGTTATCCTTTAGAACGATGACATCCTTTGAAAATTTCTTTTTGATACTGTCCACAGTGCTCTTGTATCTAAGCTTTGCAAGGCATGAGCATGCTGAGAAGAAATACTGACTCAGTTTTCAAGTGAAGATTCTCAATATCCACTACCCATGATTTTCTTTTTTGGATCTCCAATTTCCAAGATAATTTTGCTATCTTATTTAGGATTATCTTGCATTACACAGTCAATGATTTTAAAATGTCATTCTCCAATATGAAAGTATAACATGGTTTTCAAGAGACTACTCTACATGCAAATTCAACTGATGATTATAGGGAATATTTGATGTTCGTAATTTTAAGGAAAAAAAGAGACCTCTCTGATATACCAGGGCAGAGGACAATACACCAGTAGATCACGCTGTAAGATTTCACAGGACACAGGAATGGTGGAGTTGAAATGAGAGTCCCTCCTCAGTAAGGGCAGTACATCTCTGCAGACAGAGAGCAGCAGCCATGAGAACTCCAAGCAAGGATGTCCACAGACTGCTGATGACAGTGCTAAGGCTCAGGAGGGAGAACAAGCATCCATCCAGACTAACAGTGACCTCAGTAAAACGCCTGTCAGAGAAATATACATATACTCCTTCTGCTCTCATGCTCACACACATAGAGCACCACTGTTTCTACTGAAGGCCTGGCCATACAGACCAGAAAAAACGTGGGGTAACCTCTCTGTATATCAGCTGCAATACCAGCACACACCCTGCCCCTGTCACCTCACAATACAGCTGGGGAGGACGGGGTCTCCAGAATGATGGATTAGCCACATCTTGCTGGCTGCAGACCGAGAGCAGACACACTGCTAATTATCCCAGTGGGGTCACAGGTCAGCACCCTGGGAAGAAGTGTTATCCCTCCCACGGTACCATGGACCACGGTCCCAGCAGCTCCACAGGAAAAGGTGACACTTCGATCCTTTCATCCTGGCACTCTGCAGTGCCAGCCCATAGAGGTGTCAAACTGGATACATATAACAGGGAGAGCTGCCCTGTGGATGGAGATTAGCATCCTCAAACTTTGTCAGGCATGCCTAACTTCTTAGTGTCATCTTCAGTAAGGCTGGTGATCCTTGCTGGTGGTGCAGATCCTTGCTGTGGATGTGCACGGGCATGCGTAGGCCATGGTGCAAGAGGCTGTGACAGAAAACACCAAGGAAACAGGGAAAGCAATGTACAACCAGCAAATAAGGGCAGGCAGTAACTACGGATAGCTAGCTTTGGAGACAGTGATATTATCTTACCTTGAAGCCTTTAGGGCCTTATATATTTCTTACAGGATAATACTGCAAAAAATATGCATACAGCAGATTGATTTTCTTAGGAAATTACTGAGTTTATCCACTCTTGTCGGTCAGTAAGAAATTATTTCCTGGATACAGAGCTTAACAGCAGGCCACAAGACTTCCATCGGTACACCAGTGTTTTCTTCTGATTCATCAGACTGTTTTGAACATTTCCTCTTGCATACTACACATGAACAGGGACAGGGGCTTGCCCAAATAACCACAGTTTCTTTCTGCAATATCCCTACCTCATTTTTGTATGAAGGCTGAATGCACACTGTTGGTACCAACATTCTATATTACTCAAAGTGTTTTTAAGATTGCTCCATTGCATAGTTTTCATCAAGATACTGGTGGGTGTTCTTCTCACATTTGATTTGCTGCCTGATGCCTTCCTCATGAGATTTAAGTTTTAATCCAGCACTGTCTCCCAAACACACTTTGCTGGAATACTTCAAGAAGTCCAAACAGTTACTCACACTAACAGAGCCTGCACAACTCTGCCTGTATGGATGGCTGCTGTAACAAAATTCAGCTACAAAATGCAGGAACAATCAAACTTGTTACTGCAATTCATAGAGTAATTTCAGGTTGAAAGGCTGAACAGATGGCATTTGTGAGCTTTATTCAATATCTTGGACTTTTTAATTAGATTCCTGTTCGTGTCAGTCTGCTGGTTTACAGCAGGAGACCCCAGATTTCAAAGTAACCTTAGGAATCCCATTGCTCTGTCTGATAGAAACCACTATGCCAGGAAACTGCTGCAGGCACAGCTCCTGCTGCTTCCACCACAGGAACTCATCAGCAGGTAATTAAAAGAACCAAATTAAAGGGATCGTCCAAAAATGCAGCTACGCCTTAGCCAAAATGCAAATTAGAGCTTTAATGCACCACACTGCTTTATAATTTTAGGATGCTTTTGGTATGTTTATCATTAGGAATCTCTATGCCGTAATTTTCTCCTTCGTGCCTTCACGTGGTTCGCAAATTCACCTTTTGCCCCTGACAAGCTCACCCAGGGTTTTCACTGCTTTTTGGAGAGCTGCATGTGAGCACAATGAAACAAAATGAATCAAAACATACTGACTGCTAAAAAGCTTAAGAACTTGCAAGAGAATAAACAGTGCATCCCTCCCAAAGCACTGAAACATGGCAAAAAGCACCAGCAGACTCCGATGGCTGCGGGATCAAATGCCCCAACAGGCTGTAGTGTCATTAAATTTTAGAATCAGGTTCAATGCTTCTTTTTATTACAGGTCAAACAAAACCAATCAAAAAAAACCCCATAATAATAAAAAACCCCCACAAGCCACCAACAGATTGACTAATACAGCAAAATAGGACTTTTATGAGTGCTGCAGTGCATAAAATCTCAGTGATACTTTTAACCTATGGTAATAAAGAATGGCACAACACACAGGAATAGTAAGACTAATTGTATCAATCAATGGCACAGTTTCACAGGTGTCCTTTTATCAAAATCAGTTAGAAGCTGACTATTTTTTGAGCTGTTTCTTTGTATTACTTTACCATTTTGAGGAGGGAAACTCCAGAATTCAGAAGTCCTTCTAGACCAGTTGCAATCATGCTCAGCAGAACACTGACCACACCTCCAAATCCATTTTCATTTTATAATATATCCTGAATGTATAAGCAATTAAAAATAGCCAATTTTAGAGAAGAATAGGCCAAATACTCCGCTAGCCAAACAATAGCATATGCAGAGTTTGTGCAAATTTACTTCTGTGGCATCAGTGCCCTAAATCCCTTTGCCCTTTGCATGTGGCAAAACTCTTAAGTTGTTACAAAACGTAGCAATGCTCCATTATGTACTGATTTTAAAAGAGATAAGTGGGTTACAAAGTAAACTGAGAACACAGGAATTAATTTTTAAGTGTTTGAATTCTGTATTCAAACACTTAAAACAGGTATAAAAAATCACCTGCCTGGTATGTGTCCATCAGGGGAAAACAAACCCTGTAACTCTGCAACACATTCCCCTTGTTCATTCAGCACAATTTTGACTCAAAGTATTTTTTCAGGAAAGGAAAACAATTCTGTCCTAGCATGGAATGAGACCGAATCCCTCTGAAACTGCACCCCTTGCCAGTGGATGTGATCATATCAGACAAACTCCTAGGGCATGAGAATGAACAGGATGGGCTGAGGTCTAACTATTTTCCTTCTCTATAATGTGCAAACTGCCCATAGGACTAAACTTCCTAAAAAGTGGCTTTGTCAGGGTTGTTGTTGGATTCCTGCTACAAAGTCCAAGCAAATCTGGATTTTGTGATAACCAGTAGCATACAGGGTGTAGTAGACAGCACAGTACCGACAAAAACGTGAAGTTTCTTCTATTAGTAACAGCAAACAGTGCGAGGCAATTAAAAATAATGAAAAGTTAGATAAACACTCTCATCACCTGTTTACAAAACATCATGATTAAGTCTTTTCAAATCTCTAAAACAACTCCTTTATTTCAGATGACAAAACTAAACAGGATGGAGGAAACTTGCCCTATCGTAAGCTCATTTGCACCAGGTCTTTCAAACCCTCAACCAAAGCACCTCTCTCTCTCTCTCTCTCGTGCCATTCACAGCATTTCTAACGACAGCTGATGATCTGTGGAATTAAACTGCAATGCCACTCTGTCCTTTAGGTGAGACATCAAGAGTAAAGCTCTCTTTGCTGATAATTTTCTGTCTAATTCTGGAACAATGCACCCTACACAAGAAACTGCTCATCCATTCCCTCTTCTTTGATAAATTTACCACATCATAACACTCTTGTGAGCTAAGCAGAAAAAAGCCCTCCCCTTCCCTGCTAAGTATAGAAAACTGCATCTCTGCTGTTTACAGATTTGGAGGCTTGTCTGGATTGAAGTTTTGTAAATACAACCTATTTTGAAGTTAGGGGCATTAAAATTTGGATTAATGCCTTGAAAGAAACAGTTCACATAGTCTACATTTCCCCCTGTGGTGATGGTTGCTATTGGTTGATTCTAAAGCCTCAAAAACACCCAAGCAATACGAAACATTAAGACCCAGGGAATAAAACAAATTTTAACCTGGTTCTATCTGGTTCTTGGCCTATAATTTTTCATAATGCAATATACTCACTCAGAAACAAACAAACCAAAAAAACAAAAACAAACAAACCTTACATAATTTATTTGCTCTCTAAATGTCTTCTTTCCCTCTGCATCATGAGTGAAAGCACAGAAAGGGGTGTCCTTGTGATTTCACAAGCTGAAGAACTTCTTGCTGGAAGTCCCTATTTTTGTAGCACTGGCAATCTGAAAAACAAAAATTGTTTTGTTAACACTTGTATCCCTAGATACAGAAAACAGAAATAAGGTTTGTTCTGAACCACTGCCAACTACATCATTAACCTCTCCTATGAACAAGCCAACAGGCTCTCATGCAAAAAAACCAGCTAGAAACATCTCCACTCAATTCATACCTCACTTACGCATTCTGCACTGACTGCTCACAGCTAAAAACTTCTTCCTACCTACAAATGGAAAACAGAAACCAGTAAAACAACACATTACAACCATGTGCTTCAAGAAGAGCTGTTGTTAAGCTGTCCAGGTTTCCATCTAGGAAACACTCAGCCAGGAAAGGTGGCTTGAAGCAGGTCAGCACCGTCACAGTCCCTTTTCTACAGTGGTGGCCCTAACCACAAACTGTGCCTGCACCACAATAGGATTGCCTGTTTCCATAATTAAAGCTTCTATCAAATTCCAGCCCGGACCTCTGCAAAATATCTGCACATCAGGTACAAAGACCTCCCATGGAAGTTCTGTTGCACCAGCCAAGCCAAGCTCTGAAAAGCCAGCCACTGCTTTTGAGGAGACTGATGTGCAGCACGCAGCTGCTCTTTTGCCCACGTCACCTGAAAATGTTAAGACAGATGCCAGTCAGCCTCAGTGTATGTGCACTGAACAAGCAGAGTGACTAACTGAGTTCCCAAAAGCTGGCAAGGAAAACTTCATGCTCTACAAAGTCTGTCATTTTCATTCTGCATAGTGTCAGACTGTATATTTTCTCTGATGTTCAAATTGGCACAGCTGATTTTAAACAGCTTCTTCGCAGCACAAAGCACCTTGTCATAAAAATATCCTGGTATCTACAATGGTTAAGCTGACATATAACATAATTAAAACTAACACAAGAATTTTATCATACTTCCAAAGGCAGTGGAGGTTAGAGCAAAGTCCTAAACTGACTTCACTGAAAATGAAGGCTATTCCATTAAAATAAAATGCAAACAAAATAGCAAATAATACAAGCTGCCAAACCACCATACAAAATGGACGAATTAACAGTGGGCCAGCAAAGTAAAAAGCAATATCAGGCTGAAAGTTACACCCAAGAGGAAATGTGAGTAATAAAATGTAACTAAATTCTTAGTTGTTACACAAAAAAACTACTTGTTAAGTTCCAAATACAATACACAGACCTGCTTTGCTGGTGGGGAAAGGTGTATGTGTCTTTACAGAACATTTAGAGCTCAGACCACCAAGCCCTCCTAATCATGGGTGTAAAAGACAGAGAATAGAGCTGCAGGAAGAGGCTGCAAGTGCCATGATTATGGCATTCAGATAAAATTGCCATTATCCATGTATTACAGATATCATCTTTCCCAAAGTTCATAGCACTGCTACCATGCCCAACTTTTATTTTTTGTCATACTTCCTTTTCCTACACAATGGCACAGCATGGCTCCACTCCTCAAAGCCACACAGGGCTTCCTTCACCATGGGGTTCAGTTCCTGAGCACCAGCAAGTAAGACTCAAAACCTGGGGCAACAGCTTGCTCTCATCTGCAAAATCCCTGAACCGAAAAGTGCCCTTTTTCTTCCCATGTTCCAGCTCACTGAAGAGTGCTGCTCGAGCATTTTCCTTTCAGTCTGGAACGACATTTCCAGCTCTTCAGACATGGCCACTTTACTAATGGTGTGACAGACATGGTACATACCTAGTACAGAGCTAAATGTAAGATCCATGTCAGGATAGACATGTCATTTCCACAATGTAGAGTTAAACTCTGCCCTCACGGGCAAACCTGCCCCCCCTGGATTTCTGCTGGCCCATAACTATGGGGGAATGCAGCCAGCTGTTAGCTAACACAGCCAGGGTGATCCCACAGTACTCAATCATCACAGATTTGTAAATGTACAGCTAAAACATTTCTATCTGCGTGGGAACACACAGAAACAAGAACACATTTTTATAGTAGGCAGGTAATACACTACTTTTGATACAAAAGAACTAATTTATGGCAAAGTATCACAAGAGTCCCTTCTTACCAGTCAGGTCTTACATGAACACTTATTAAGGATGGTGCCCTGCTCTGTTTGAAGAGAACTTCCTGGCCAAGGTAGAGGGCCAACTTTTTTGAAGTGCTTCCAGCACTCCCAGTAAGCTACCTCTTAGGGAGGTCACAATGCTCCCCCACAAGCAGTCCATCAAACACTGAAGGAAGTTTGCCATGGTGCATACAAACTTCCCAGCAATGCTCTGCCAGATCTGCAATACCCATCTCCCTGGATCTGCACAATCTTGAATAATAAGGCGTAACATAAGGAAAAATCCATAGGGTAGAATATTGCTCCATACATACAGACCTTTACATGTTCAAGTATCTTCTGCTAGCAGGCTAGGAGGAAATGGGCATCTTACACCAGTGATCTTACAACAGTCCTCTCCTTCTCCTTTCCCCAAAGTGTCTTAAGTACCAACAATTCCCATTAAACGTCTGTCAAGGGCAAAGCAATTCTGAAGGAATCAAGCTAAAAAAAACCTCTTTCATGTGTTAAAAAAAAAAAAGAAAAAAAGAAAAAGAAAAAGTAGTACTTAAAAAAGAAAGAACTGCTGTACTAAATAGCCACATAAACCTTACACATCCAGACTGGGATTTTTGCTTCCTGCCAACTAACAAGGACAAAAATCCCATACACTAAGCATGGCATATACAACACCCTAGGCTCTGTCATTTAGTTAAGGACAGACAGGTAGGCATAGCTGTGAAAGCCTTAGCGGCATAGATTCAGCAGTATGTGCTATGGTAACAACCTTGGTTTGTCATTCATCTTGTACTCACATTTTCATTTTCCTGCTGAACAGGGGGGTACACAAAAAGAAACATCAGCAAATGGCTAGCAGGCATGGCACTGAAGCAAAGTCTTTAGTACAAAGCTACCATGGGCCCTTCCAGCTCTACTGTAAACAAAGAGTGAATTACATTACACACACAATAGCAACACTTAAGTCACAGATGTAGTTCCTCAGCCGTGATCTGAGAAGGGCTGTACAAACTCAGGGCAGGTGCTGTCTGCACCAGCAGGGAGCAAACACCAGCTGATGGGTTTTTGGGGTTTTTTTTCTGGGTTGCCAGGCATCATCATTATAAACTATAGCCCTCGGTTAAAGGCAGTGTACAATGACGAGGCGCTGAGCAATTCAGGAAGACAACTCTACAGACACCTCCATTCCCTAGATCTGCAGTACACCTGTGCCAAAAGGGAGGGAGGTATGAGCTGCTACCAAACCTCAACAGGTCTGGCAAGGAGGGAGCAGAGAAGCGACGCTTATTATTCATGTGGTTCCCCCCAGGGTTAGCCGCTGGCAGATAAACCAAGTACAGCACAGCACCCTCCTACAAAATGCACTGCAAACAGCTCTACAGGATATATATCCAGACCTTGCCTTGTCAATCACCAGAGAGAGAGATTTAACTTCATCTGTGACATCAATGTTAAACCAACCACCAGTGAATAGCTTGTGGCAGCTGTTGCAGCTTTCTGCAGCGGTCCATCAGTTTGCTCCACATGGTTTTCTTGGGTTCCCATCCCTCCCCTTTTCCCCTAGAAAAATCTGGGGACAGTCTGCAGATCCTGCTGGAAAGCTGTTCCCTCTTACAGAAAACAAACAAATAAACAAAAATCCCACATCTTTTTCAGCCTCATCCAACAATTCTAAATGCACCACATGTCATACTGGGCACAGCCGAGTAAATTCACACATTCAGCATATAATCAACTCCTGGGAGCCCAGGCTGTCCAGTGACACACTGAGCTTCAGCTCTGCTCAGGGGCAGCAAATCCTCTGGTCCTTGGGAAGGGACCATGGACTGAGCCTGCCCACAAAGGCAGGGCAGTGCCACAGCATGCAGCTCTGCCCAGAAGACAGAAGCTGTCTGCACAAGGAAAGCTGGACTTCACTTCCTTGTGCCTGGGTGTCTGTTTCAGGAAATCTTCCATTCCCAAGCCAAGTTTCAGGATCTACCCTAACTGCTCTGTCAGATGCAGAACAAATCCAAGCAGATATGTATGTCTAGGATGATCCAAAGCATTTATTTCCCCACCTTTATTGCTATTTTCAAAATGTATATGTATGAAAGCATTTTTTTTTCTTATTTTTGTTGATGATTTGCATTTCAGAGGCCACACACAAATGAAAGTTATGACCTTTTGTAACCTTTGACTGCCCATGATCTTTGAACACTACTTTCCCTTAATCCACTGATTCTACACAAAACTAATGATCATCTGCTAACCCTCTCTCTACTCAGCAGTTTAATTAGAGAGATGATCATTGATTAATGCACTTGAGTTACCTGAAGGTGTGACTGAACAGAGATCACTCAACCCAGAGAAATGAACATTAATTAGTTCTGCATTAAACTGCTTTCCTCTTTATTCAACTTCAAAAGAAACAGCAAAACCCCACAACACAGCAACAAAACACCAAGCTTTCAGTCTTAAACTTTATTCTTTAGGAAGTCTCACATTTTCTTGCCTTGAATTTCATAGTCATCTACTATTTTTTTTTAGTTATTGTAATTTTACGAAATAAAAACACCAAGCCTGGAGGTTCAATACGCATTTGCAAAGCTCTGCCAAAGACCTGCAGCCTTGAATTAGTTGGCTCAGGCAAGGAAGTAGGAATGACACTGGCACTCGAGGGGAATGCACAAAGCATGAAGTGCATACCACAGCTAAAACCAGGTATACTCGCAGCCAGCCAGTGGTTTCAGCATCCCCACCTAGGAAGACAGTCAAAGAGAAAATTTTATTTAAAGGTTTCCTCATTCTTTTTAAAGATCTCACTAAAATTCTTCCAGCCACAGGCTGGTCTACAGCCTGATCATGAGACTTCCAGCCCTGAAAGGAAGGTAAGCCTTCCTCGACTGTAGCTCTGCACCATAACTCACACTGCCCTTGGTCTGGAAAAGCTCATGCTTTTAGAGCCACAATTCTGTCTGCAGATGTTCTGAGCAGCCTCAAGGACTGGCTAACTTTTCTCTTTCTGTGAAAATCCCCTCCTGATCTCTACACACAAATAGAAATCATTCTCATATCATGACCTTCTCCTTGCCCACTGCCCTATGACCAAGGTAGACACCACTTCCTCACCACAGGCTGAGCGACAAAAGCCCCGGGTGATTTCAAGCAAATAACCCTCCTGCTGCTCTGCCTCCCTTTGTCCAGGAAGGTCTCCTGAAAAGTGGCAGGTAGAGTTGGTGACTCAGCTTTAGGAGCAGCCTAATCCTTCTCCTGGTCACCAGAAAGTGACACTAGGAAGGCAGACATGAGGCAGACCAGAAAACCAGGCTAAGCAAAGAGGGAAGAGCAGAGCTTTCCCTTCCATGTCCTAAATTACATGCTTCTTACCATCTCTTCTCCTGTGCATGCTTCTTCCCATAACTGGCATTATTTATTCACTTTCAAAGCACAAGCTACCACACAGGATACAACATAGCCCCACAGACTCCTGCACAGGGCTAGAAAGGATTTTTCCATCAGCCTCTGTCAACTTAATACATAATCAATACATGGCTCCAGCAAAAGTCAAGCAAGAAAGATGATGCTGCATTTTAAGATTACCATTTAAAATTAGCATGTTTAAGAAAGCTGATGCATGCCATTTTAAGAGCATCCAGAAGCAATCCACTGTGAATTCCTTCCCTTCTGCCATTATCTCTGGTGGTGGAAAGGTTTTTTCTCAAATTGTTTATTTCAAAGTTATTTTATCATCAGCTATGGAGAAGTGAAAATAAGCCTGTGTTATTGCAATGGACTAGGAGAAGTAACTAAATCTTACTGAGGCTTCTGATGGTTTTGCCAACACCCATAGATCACCTCAATGATACAGTTTTGAGAACAGGATGACCAATAGGGAAAGGACTAGAAATTGAAAACTGAGCCTGATCTATGTGAGAACCATTACAAACCACAGCTTTCTAGTGCTAAAGGGATTAGAGCTGCACAGAGCACAAGCGATAGATGCATAAACCCCATCACTAGCTTGGGACTCTCAATTTCAAAACATTTTTGCAGTGAGGCAACTTAAGAAAAATAAACATTCCTAGCCAGGCAGAGATCAGTCATAAACCTTTTCTGAAAGGGAGATGAACTCCCTTATTGTTATTTAAAGCAACACTATAAATCAGGCCAGATCTATATAAAGCCACACTATGGGCTTAAAGCAACAGTGGCATTATTCTGTCAGAGCTTGGGCTGAACACCCCAGGAAATACACACAGTATCTGGTAGTGTTCAGGGCCAAAAAAGAAAGAAGACCCAAAAAAACCCAACCAACCCAAAGTAAAAAATAGCAAAACCTACAAATAAACAAAACCCCATCCCCTCCCCACCACCCTGCCCCCTACCAAAAGAAACCCTTCAAAAGAACTGAAAAATGAAAAAAAGCTGGGGATTTCTGTGAAATTCTCCATGAAGCTCACAAAAAATAGCAAAAAGTTGCATATACAGAAAGAAAGGGAAGCCTCATATTTTACTGTAAAGCTACCAACATTATCAACAGCTCATTACTCACATTTGGTGATAGATATTAACATATTTAACAATTAAATAGTATCATATTTAACAATTAGATATCTACATTTTACAGATCATATGCAGGAAGATATCTTTAGAAAATACTCTCTTACATTTTTCCAAGTATTTTATTTTCCCTCTTCCAGAACAGTCATTTGGTATAAATTTTTAGACCTTACATCATGCACAAGAAAATAGCCTGGTATTTTAATTCTGTATTTACATCAGAACATTCATAATTGATTAAAAGCAACAGAAGTGGTGGGGGGAAATAACTTCAAAGTATTAACCTGAAATATAGACACAAATTCAGTCTCTTTTGTTTAAATATTTTGAAAAAATATAGCACATCAAGACAAACATAAAGTGAAACACTGGAGCTCCTCCATCTCACCTCAGCACCCAAACACCCTGGGTCACCCACCGTTAGTTCCATCTGACAGGCAGACAAGCCTATAATTTGTCACACTGATTAACCCTTATCTAAGATTTTATAACACAGGGTCCTGAACTGCTTAATTGTTTTAGTTCACTCTAACAACCCTTATGTTTTTCTTCAAAATAAAGAGGCTGAAGCTGACACAGATGACCACGTTTCCACTGACACAACTTTTAATTAGAGGCATTTTTGTTGGGAGCATGCTTTGAGACGGGCAGCCATTGTGTTAAGGGACAGTTTTTACATACTATCCTAATAATCTGAGGAGGCTGAAAATGCTGAATAGTGTATCACAAATACTGCAAGGACATCCACAGCAACATGCACCTTTGGGTGTGAAATGTGAATGCATGTTTGAAGGGTGGTAAAATATTGTTCTTTATCAGAGTTAGCGCGACAAATTAGCAGAAAGATTGTAAGAACAACACAGTCATTTATATTCTGCAAACAATCACCTATTTGCTGCAATCCTGATCTTCTTAGCCTGCTAACTTGGCCAACACTAGAGGCTGGCAAGTGCTTCAATCTTCCTATCCACCTTACTTGTGCAAATATATATTTTCCCTTTCAGAAAAATGCCTCTCAGAGATCATGACTGAGAAGTCAAAGATCTAAAGCTAAAGATTCTCACTAGGAGGAGTATTTTGTGTTTTCTTAGGAAGACAAATATTTTAAAGGGGCTTGAGATAGGGAGAAGCAGAAGTTCTTATAAATGTGAAAGAACTCGAAAACGGAAGAAGGTAACCCAAACTCTGTGAAGCCTTTAGACTCTGATTGAAGCAATGCTGATATATCAGCAACAACTTCATTTCCACCCTGCAGAATAACTAAGACATGACCTTGGTCTTGCCATCAGCCTTAAGTCACCAACCTGTGTTATCCTGATTTTTTAAACAGCTTGAAGATTTCATGCATTAGATTCTTGTTTTTGTTGGTTTATTGCAACCTTTATAAAATTCCCCAGTAGTATTTTTATGCTTAGCTGTGTTCTTTTTTGAACCTTGTTCCCAAACTTTGGGCATCACACCTCTCAAGCTCAACACTCCTGAGAGTAGTATAAGGACTAAAGTATAAATTCTACTCTCAGCTTTATTGGAATATACTGCATGAATGATGACTAGTAAAAAAAAGTAGTAATTTTTCAATTATTACCTCAATTATGCCTTGGCATAAAGCTTTAATGAATTTGGAAGACTATTAAACACCCAGATACCTTTTTTTCCAACAAAGCAGAGGCAGCAGGAATCACGGACCTACCCAGATGGGTGTACCACCCACCATCATCACCCCAGGCACAGACAGAGGCTGCTGAGGTAGAAGCCCATTTTATAAAGTGGGAGTATTCAGTGATTGTATCAGCAAACCTCTAAGCTGCTCTTGCAAACACGTGCAGATAACAATTTTTGCCAACTCTGGCAGGTTGGTAGATCTGTATTAATTTCCACTGGGCTGCAAAAAAAAAATCCTGACTCCCCCCTCTACTCCCTGAAGGTATAACAATGCTTTGAAGGAATGACTGGCTAAATAAAGTTGACAAATCTCTCTGAATTTCTGTAATGCATTCTTTTAAAAACAGTTGGAGTTCTGTTGAAAATCTTTCCAAGAGGTTTCTGCCTCAAGCAGAAAAAACACTCTGGAAATTTTTTGTCTGAATGACTGAAGGCTAGCCAGAAGTAAACACAGGTGAAAATATGGTGTTAGAATATGGGAGGCATGCTTAAGGATGATCCCACTACCTCTATCAGCCATATTTTGTATCTAATACTGTGTAATGCAGTTGGAAGCACAAAGACATTAAAACAGCTTTAAAACTCTAATGGTCTGCCCTTTCTGTTGTTGTTCCTTCAGTATTTTAAACAGAGGAAAGCTGGATTACTGCAGTTATAGCTATATAAAGTATGAAACATCCAGATTCTCTGCTGAAAATTCCTCTCTTGGGATCTGAGGTCAGGAAGGGACCACCTGGTTCAGCAGTCCTGCTACAAGCAGCCAGGCACTGCAGGCATCTGGTCACATAATCCATCAGTCCACATCATGACTCACAAAACACTTCATGAGATCTGAATGAAACCTGCAGCCTTCAGAAGGGGACCAAGGCCAGACACACACGAAGTGTAAGAGAGAGTAAGAGAGACCAAAGACCTCAAAAAAGTCCCATAACAATGTGAGATTTTCTGTCCTTGCATCATCCCTGAGCATAACAGAGTCACTTCCAAAAGATAACATTGAACAACCCTCTCCACTGTGCACACAGAGAGACTGGAAGACTAAGCTCCTAATTTAGGCACCTCAGTAGGTTGCTTGTCTGAGGTAAAATAATTCTGAGCCATAGAGTATCTCTTCTACTTCTTTCTGAGCAACAACAACAACAACAACAACAACAACAACAACAACAACAACAACAAAAAAAAAAAAAAAAAAAAAAAAAAGGAAGAAACTGTTTTTAGTAATGAAAATGTAATTTAAGAGGCTAATACCCTGTTAAAAACTTTGAGTTATAATGAATTCCAGGATTCATTCAAGTACTCCATTCTTAAAAAACACTATAATGAAAGGCTTACATATGAAATTTAGTAGTAATAACTTTGGGGTCAAATCCATAATGATTTGTTTGGCAAAGCTTTCACTGACGACACTTAAATGTGATTTCAATGGGGGTTCTGCCTGAGAAAGGGCTTTGAGATTGGCCCACACTCTGTATATTTAAGTCACTTCAGCCCCAGCATTATACAGCGCCAACCAGACACAAATCCCAGCATTATTTAAACCACTTGCACACCAGAGTCTCCAATTGCAGGGTGCAAAAGCCAGCAGGAAGCATTGATCATTCCTCTAGCAGCAAACAAAAATGCAATCTTTTTTACTTGGCCTTCTTATGATATCATTTACCTTCTATAATAGCAGTTGCTGTTTTTAAAATGTGGATTTGCACAGTATTCAATCTGCCAGTTTCCACATATAGATGTAAATTTACTGAAATAGCTGTTCACAAAATCCAAAGCCCAAGGGTGGAGTCCTAAAAATAAATATATGTGGTTTAAGTTCTTTTATATCCATACATGATAAGAAATCTGGTACTATTTTGGTGAGCCATAAAAGGGGAAGAATGATAAAAACCACAAACAGGAAAACAGAAAATAAAAATCTGCATCTTTTGCTCCAGCCTTTCAAAATTGCATGGATACTTCAATGCAACCATTTGGCTAAATGTTTCAAACGTTGGTTTTTCAAAGTATTTAGATATATAAACTAACCTTTTGTTTCTGTTGGCTTCAAATGTTACTAGGCTCATGAATTCTTCCTTACGTCTTATTATTCAAAAAAATACTGCCAACACTGCCTTTATGGAGAAAGAAAAACCTGAGTATCATTTTCCAGTTAACTCTTCTGGATCTGCATGGAAGTGAAATCAGCAACAGCAATCTTAAGCAAGGTTCTCTAACCACCGAACCTGATCACTACCTTTTGAAGTATTTTATTTCCCAAGCTGTACCATAGAAAAATCTCTACAATCACAACACAAACTCAAGTCACAAGAGTGGTAGAGCACACGCTAAAAAACTTAGAATAGTGTAGGTACCCAAAAAACCAAGAAGCAGCAGTAGGCGAGACCTATTGCCCTACTGAATGCCACAACCCCAGAAAGATTTCAAATAGAAAGCAGTCCTTTAATTTGAAGAACTTGCACTAAGCCAGACCCGATCTCCCACTTTTCAAATGCATGTATTTTAGTGAATGCAACCATCAATGGCACATTATCATAAAAGGAAATTTGATAAATGTCACCTTCTTAATCTTTCAAGTATTCAGTCCTTTGTCAGGCTTCTGTAATCCAGGATATCAATGACTAAACAAGCAACTTGCCTCCACTTCCATATTTCCACTTATTCCATCTTACACTCAAAGCACCAGCAGGTCAGTGACTTCACAGCCAACAGCTGTCAGTCACTATCCTTTCAACAAGTCCAGGAAAAAGGCTGTTTCCAACACCAGCCACTTTATCTTCAGCAGGGATAAAGAAAAAACAAAACTGAGGTCTACCCCCTTAAATACCACGTGGACACGATTTGCAGGTCTTTCCCTTCATTTCCCGGGACCTTCCCTCCTGTTGTGTTCTTCAGGACCAGAGAAGCCAGCCAGGAGCAACTCCAGATGACTCCAAACAGAAACATATTTTCTCTTGCAAGCATCTAAGTTTCTCCACCCGAGCTGAGGAATGAACTCCACAACACAGCAGCGAAAATGTGCACACTGTTATTTTTCTCAAGAAGCACTGCCCATCCCAACAATTCCTGGACGAAAAAACAGTATTCAAACAACAAAATCATAAGCTTGTGAGTTGAACTTTTAGTCAGAGAAACAAGATTTCTTCCAACTTTAAGGAATGTGACAATAACAGCACATCTAACCCTGCTTGATAAGTGGCAGGCAATTGTCCATATAAGGTGAAAAATGTGCTAGTGTAGCTCATGCAACACTGCTAATTCCCTCCCTCTTCTCAATATTCAAGAACATAAATGAACATATAAATCAATTTTGTAAGTAAACCTTTTGCTTACTTGCAGCTATAAACCATCTAGACACTGCTCAGCACACAAAGAATTTTGAACTTAACTATTTAACTCCTTCTAAACACTTGGTGTTCATATCACAGCAGTGCACAAATTAATGTAAATGTGAGAGGTGCCATGCCCACTTGATTCCTAAATTCCCTCTATGCTTTACCATTCCCTGGTGAACCTGTGCCTTCCAGCCCTTGGCTCATCGTGTCACTGATGGCAGGCCAGGAGAGCAGCCAGGGCAGGGCAAGAAGGGGTTGAGGGCTGGTTGAAGCCCAGCAGCTTCGCACAGCCACCACTCACACTCCTCCCGCGCCACTCACACTCTTCCTGCCTGTGGCAGGGCTGGTGTGTGGTGGAAGCTCCACGATATCAGCACAGGACTGCTGCTACCACTGCTAAGGACTTTTATCTCAGCTCCGATTGTCCCGTAACCTCTGCGCAACAGCAACAGAAACACAAGCAGCGTGTACCTCGTTGTGCACTACAAGAACATTGCAGGCATTACTCATGAAGAGACTGAGGAAAAGACTTCCATTGATTTTTATGAGCTCTGCACCAGAATGTAAGCCCAGAGGAAAGCTACTTTATACGATCCCTTCCCCTCAAAGCAAGTTAGAATACCTGCAAAAGATGTATCAGTCCTGGCAGTGAAATTCACTTTGTTTTGTAGTTAGTCCAACATCCCAGCCCCTCCCACACCCCCCTTCACTGTTTTTTACACATTATTAGATATTTTAATGATCTGATAAACTCCACGATGAACCCTCTGGATGGGGATTTTTCTTAAGGAATGATGTACCAATGACCAACAGGGCATAAAAGACAGGAGATTCAGAACAAGCCCTCAGAGGTCTTTTGAAAACCACTCAAAACTGATGGGATTACCAGGGGACAGAAAACATCCTAAAACCTTGTCGGCAATGAGGAGAGGGAAAAAAATGAATTAAAATAATGAAGTTTTTAAAAAACCAAAAAAACACCAAAGTTCATTAACTACTCTGGAGAAGTACTCTAGAAGCCAGTGACTTGTATAAGAGGTACAAGAGGGGAAGTTTCCACACCCACTGCACATATACATATCAAATGTGGGTGGAATAGTGGGAAAACAGCTCACTATTTTCTTGATCTTTAACAAGAAGACATGGTAAAGTTTGATTTCATTATTTTAGCCACAGAAATTTCAGAAAAATCAGATGATAGCTTTATGTTGCCAGTCTTCCTACTTTATCCACATTCAGCCATCTTGTGATATCCCCGAGGCAAGAAAAGGCAACATGATGTGCTAAGAAGGCACCATAGACCATATTAATTGCTATCAAAAATGTGGGCTTTTATCAGTCAGAGATTCTTGTTTTGCTGACTTCTTTTGCACATCATCATCCATTGCACTACCATGTAGAGTGCCATAGACCATGAAATAGTGTGAGTCAGCAAATTATCATAATGATATGCACCCGATTTTAGAACTTGAATTACACTGTTTGCTGTGTTCTCTAACAGAAAAAAGGAATCAGGAAAACTAACTCTAAACGTTATTTAATCCTTACAGAATAACTCTTTTAAGCATGTTTTACAGTCATTCACATCTAAGACTCCCATTTCCTGGAATCTTATCTAATCTGAATTCCATATGGAAGATTTTAGTGGTATATAAAGTTGCATACAAATTAACCACACTCCAACTCATTCAGATAAAATAAAACTCTAAATTTAATAGTGATGAAACTAGAGCTGTCAAATTATATCTGAATTAACAACAAAAAGTTCAGACCTTTTTGTACAAATTTACTTTTAAAGGACCTATTACATAGCCCTAATTCAGAGAATAGCTCTGATGTGGCTTGGTACAAACATGCTTCTAGTTGATTCACTTTTTATTCAGGGAATGCAAAAGGGAATGTCTATTATCCATGTGATAGCAAAGACCTCACATGGCTAAACCACGAACTTGGAGTTTTTCAGGGTTTAGCACTCAAAGCTTCAGAGATTACAGCCTCTGATCCAAAACCAGTTCAGAAAGCGCGGCAGCAACCAGGATAAGACACAGCAGAGAGAACTTTGGGGTATCTTTACAGACATGACTTCTCAAACTTCCCATGAACTTTTGAAGACACCATTTAATCATTCCTGTATTTTCTCTGCAAAGCTTTATATATACATACATATATATATATATCTCAATAATACATAGAAAAATAAATAAAATAATATATACTTATTATAAAGTGCCAATAATGAACGGAAAAAAAATTAAACCACTAATGAATAAGTATTAATAGTACCATAATACTAAGTAAAATATGACAAACAATGTATTATAGATTCAGTTTCTACAACAATTCTACAAAGACATTCACAAGGATGAAAGCAAAAAGCCAACAGCAAAACATAAAAGCTCTCCATGAAAAGTTCTTTGTCTGAGGAAGATAACTGCACAATAAGGACTTCCTATCTCAAGAGGATATAGAGAATACAAGTGAACAAAAAGTTAATGTCAAGCTCTCATCCTGAGATCCAAAACCAGTTCACTCCACATAGCTTCTTGAAGTATTTACCAAACAAGTTTTATTTGGGAGAGTGTCCTCCCTATAACACACAAGTCCCACTGAAATGCAAAATACTGCAAGAAATAAAAAGTCAGCATGTGGGCCAGAGAAAATAAAACACTGTTCCAAACTGAAGTAAATTGTTATACAACAAACAAAACATTTGAATGGGCTTATTGGTCAAGCACAGCTCAGACACTGGAAAAATCCTGTATTATGATTTTGCGGTGGGGAAAAAGTAGTAGCAAATGTAAGCATTTTAAATAATCTGGATATTTTTTTAATGATTTAGCCCCATTTGCTACTCTTCATAGCTGGCATGCTGGAAGTCTTAATTTCCACACCAGTTTTATACAAGTACAATAGCCACTGATTAAGAATCAGTCTGAATTCAGTGAAGGGAATATATCCCCTCCTTTATGTCGGGGACAACATTCATAAAGTGCAAGAGAACAAATATAATTGACTAAAGTCAAACTTGAAAGTAGCAATAAAACCCCACCCTTTTCACCTGTTCTTAGCCCTGAATACAGTCATTTACAATACAGGTTTTAGTGAATGATCTATCAGTACTGGCCTTGGGTGACACCCTCTCCTACAGAGATAATTGTGCACGTGGACATCTTGCAGGACTTGTTCTCTAATAAAAATGTTGGCTCAGAGATTTGACAGTGACAATTCATCTCCAATATTTTCACCCTTAGAAATATACCAACAAAAACTAAACAGTTTTATGGTACCAACACCCCCATGTATCATTCCAGGAAACATTTCACAATAGTAACATTGCTGATGGCCAAATACTGAAGCCAATCCTGATCCTGCCAGTGAAGAGTTGCCCTACAGAGATGCATATTCTGATCTCCTGCCTAGCCTAAATTTAAACTCCAGGACCAGGGCATCCATTCCTGCCCCAAAGAAATGTTCTACTATTTATGAGGTCTGACTGTAAAGATTATCTTTTTATTCCGATTACACTTCCTACTAAGCTCACCACTTTCGATTTTTACCATTCATAATCCCTCACAGTGTCTTAAGTAGTAGCCCCTTACACACAAGAGTTACAACTTTTAGGGATGATGATTAGCATGTTACCTCTTTCTCCCCAGGCCCACTAAGCTCAGCTAACCCACATTCACATCTTACTTTACACCACTGGAATCAGCCTCCAATATGCAATCATTTGTTACTCTTGTTACAAATGCTGCCCAAAATAAACAATGCCCTGAACATGACAATTTTTTAGACTGTTCTGAAGTGCTCGGTAGGTTACATACACTATACTCCTTCCTACTGATGCAATGCCCAGATCTGAAGGTAAAAATCCTCATGGAGCCCTACGACTGCAGCACCCAGCAGTGTTAAACCCTCCCCTATTTCTGTAACTCAGTTTCTGGTGGTTGGTCTATGTTTCCATAAAACACTAGCTTGCTGTGCAAGAATATTCCATGTCTCTGCAATCACTACTGCCAGACCTCTGCCTGGTCACATCTCCTTGCTCCAGTTATTCTCCACTTCAGCAGCACACCTCAAATTCAGCTCCATCTCTTTGACACTTAGATCATTCTGAAGGATTTGCAGAGCATCTTGAACCACTTACAAGTATCCATCATTTTCCTCATACCTTTCCAGAGCAATCTTGTGCTACATTTAAAGAACACACTGGAGATCACCAGGCACGTCTCTCCATTGCCAGCAGGAAGGGAAACCAGCACTGGGTGCTGGGGTCAGGCACAGAGACTCTACTGAAGCCTCATCTGATGCCACAAAATTAATAAAATCTTTTCCATTCCCAGTGGCAACAGGCAAAATACAAGGCAGCAAAAAGGATCTGTGGCTTTATAATATGCTACTCAAAATATCTGCTGATGGTCATAAGACAGAAAGAATATGCCAAAAAAACTGTATGATGTAGTCAGTTGGCAAATGGGGAAAATCACACACAAAACGAAATGCATTCTGAACTGTAAAAGCAGGGCTGTGGGAAATTGCTGGTTCTCCATATAAAAATCCAATATTTTTTCAATTTGCCAGCATAGCATAAAGCACATAAAAAAATCTTAAAATTCTAAATGTAAACCAAGAAGAACACTTTTTACAATATTTCTCAAGAATGTTCATTTTGCACACCCATGAGTCCTGAGTTTATAATTTGCAGCCAATCTAAATGAAAAATAAGAGGTTTTTAACTTCTTTATATAAAATGTTAGCCACCTTTTTAATTGGGAGTTAGAAAAGTGTAATTGAAAATTACTAACCTCAAGCACCCATTAGTGACAAATCCAAACCCCAGCTGAACACAGCCCTAATAGGATTAAAAAGACATTTAGGATGATGTATGCAGAGCTGGTATGCAAGAAAAGCTGAAGGAAAATCTGTATTTATGCAGAGAGCAAGGATCGGACAAAACTCTGGGAGCAGCAGTACTTTGGTGCCAGATGTGCACACGCACTTTTCCTGGTGCCTCCCCTGTTGCTGGAGATACAGAGGCTGCCCAGAGGCACCCTCAGGACTGCAGGCTGGAGAGATCACTGCTGGGCTCGGAAGCTGCAACATCACCCCAGCTCCCACAGGCAGAAGGCAGGGAATGGCTGGCCACGCGCCTCCTGACAGGGCATTTCCAAGAGCACAGCCACCCTCTGCCTATTTTGAATGGCTCTTTGTCACTTCCCCCACCACGCAAAGCTCTTCAACAAGTGAGCTGTTCGGTCCAACACATCCACAAAAATCACACACACACAGGTAAGCAGTTCTCAGGCTGAATTTCATGGCCTCAAGGTCCTTCTGTGAGCATCAGAATCACTGAGCATGAGATTTCCTATTGATCACATGCCACTGGCTACTCATCTAAGGAGGCTCATGAGGGTAAATGATATTTTTCCCAAGTCAGTTTTAAATTGGCTTCCTAAGTTGTCTCCAGATCCTTTCCAGACACAGCGGAATGGAAATAATTAGAGGAGGTTGGAAAATGGAATTTTTTGTCCTGTGGGGAAAGTCTGATAGTCCTGTACTTAGTTTTATGCTAACACAGACCAAAGCATAAAAGCCTTAAAATATTAAGTAGAGCAAAATACTGTAGGGTGTTCTGAAGCAGCATCCTGCATGCACTTTGACTTACTTTGTTGCTAGAGAACAGCCCATTCCTCACATGGGCACACCAGCAGCCCACATAAATGCTCAGTTTTTAGCCCAAGATTCTTTCTACTCCCCAAGACCACAGGGCAGTGACTAGCACTGTTGACACAAGCTCTCCACACATCTCCTCTTGCTGTATGGGACAGCAGGGACTGCAGGAACTGCAGTTAATCACTGCTCGCTTGTTCATCTTCTGAAAACAAATTTAAATGACATGTTTTGGGGGTTTGGGTGAGGTCCCCCTCACTTTAAAACAAACCTTTGTCAGTCTGAAGTGATGTATTCTAACTTTTTCTGATGCATATTGTGGACCCAACAGTTTCCCACTACCCAGATGCAAACTGAGAGTAGTCACAGAGCTGGGAGCTGAGATACCATGGGGAAATACACAAAAAAGTGATCTCTAAGTCATACACAAACTGAACTAGAGTAAAAGGGAGATTCACTCTCAACACCTCTCATGGACAGGAGCACAACTTCCCTCCTATTCTCCATGTACAGCACTGCGCCTTCTACTGTCTAACCAGAGATACACTGTCACACCAAGGACCTAGGTAACTACGTCAAGTAAAACTTTCTTCCTGACACCCTGGAGATGGCTGCTTTATGCAAGTCATGCAAGTCATCCAAGAAGAATGCCTCATGGAAAAACCTTCAGTGCCATCACTCTGTTAGGGTGTTTAACTGACAGAGCCATGGAAATCCTGAGTACACGTGAATTCTGCATCATTTAATTCTTGGCTTCAAGTGCCTTTGACTAGTACTCCTGATGAGGATGACACCTCTGTCTCTAACTTGCTCTAAATTACCGTTCCCTCAATGCAACTTTCCACTGTACAGCTAAGGAGATCTTGGCATCTCTTCCTCTCCAGGTCATCTGGCAGCTGTTCCAACAGGAACCTGCAGCATGCTGTCCAAGCACAGCTGAAGCAGACAGGGCCTGAAGCAAAAAATAGCTAGACATGAACACCAGAAAAAAAGCTTATTCCATCGTATCTTTCTCCAAATGCTCTTTCCAAGCCAACGCAGCAGGGGAAATAAAGGAGCCCCTCATTACACAAGGGGAAGGGAATAATTGCATCATTTCAAGATTTTCACCTCTGCTAGCCTTCCCACACGGAAACGCTACTTCCGATAAGCTTTATACTGAAGACTGCAGAACCTACAAGTACAAGGCTCAAAAAAGAAGGCTTGATAAAGAAGGTGAAACAGTGCACAAAAGTTGTTTTGGTACTTTTGACTGAGCTGGCCATCACCTTGGGAACTGGCTGGAAAGCAGCCCAGCAGAAAAGAACCTGTGGGTTCTTTTTTCCAGTTGACAGCCTTCTTTTTTTCTGGTTGACAGCCAGCTGACCATGAGCCAGAGTGTACCCAGCTAGCCAAGAAGGCCAATGACATCCTGACCTGGATCAGCAATGGTGTGGGCAGCAGGAGCAGGGCAGGGATTGTCCCCTGTACTCAGCACTGGTGAGGCTGCATCTCGAGTCCTGTGTTCAGTTTTCCCAATTTAATAAGAACTTTGAGGTGTTGGATTGTGCCCAGAGAAGGACAATGGATGTGATGAAGGGTCTGGAGCACAAGTCCTATGAGAAGCACTTGAGGGAGCTGGGGGTGTTTAGTCTGGAGAAAAGGAGGCCCAGGGGAGACCTTATTGCTCTCTACAACTGCCTGAAAGGAGGCTGTAGCCAGGTGCCATTTGGCTGCTTCTCCCAGGGAAACAGCAACAGAACAAGAGGATATAACTTTAAGCTGAACCAGAAGAGAGTGGACACAAGGAAGAATTTTTTCACTGAGAGGGAGATTGAGCATTGGAATGGGCTGCCGAGGGAGTCGGTGGAGTCACCGTCTCCAGAGGTGTTCAAGAAATGACCGGACAAGGCACTTAGTGCTGCGGTCTTGACAAAGTGATGCCGTCAAAGGTTGGACTCAATCTTGGAGGTCTTCTCCAACCCAAATGATTGTGTAATTGTTTCCTCCTCTTTTAATTTTTCTATACAGTGAGGCAAGTTTTGAAAAGTTAAAAAAAAATCATTAACAAACTCCAAGGTAGTCAAAGAGAGGTAAGATACTAAACCATGCCAGGTTCCTTTCATCAAAGACATAGATCCACGGGATATATCTCTAGGTTATAACGCCAGCAGGTTCAAACTTGTTCTGAACAGACACAAGAAATCCCTGCCCACACTTGGAGATAACCAGAAGTCTTTTGAACACTTAGCATGGCTCTGGGCCAAGCTAATAAACTCTGCTGAGCCGCAGGGACATCTCTGTGCCATGACCTCGGGCTCGGCACAGCTGGCAATGCTCACAGTGCTTCATGCTGGCACAAACCACAGGCAGAGCTCATTCCTGGCTGCCTTCACCACAGCAGGGAGAGGGAAATGCCACCACACTCACAGCTTTGTCTTCAAGCCTTGACTTCAATCTTGGGACCATTCATGCCCATTTATCTGCATTATCCATCCAACAAAAACATGTATGGTCAGTTTTTGACTCAAGTGTCAATATTTTGACATGGACATAAGATTTCTCACCTGAAGATGATGAAAAATGTTGCAATGAGAGTCTAACTAAATCTTGGCTTTTGCTTTGAGTTACACTGTTTTACAACAGCTTTTTCTATTGAAAATTAGGAAATTACACATTTGCACAAAGCTTCTTAAACAAAACAGCATTTTTATTCGAGCACTTCTTTGGAATGCTTTCTCAACCCTCCAAAGAGCACATCTTACAGGGTTGGGTGAGGGAGCAGAAAAGGGAACGATGAGACTTACATGCTGTTTACAGTGGGTAGAGCTGCCAGGCTTCTACCCAGTACAGCCTTTGAAAGCCCTTATGTCTGGTCTTTGACTCAAAAATGACATCTCTACAGACAGAGGGGTATGGGATTGTAAAACCAAAGCATATTTTCTTAACACTGCTCCAGAAATATCCTCTGCTAAACGTGTAACAGATGCATGTTCCTCATTAAAAAAGTGTTGCTATACATTATGTCTTGGCTGTAGACAGATTCTGGCAGAGATTGATACACTGTGGACATATAATTCATGTGTCTAGCATGTGAACTCTGGACCCTGCTTAACCTGCTGAGGTCCTGTTGTGGACCTCGGGCCATGGAAATGGGAGCAAAGGGAGGGAGCAGACAGACGTGGAGGACAAGTGTGTAGCTGAGAAAACAACAAAGCTATTGGACATACTTTTCTCAATGCCATCCCCAGGCACCCAGCTTTTATTCCCATTTGTATAATGAACTGGAAAAGCAGCACCAATTCCAGCTGCCTTTCTTTGAGAGGAAAAAGAAGTCATCACTTCATGGTAACCATTTTCTTCCTTGAGTAATCTCTGGCCTTTTGTTGAAATTTAACTTTGGGTTTTTGGAAAGGTAAGTCCTAATGATGAATTACAATATTTTTTTTTGCTGATTGGTGCTTAAAACCTGCCTATAGTAATCATAACTTCATAATCCACAGGGAGACCCTTAGTTTTATTCCTTGCCTGGTATTCAGACTTCCATTTAATTACTGGTTACTTAGATTTATAGGCAGATTTGCTAAAAACAGTGACTCTGTGTGCAGACAATAACCTTTTGATGGGTATGGTAGTAAAACTGAAATTCCTATGTAAACAGCACCAAATTTTAAAAGTAGCTGGTGTAGCTCTCTAATGAAATTGGCAGCACTGTGTGGGTACTTTGTCTTGGAGAATGCTAAATGGTGCATAGCCAGCATTTGCTCCATAAACTGTCAAACAAGAGAACCACAACTGTTCAGTGATTTGTTTTTCTAATGTAGTTTTCTACTATGGGAAATGTCTTTTCCATGACCAAATGTAGAAGCTGTCAGGATCCAAAAGAAATAGAGGGGAGAAAGATGATGTCTGAAAGGTATCTCCCAACAGAGAAAAAAAGAGAAAGAAAACATTTCTCAAAGACCCAGTTTTGGGAGCACTATGAAAAAGCAAAACACTTTGGAAAAAATTACTTCCAGGATGCTATAATTAATTGATGGGCATTAATTACAGTATTAAACACTAAAATTTTTCTCTCCCTTCATTAGGTAGCACTGATGGTAATGTTGTCACATATCGCCATAGGAAGATTAAACAACAATATCTGGTATCTTAGGGCCTTCTACTACTTTACAAAATGAAACAGACTTCATCACCTTAGAAAGGCAGAAAGTCCTCCTTGCATTACTGAAGAAACAAGCACTGCAAATAAGTGATACCTGAGCTCTATGCCTCAGCAAATGAAGCAGTATATGAGCACCAATTCCAAGTTTCCTATTTTGTTCTATACTCCTCTCAGCACTTCATTGCTGTTTTAAGCTCATGTCAGGCAACAAAAGCAACATCATTTTGTTCATAATAATAAAGGGCAATTAAACAGATAAAAGTCTTCACCACGGATGAGAGGACATCCCCAAATCAGAATTTTAAAACCATCAATATGGATCAACTATTTCAGACAGGTGCTCTGGTGAAGTCTCTCAATAATGGAAAAAGCAGCACAGGTCTCCTTTTCCTACTCCTGTTTGGAACAGAGGAAAAAAAAGAAAAAAAGACACAGATTTCATCATCTGAATTCAAACCTCATCTGATCTGGTCCTCAGGAAGACACACTGCATTTAAATATATGCAATGGCTATTAAGGGATTAATTCTGGAGAAATAATCAGACAGACAATATTTTTACTGGGGTTCAAGTGTCCACAACACCCAGTAAAATAATAAAGGCTACTCTGAGCAGACTGCAAGGCTCCTCTGTGCACGTACATCCCTCCCAGTGGTGCAATTGTAGCTGTTAATGAGGCCCTGCCGATACCTGCTGCACACTGCAAGCGTGATCTGACAGTCACTTGCCCACCACCCCACCTCTTCCCTCCCTGCTGCCAGCTAGGAACCGCTCCCTCCTAACAAGAGCAATGGGAGGGCAGCACTACTGCAAGGGATTTGAGAACTATCAGCAATAATATGCCAGCTACAACAAATCTGCTCTGCAAGAAGGGAGCGTCAACACACATCAGTAGCCTACAAAGCGATTGTCAAAGAGAGGGTAAGAATCAAAGCTCACATCATTTCATGTCCCTGAAATGTCAACTCGATTGCAAATTTAAAAACAATAGTTTTATCACTTTGCCAGTCATAGGACAAATCCCAATAATCTTAGTTGTGCTGACCTTGACCAGGCTTGAGACAAGTAAGTCACAAACACAGAGAAAACCAGAAGCCCACAGAGTAATTACAAAAAATAAAAATCACAGCCATGGTATGACACACTAAAGCCCTGTTCAATCCCTACTACCCATTGCAGTCTATACCACCCTTGGGGAATATTTCTAGATTAAGCTGCCTACTAGCAGCATCTCCTTTTGTCCAAAGTCTAATGCATTACTGCCATTTTATAAACAGATGAAATGGGTGGGAGAGTAATGTGAGTGTTGCATAGATATTTTCCTTTATTGTTGTTCACTATTACATTGTGATACAACTTAAAAATTGTCCCCT
The DNA here is from genome assembly GCF_021018805.1 of Prinia subflava. Lineage (NCBI taxonomy): Eukaryota > Metazoa > Chordata > Aves > Passeriformes > Cisticolidae > Prinia > Prinia subflava. The sequence continues at coordinate 59,834,452 of NC_086248.1, read as the reverse complement.
AATTTGGAACTACATGAGTCCAATCCACTTAGTTAAGCTTTCTTATTTTCAGTAAGCAAATCACTATTTATTTATCACTAAATAAAAAACACAAAAGGAAGGGACAAAGATTCATAACAAGTCAATGATCATGAGGTCGCAAAAACATCACCATGAGTAATTATATCATTGTTAAAAAGCCTTTACAATTATTTATGATGACTTAGCTTTTGAGGTGCTATTTGTGCTTTGTGATAATGAAAGAGCATCACAGCACTTAGCACCATTTAACTTTTTTCCATACAGGAAGCATTTTATAGGCACAGCATGCCAAATGGAGACCACAGTCACGCAGGTAAATAGTTACACCGTAATCATTATTTGTTAGTGAAAATTAATTTCAAAAAAAGCAGCCCCATAACTCTTCCACCATTAGTTTCTGACTTTAGCAAGTTACTCATCTGAAAACTTGAACATCTCGAAGCAAATATTTTCCCCTGGAGATCTGATAAAATTATATATATACAAAGTATTTTAGTTCAAATAAAACATTCCTATTGATTTAAAACCACAGGGAAAAAAGTAAATTATTTTAAAAGTTTCTTTTTTCAAACAAGATGCCTTACCGTCAGTTGGTAAAGCCTGAAAGTTGGTAATTGCTTAACAAGCTCTGTATTCCAAACAAAAGTATCTCAGTGGTTCGAGTTTCTCCTTTCCGCTGTCTTACACACAATGATCACACAAGTTAATTATAAAGTTAACTGAGCAAAGAATCTCACACGAAAATGATAATATAATTCTATTAGAAATCACAAAGAAGCCCCTCATTATTGGTACTACTATCATGTTTAAGTGTGATCTCTCTGTATCTATGGGCAGATCACATCTCTGGATAGTCAAGACCAAATTTGTGCCATCTGATCTAAAGGAACACTCTGCAATGGGAGCATGGCTACACCAACATCAATTCCAGATCCCGGATTCAGTCTTTCCGCAGTAGTCTAGTTTCTTGGACTAGAAAGAGATGAATGTCCTATTTTTATAGGGCTGCATTAAATGTTTTCATCTAAAACTATTTTAATAACATTGTGGTGCTTCACAAAGGAAACTAATTCAGTATAGGGTTAACACATATAAACATGCCTTCTACCTCTGAAAAGATGGGCTTTTTTTAAGAGCCTTTTGAGGTGACTAATATCAAAATAAATCAGCAATTTAAACTTTACAGCATCAATTGAAGATGACATTATGGCATGTAAGTACACAAACTGTTCACAGTGTCCCTGAAGATGCCATCTAAAACTCAGAAGATGCACAGAGCCTTTCAAATGACGGCAATGGAATTTAAATGATTTAATTAAAATAATATGCTCTAGTCCTTGGCCACTCTCTCATTATAAAGTAGGAATTTCCTCTGGGCAGGCACAGCACATAAACCAAGCTGCGACAGCTCGTCCCAGCTCCAAAAAAATGCAGTCTTACTTCTCAATCCTGTGAGACACCAAAATGGTCTGCTAACTTCCTTTGTCAAGTTTCCCTTCTTCACACAGTCTAAATCCATCCTAACAGTACAAGGAAAATAGAAGCACTTGTTACCATGACACAGAGTTTTAAATACTAATAAGAGCTACTGAAAAGCGTGCACATTTGTACTACCTTCTAATTTACTTTTCGAATCAAAACCAGAAGTTCATTTATTCTGCCAAGGCAGTTTTCCTTTTTTAATTAAGAGACTTTAAAATCTGAATCATTCTTTTTCTGGGGAAGTCATGGAAGAAAAAGACAAGAGATTACTAACAACTTAAACTTATCTCAAACTCTATACTTCGTAATTATTGGGTTCTCTAAAAATTGGATACCAATTTTTAAAAGTATTTTTTTAATTACTGCAGAAAACTGTTTTTATAACTTTTCCTCTTCAGTGCTTAAATATGGAGAGTACCAAAGTTGAATTCAACTTACTACACTTCCAAAAAGCGGTAAGGAACTAAACTCACACAGGAAGACCAGTTTTCCTGCTTTTGATTTTTATTAATGATTCAGAGAAATTCTTTTTTTACCAATATGAGAAAGTTGCTGACTTCAGTGAGCAATAAACTTCTGCAACTGACTTCAGTGGAACCTCAATTAATATCCTCAAACAGAGCATTTGTCTGCTCTTTCCTTACTGGAGATAAGAGGTTCCCTTCTAAATTGCATCCTAGAGACATTTGACTAAAACTTTTTTCCTCCAGGCAAAAAGTAAACATCTATAAATATTTTATACCAACACTGCAAAGCAAAAAAACAGACTAAGCACTATTAATGTGCACCTTTTTTTTTTTTTTTCATCACATTTATAAGAAACAGGCAGTGATGCACGCCACAAGGCTGGGATCTAATCAGACACAGTAAGGCCCTGTCTAGACAGGCAAAAGTTATTACAATCAGTTAGCGTGGTTGAAGAACTCCATTAATATGCAGGCCAGCAAGAAAGAAACCACATTAGCAAATGACACAGCACAACCAGGCACCAAGGCAGCCAAGGGCCCTCCTGGCATGTTCAAAATCGAGCCTCTCTTCGAGTCATTGGCAAGCTGGCACAGAGTCACATGCTGGCTCCTCTGTCAACACCGAGTGGGACAGACTACGGACACACGTGCAGCGATGGTTATGACTGCACAACCCCACAGTGCTCTGACCCAGCCTCAGCATCACCCAGGGAAAAGAGCTCACGGGTGAGCAACAATGAGCCTGAGTGCTACTCCACGGTACTGTGCCCAGGCACGGTCTGACTTTGTGCCCACAGCAGAAAAGACAATTCACTCACGAGGTGATCACGTGCTGTGGGTGTTTTTCTCACCCTTCATTCCTTGGAATGATGTCGCTGTTGCTTGTGGAGAAACGCACTTCTGTGATATTCGGTATAGAAGCACACAGATGCTAGGAATAAGAAACACTATACTAAAGAAGAAAGAAAAACCAAACTAAACAAAGCAAGAAAGAAACAAAAAGTTAAAAATTAAGTGATAAGGATTACATACAAAGCAAAGCAAACTTGCTTCCTTTGCTGTCATCTTCCCCCTTGATCAAAACTTTCAAGGCTTCTCAATAACACTGTTTGCTTTGCAAATGGGGTACCACAGCATACTTGATACAATGCCAAATGTGATTAAAAAAAGCACGCACAACCTATTTATTACTCTTACTTGATAACTCTTTTTCAAATAATTTGGTTTAAAATAAAGAAAAAATACACAATTGTAAAGGGGGAAAGAATGCACTGAGATCACCTAGGAAATTATTGTCTCAACATCTACAGACATTAGAAACACTTCTAAATTAGACACCTCAGCATTCGACAGGGGCCAGAAAAAAGAGAAACAAAACCAGAAAAGTGATCATATTTTAACTACTATCAACAATAAACCCCATTTTCAGCTATGCTTTCCCAAGCAATGAACTACAAGCTTTGAAACTGCTATTGAAGTCCTCACAAACTATTTGCTGAAGAGTAGCAAGCATACATTTCTCTGGTTGCACAATATGACACATATACTTTTGGGATGGGAGAGGAAGTTATAAACAATCCTCAACCCACCAGGGAAAATCTTTCTTCTTTGAATCAAGAAGAGGCTTCATAATAAATTCCTTCACTATTGTATTATATAATCTCATTGGTAGCATTTGTCCAAACTTTTCCAGTGCATTACTTTGTGTCACTGCAATTTACTTTGCAGAAAGGGAAAAAATCCCACAGAAAATTTAAGAGTATACACAGAAACTGCTGGAACTTTTCTCATCCACTATCATTATACTATTACTATTCTTGAATTTTCAGAAGCAATGACTTCACTGTGGCACCATCAGAATCTCACCTTTGGCTCTTGGTGGTAAGGCAACCCTATTATCCACAAGACTGTTCCACAACAGCATGAAGGATCCTTATCAATGTGCCCAGGCACTATCAAAGGCAAGGTCAGAGTAAAATTGTCACTGCAAATGTGAATAGACAGCACGTGGAGCTCACCTGTGCAGTCAGTGGGCAGGGCACCCACACGACCTCTGCAGGCTGAAGGCAATTCAGCAAGGCCTTCAGCAGTGCTTGGTGGTAACATCATTAGCTGAGCACGCAAGAGGTCAGATCTAGATAGCAAATGCAGGTTTTGGAAGCACATCTGTTATTAAAATCAAACAAAAACCTGTCTTTCAACCAAGTCTTGGTCAGCTCCTTGGTGAGCTGTACTGCGACCCAAGAGGAAGAATATCCAAATCCCACAAATCAATACCATCAGGTCCTGGAGGCAAATATATCTTAGAATGGTTTGGGTTGGAAGAGACCTTAGAGATCATCTACTTCAATCCCATGGCCATGGGCAAAGTGGACTGCCTCTCTTCTGTAGATAAAAACTGACAACTAATTCACACTTGCACTTGCAGCAATTCATTACTTCCAGACACTCAGAATACCTTCAGTAGGGCTCTAACATGAGACAGTGAGGGATGCCCAGGTCCTGAGCACCACCTGAATATTTTCTGCCAGCTCCTCAAGGGACTACAATAATGGGAATGGAAGAAGCAACTGCACCATCAATTCAACATCAGCTAAAACTACACTGCTATGCAAAGGGGAGGTCTCACAGCACCCCTCATCTCTGGCCATCAATTGCTACCTCCTTCCTTCAGGTGACGCTATTGCAAGTGTTGAAACAGGACAGCAGTCACCATGCTGATGGTTTTTTTCCCACTTGCGAGCACCAATTTTCAGCCTGATCAGTGATCTGATCCAACTCACAGTCAGCAGAGCCAGCATAACCAACATGTGGGGATGGTGTAACCAGGAAGAGAAAGAACAGATTCCCCATCTGCTGCCGCAGCAAAGATTCTGCTGTCTTACACTGGGATTCAGTTTCTACTTTTTCATCAGCTCCAGGATTGAGAAACACACTCATCTTATTTCATCTGGCTGATTAGCACCCATTTCTGTCACAAGCCCATGTGATAATCACTTACTAATACAAGTGTCATGACTGACTGTAAAACTTCTGGCTCACCCTGATCATTACGTGCTAGACAGACACTGCAGAGAGCAGCAAAATCCAGTAAGTGCTTACAAACACACACTTTTTATAAAACTCTGCATGTTGTACTGCTCTACCTACAGCGTTTATTGTTGTCCAAAGCAACAATTATGCAAACACTTGGGCACTTGCTTAATTCTTCTGTTACAAACTACTCCATTACACTTAATGGATTAATTAGCAAAGGCTCATTTTTACCCAGAGAGTGGAGGCTCCCAAGGCTACATGCAGAGTCACGGGAACAGGCTCCCAGGGGAGGCAGGGAGGGGGAAAGCCACCTGGGAGCACCTACACACTACAGCTCCACAAGCAATTTTGGCAGCAGTATCAAGTTTTGCCAGCTTACAAAAAGCTCCCCTACCTTTTCTACTCCCTCTTTCCTCCTTTCTCACCAAATGAACCAAATCATGGAACTGATCCAGATTAAAATTACATCTGTTTTTTGCTCAGTGCCTAGATCCAGATCACCACAGGACAGCGTAAGTGTTTGTGCTGCTACGAATGGGAACAGAGTCAGAGCTAGGCAGGGGCTGCCAGGGCAACCCCATGTTGCAGCAGTTTAAACCACCCAAAGCACAATCAGAGCCCAACTGTGTAGTTTAAGCCCAGCTACAGTCACCTGACACTGAAATTAGAGCAATAAGGGTGGTCCCCCCACTTCCTCCCTCCATCTCCCTTTCCTCTCCCCCAGCACTGGGGCTCAGCATCTCTCTCAGACACTCCTCTGGGAAGGCAGAGCTGCAAAGAAATCCCTCCAAAACACTTTGGGGCTGGATTAGGTTTCTGCGAGATTGGCTCCTGGAACTGGCTTTCCACAGGGTCGGATGAACCGGCATAAAGGAGAGGGTGCACTGGGTCCACAGCAGAGCACCCAGAGCAAGATGTCTGTGTTTTTCCCAACTACGGAGAGCAAGCCTGGCCAGGACCAACCACTGCCTCCCACAGGGAACAGCCACAGAAGTAAACCCGTTTGGAGGACTGTAAGTCTCACTCATGCCAAAAACATAGAAGCATATTATTGTAAGTTTAGTTAGATAAAAAAAGGTCATACAAAGTACTGGTTTCCTTTCACATTCTTTGCATATACAAAGATCCCAACGGTTCCAGGAGGATTTTCCTGTATAGCCTTACTGAAAGCTGATTAAAGAAAATTACCATTAATCCCACTAGTAACTTAAAACAAAACGTTAAATTAATTTCAGTGGGAGTTCTGGCCGTGTACAAAACCCAGCATGATACCCTCAGATTCATACACATTGGTCTTTTGGGAAATGACAAGAACTCTGCAGGCATACGAAAAGGCGAAATTTACTACACGTTATTAGAACTAGGTACAAAAATCACCAAACGATCTGCACCAGGCTTAAAACTATTTCCATAAACCCCGACCTTTTGAAATCGTCATTGTTCACGCCGCTGTTTCCCTTTTCACCTCTTACTTTGAAAGCTCACCCCCCGCGATCATCTTTAAACCAAGATCCGCGCCGGCAAACCTTTTCATTTTGCTGAACTCCTGACGGGCGTTTTCTGCAGCTGCTGAGCCCAGCGCGGCGCTGCGGGAGCGAGGTTCCCCCGTGAGCACCCCCGAAGCGCCGGGCACAGCACGAGCATGTGGCAGCTGCGGGACGCCCTGCAGGGGCTCCGGAGCAGCCCGGCTATCCCGCCGATAGCCACCGGCGCGGGTGTCCCGCCCGGAGCCGGCGACCCCCGCAGCCCCGCTCCTCGGGCCCCGGCGCTGCGGGGCGCGGAGCCCAGCGCGGCCGCGGCTCTTTGTTCCGCGGCGCCGGAGGCCGGAGCGGCCGCGCCCCGCGGAGCCGGGCAGGAGCCGGGCGGGACGCGGCTCAGCCCGGGGCCGGACGGGGCTGCGGGAGCCCGCGGAGCCGGGCGGCGCCCAGACACAGACCCAGACCCTGTCGCCGGCCGCCCGCCCCCGGCCGCAGGAACGCGCAGCGGAGGACGAGGTCCCACCACAGACAGACGCTTGGCAGCGCCTGCCGGGGCTGTCAGCCCCCCGCCCAGCACCCCCTTACCTGTCCGCGGGTGCGGAGCAGCCCCGAGCACTTTGTCTCCGCGGCACGCCCGGCTGCCAGCGGACAACTTTCTGCCCCTACTTCGCTCCTCGCAGCCACAGCAACACTTTCCCAGCTCGCTCGCTCCCTCCGTCCATCCGCCCGCCCCTCTCTCCCTAAGTCACTCCCTTCCTCCCCCCAGCAGGGCGGGGGCGGCGGTCCGGAGAGCCCGAGCCCGCCCTGCGGTTCCCCGGGCCGTGCCCGGGCTGGGCCGGTGCCGGGGGTACCCGCGAGTCGTGTCCGAGCGGCGGAGGCTGCCGGGCCGGGGGACGCGCCCGCCCCGATGGTGCCCCGGGCAGGGCAGGGCTGGGCTGGGCGAGCTCACCTGTGCCCGCCGGCCCCTGCAAGGGCAAGCGAAGGGTGCGGGATGCAGGCGTTGCCACCCCATCCTCCTCTGTTTGCCCGAGCAAGCCCTCCTGCCTTTTAGTCTTCGTTTATTTACAAACTTACTGCGAGTTACCTAGCCGGTTAATGCAACAGCAGGAGAAATTAAACCCAGGAGGAACGTCACACCTCTTGGGTTTTTCCACACACAAGTATTTAATGGAAGAGAAACCACCTGGAAGAGCCCTTGTAAGGGGTTACTCCAAAGGGAACGGCTCCAGCGGCACAGCTGCCATTCTTGCAGATGCTTAGGACGGCTGGGACAGGCCGCTGTCTCTGCACAGCAGAGGTGAGAGAGCAGAGAGGGGCAGGCACACCGCCTGCAATTGTCTGCTGCCTTCGATTCTCCTGGTGTGTTTATTACCACTATTGCACCGTGCAAGCACAGCTCTGATGTGTGTTACATAATTAACCTTTGTTATGTTGGTAACCCTGTCATTCTCTCCACGGGGCAGTTGGGAGTATGAGAAGGAGGGCTTGATGTTGGGATAGTCAGTGGTTGTTCCCCTGACAGTTTTTATTTTGGTTTCTCTCCAGGAAAACTAGATCAAAAAATGTTCTTTGCCGTAGACAGCAGGGTGGTGAACACTGTGGTAGTCCTTTGTTCCTCAGCTGGTCTGTGCCACAGCCGGCCCTTAAAGTTTTGTCTCCTCCCTGGCAGGCTACACCCTGTCTTCAGAAAGGCCCAGTGCATCAGAATAGCAAAACTGGGTGGAAGGGAATCTCTACAGGAGGCTGAACTGAGAAGCAGAGGACGTGTGTTCATGGTAGACTCAGCTGTTTAGACAATACACTATGTTAGTTTTCTGCTGGCTGCCTGCCTGCAACATTTTTTCTGTAATGTAGTGAGAGATGGAGCATCATTGTCAGGACAGAAGACTCTTCTGGCCAACAAGTGCTTTCTGCCAGAGAACACTACCTGTCCATCACAGCACACCTACGTGTACTGTCAGTGAGGGATACTGACAGCACTCCTGCCCCACAGCCTGGCTTAGCCAACTGGGATTATGACATCTCAATGAAGAAATCTATCCTGTGACTACGAACTCTTTAAATAGGAAACACTAGATACTTATAAGACTGAGTGGCAACTCCCACAAGTGTGGTTTCTCCTACTGATCTTGCAGAGAGCATTTAAGCTAGATGTAGTGTCTAGAGAGCTAGGAATATACCTGGTTTTCATTACTGATAGAATGAAGCAGAGGAATATTGCAAAACTATTATATTATAAACATTTTTTATCATGTTAGGGGAAAAAGAGAGGTATCAGGTCAAGTATCAGTCAAAAATCAGGCTTCTTTGTTGGGCTTAATGTAATCACTCAGAAATAAGTAGACTTTCCTCCCAGGGTGGAAAGAGTATGCTGAAGTTTATGCAGGGAGCTCTCTGTACCATGTTCTATTTTAACCAATGTCTCCATGGATAGGGGGCTCAGTTGCATTAGTACATTTACTTTGCAATTAGTACATTTACTTTGGGGTTGGGGAGTTTATCCTGTTCCAAGCCACCCTCTCCCCCCTGTTGACTGCTTTTCTCCTTTACACAACTGCAATTAGAATATTGTTTTGCCTTTGTGCAACACCCCCAATAAAGACTCTAGGGACAGACTATCAGCTGGTGACCATGGTGTTGGCTCTATGCGGCGAGCAGGAGATGGAGCAGAACAAATCCATGGAGAGCTGTTGGAAATAATCAGTGGCAGTACTGCTATTATGGCACATGAAAAAGTCATAAAAAAAGTCATATGGAAGCTCTTAAAAAGTATTTGTTCTTCAACAGCTAGCTCTCAAACTTTCAGGATTGTGCCAGGATTGTGTTCCAAATTTATTTTTCACAGGCCTGAGAGCTAACTACTTACTTTTAAAAAGAAATAGATGCTTGAATTGTCTCATGTTCAAATAACTTCTGGAACCAGGAATTTTTAAAAAAGCTGAATATCATTCAAAATGTTCATATCTGTGGCACTGATAGCACAGCAGAATTGGTGCAGGAGGCATTATTGCCCCTCTCGGCCATACACCTTTGTTTTGCTGTTATGGATTATGTTTATAGTAAATTCATATTAGTGGTAAATCCAGTTTGTAGTGTACTCCAGAGATTAAAATCTTTATATTTGCAAAGTGCTGAACGAGTTGCCTATCAAAAAAGACACAAGAAAATGTCATACCAGAAACTATCATCTGGTGTCATGAATATTTAAAGCTAGTGTCACTGTCACATGCTACACACTGTAAATTTACTCTTAAGGCCACCATTAAAATTCCTAAAAACATCTCAAAATAATACGTCCCTTGCAGACTTGTGTATTAAAATGTTTTGTGGTCTCAGGTCCAGCCCTTACCTCATGACTCATTCAAGCAAAACATCCATTGAAGTAAATGGGAATTTGGCAGGAAAAAAAGATGGAGATGGGCCAAAATCAAAACAGGGATGGAAACACTCTGGTCTTTTAAGGCAGTTGGATTCCTTATGTAGACCCAAAGTTTGCTGTTCAGAGCTTAATTCTCTTGTGAGATTACTGGAGGACTTCCGATGGGCCTTCAGCCGGCGTGTCTACCTCACTAAGTAGGCTTTAGTGAACACCATCTGTGGTTGTTCCTCATGCACACCAGGTCCCCAAGGTACACAATAAAGTGTTATTTGTGTAAGAATATTGAGTTCCCCTTTTGCCCCTGTATTCCTTGGCTTTCCCTCTCAAGGATGTGTTACATTAGAAGTTTCTTCGATCTTAACCACTTTCATCCTCCTGCCTTTGGTTTGCTGTGGAGCAGCATGTCTAACTGACTCAGTGCTTGCATGGATTTCCTCTCAGTGGTTGGTGTTCCTGTTTGTCCTCCAAGTGTCTCTCTGTCTCCCTTTTAAGTAGTGAAATCCTTTATCTGTCCCTTCCTGACCTCCCTGTATGTATGGCTTCTGGGCCTTGGCTTTACTTTTGTTCTCTGCTCTCCGGCAGCCGTCCGTGTTCCATCTGGCTGCAGGAGCTGGGCATCGCTGGGCCTGCCTCTGCTCTAAATTTCAACTCATGAAAACATGGTGTTCTGCCAGTCAGGAGCCTGGGACCCCCAAATATTTAGAATCCTCCTATTCCTTCTTTTCTTCTCGTCAGAAGGCACACAGAGAGAGACAATTTCTACCTCTGTTATTGAAAAATTATATACGTGATGCAAACCATCAGATAGCAAATGCTCTACATCCTCTGCAAATGCACTTTCTTTCAACATATTTAATGAAACAGTCTCTGAGAGTGTTTGTAATTAAGAGAGAACACATTTTCACTGAGGGTTAATTAGTAAAGGTAAATTAAGGAATATGAAAATGTTTCTCTTCTCTGCATGCGCACACACGCACAACACACACAAACACAGAGGAAAATGCCCATCTCTGATACATCACCAGTGTTTTGGCTTCTGTGCCCCCTCTGCTGGCTGACCCCTTTATGTATCTGTATTAACAAACACTTTAAAAATCATATTGAAATTATTGATGATGCTGGCACATTAACAAAATTGGTCGCACTAATAGAAGCATTGCAAAGAATAAGTTTCCTTACCAATCCTGCAGAATGGTAATTCATAGTTATTTGTTCCAAATAAATATTCACACTCAGTTTCAAAATGTTTTGATAAGATGCTAAAAGCTGATAGATCCATGCTAAAACTCTAAAGACAAGACCATCTTCAAAACTCAGATGTGTGTGGATGGGAGGTTGTATTAATTTTCTTTGTAATTTCCAAATTTCTAGTGTAAAAACATCCTCCTTTTGTATTTTTCCCCATCAAAAACAAATTACGTAAACTTATTCGTAACTCTGTGTGCTATATACATCTAAATATACACAAATATATGTATATCCATTAATGTGCACATATGTATATCCAAAGATAAATGATAAAAAAATCCAGAGAGATAACATTAAATATTTGATACAGGCAAAAGCATGTACAGAGAGAAACAGATGAAGGCATAAAACTCAGATAACCGTTCCACTAGAGCCATGCTCAGCATTTTAAAGACCTGTACTGAAACCAGCACGGGTCTTACTGACATCAGTGGGTCTGCGCTGCTCCAGGCAGAAGATTTGAACAGGAAGGCAAAACCATTCAAAGCATGTTCAGAGCCCTGCAGACCCACTAGTTCCAGTGCAGGTGTGGAAAAGGGCCAGAGATGACCTAGCTGCAGGGCTGAGAGGACTGGAGAGTAACATCTGCAGATCTTCTAAGAGCTTGAGCTCTGACATTTGAGAGAAAAAAAAGTAGATTGTCCCATTCACCAAGTATTTTTCTTGACTACTGAAAGAGAAGGTGTGTATTGTTCAAATAGATGAAGTACAGTTTAATTCAAGAGGTTGCATGTCAGGAACAAAAGGATTTTCCTTGAAAAATGTATATAAATGGAGGTAGCTGTTCTGCAGCTTTATAATTTTAGAAACAGCAGAAAAACTAGAAGGAAAACAGAAAGCTGATGGCCTTGAAGGGAAAATGAGAGACCTTCCTAAACCTCTCTTGTTCATGCCCCCATATGAGACTTACTGCAGACAAGGCCCATGGCCATGGCATTATTCTCAGGAAATATTTTCCACTTGACTAGGTACGCAGGACTATATCACTGCAAGATAAAGCCACTTCTTTGCATTGATAATACAAATGAAAGCAATGATGCTGTGATCTTTAAAATAAGCAATACATGTGCTAATTCTGCTGAATTTGACTTAAAGTCTCTTGCAATTCCTGCAAGCACAACCCCTCCTCCCCTGCACTCACCCTGCAGCACACATGGCTCAGCTCATCACTGGTATGGTATTATTTCAGAACCCCTTGCTGTTAATTCATGCAAAAAATACAAAAAGAAAAATGAGTTTTTTTCTGTCCTCTAGCCACTGCAGCAGCCAGGGCAGTCAGGGAGCAGTGCACTGCAGGAGCAGTGTGTGGAATCTCCCAGAGAACCCCCCTGCACAACACCTCCAAATCCATGTGTCCTCCCCTGGGCAGGAGAGGCTCACCAAGCCTGTCAGGTCCTTCTCTCCTCAAAACCCCATCACCCGCACAGAAAATGCCTTGGCCAAAGCGTTCAACAAGCCAGTGCTCCGAGGGCAATCTGGGATGCTAGCATTTTTCTGGCATAACAAATCCCCCTACAAAGCCCATGCCTGAAGCCTGTAAAGCCAATGCAGTTTTATGCTGAATTGTCATGTTGATCTCAAGCCCAAAGAGGAACATCATTTCAAAAATGACTGCTACGTGACTGCAACCTCTGGTGAAGACTTCTTGCCCTGTTTGAAAATAGCAACCTCTGGAAAACACAAAGTCATCCCTAATTATCACAGTTTCCAAAGGGTCTGCTTAAAAGCTCCCTGTGTGCATTGCATGGGCCCCTCAGCTCATTCAAAATGCTAATTTCACTTCAAGATACCAATTTCACTTTAGGATACCAAAACTTTGAGTTTAAGCACATTCTCAAAACATTGGAGAGATGACTGGTGAGAGTCTGTATCAAGGTCTTTCTCAAGCTTTTATCGTGTTTGGACATTATTGTTTTTCAAGTCAGAAGTGGCAGAACCACCAGGACGGCTGACCCAACCCCCTCTCTCCTTACCAGTTGATGCTGATACCATCACTGGTACAAAAGATACCAAAGTCACATCATATCTTATCTTCCAGGGCAGGGTGTTTACAGACTCTTCACTTGCCTTATTGTATTAGCACATGCCAACCTGCAAGACAGCTCCTAAAAGTGACTGTTCTTTCCAACACTTAATTTAGGTGTCAGCATTCAGTTTCTGTGTTCATTCTGGTCTTTTCTTCTCCTCCTTCCATTGACTCCTGTTGTTACATTGCCAGTGAATAAATCCAGCTCCCCTAAAAATTATTAGCCCCTTATTGCTAGGAAAAAGAGGAGTCTCTGCTCTCTCCCTTGCTACCAGCAGACATGACTGCAAATAGAATGAAGGGGCAAATTTATTATACAGAAATATGGTAATTTTTTACACATTAACTTTATTAAAAATGTGTTTAAAGGAACTTTGTAAAGGTGCTTTCTTCCTTGCAATTTCACATCTGTATTTATCTGTAAAGAAAGCATATAAGCAGTGTTATATGAATAACTTTCTAGACAATTTTCCTTTGAGTCTTCAATATTGCCAAAGCATGTTTAAAATATTATTTTAAAATGGATAACCAAGATATGCTTGAACATATCTTTCTTCATGTAGAGATGGCTTGGTAAACTGACTAGAACAAGGTCTCACCTCTTCATACAATCAACATTATCTGGCCAAGATTCTTGGCATGAACTTTGAGGTACAGAATTGTAACATTATTACTCATTTCCATGGTTCATTCCCTATTCTTGTCTCCCAGCATTCACAGTCAGGCAGCTGTGACTTAGTTTTCACATTAATTCATTGCTGGCTCAAAAAAAAAAAGGTGTGTTCTAATTAGGCTCCAGATTTTAATAAACTGAAGCATGCACCTGTGTGTTGTCCTGAACCAAGATGTCATCTGCAGTCCAGCCCTAAACTTCCAACACACAGAGACTTCCTTTGAAGCCCTCTTAATCTAAGCAGTAACTGTCTCTCAACATTATTAGCATGTGAAATGCAAAAAGTAGGAAAAGTGTTGAACAAAATCTGAAAAATATACGTTCCAGATATGCCACGTGTCCTGGCTAACCTACTGGACACAACTGAACTTCTTCCTGGAACAGGAATATTGTGCCATTGCTATTTTCTATGTACTGCAGCATTTGGACTCATAGAGCTACCCAGAGGTGACTAATTTCTTCTGTTTGCCAGCAGTTGCTCCAGAAGGTGCTTGAGCAGGGAAAAGGGTCAGCATTATGTGCCTGTGAGCAGGCTGCTAGCCTTTTACATAATAAGCCTGTGCCATTGAATCCCAGACCACAAGTTTCTGCAGAAGGCAGATTTTTCACGACTAAATTCTGATGAGAAACAGAGCCTTTATAAAGGTTGTGCTAGTCTGTGCACTTGCTTTGCAATCGTGGAGTACGACAATAAGGGTCTAGTTGTTTGTGACTGATGACTCTGGTGAGCCGTCAGGCACAACCAGGTGATCCAGAATTAAAGCAGACACCCAATTTTCCTGGTCTTCCATTTTGGATTCACACTGTAGTTGTCATTTTAGTTCTTTAGAGGGCTGGCAAAAGGCAAACTGGATGGTTTGTTTGTTTTCTTTTCTTCTTAGGGACTTTTAGGGGTTTTCATCACCATGAAATCTGAGTACCTATTTCCTTTTTGACTTTCAGAGGAAGAGAGGGACATATGTATAATTCTGGTAGGAAGGTGGATGGAGCCTTTGTCAGCACAACGAACTCCTAGAGGGAGGAGCTGATGGGAGACAAGGACTCACAGTGGTTTCAGAGAAGAGCATTTGGTAGGAAGCTAGGAGCAAGCTGGAGGCCACAGGCAATGCTGTAATTAAAGCACATGCTGAGCAGCAGCAGTGGATCACACGACCACAAATGAAGGTCCTGTCAACATGGAAGAGATGACACTTCATGGCACTGAGCACTTGTATTAGCACTTGTATTGAGCACCTGTGAGCCTTTTTACTCACTAGTCTCTGCATGAAGGGGGTAGTTTTTCCTGGAATGACTCACAACCCACAATTGGCAGCTAATTGCACCTTCAGAGTCTGGGCCAGGAGGAGGAGCTGGTGTGGGAGCAGTCCCCAGGAGTGTAGGAGGGAAGGTGCTGCTAGGTCATCAGACACAGGTCTTTAGTAGGCAACTGTCTTTTATCTTCCTTTTATGTTCACTGAGCTTAATTTACCGGGTTTTTGTCTCCTCTGCTGCTCTAATCATTCATTACTTCATTCTCCTGTCAATTGGGAACCTTAAATAACAAGGTTACGGGCATTCATTATCAGTTAGTATTTATCTCTTCTTCACTGTGATGTACTCTAGATTAAATTTACTTTCTTGTCTTTTCCTTCTCACATATTCACAGAAAATAAACATATTGCTCCTCAGAGAGAAAGGTTTTAAAGAATTTTCTTTGGAAGAGGTGATTTTTTTCTCCACTTTCTGGAAAGATCAGCATTTCCAGGAAGGCACAGTTTGCTTGTCCTCCTGATGAGGTAGGAATGAGCATTGCTACTACGCCTGCGACATTCCAGCAGAAGTACCCCAAGGCTGAGCGAGCTTCCCGGGCTCCTCAGAGGGCTTGCCTGTGAGCAGGCAGGTCACTGCTGCTCTGCTCCACCCAGGACTCAGTGAGCACCAGCACGCCCAGAAGGACACTAGGCAAGTACAACATCTGGCCAGAGAGAGGAGGCTGGACGGTGTGAATGAGAGGAGGACCTGATCTCCTTTTTGCTCCTTCTTGGGAGCAGGGAGGAAGAATGGACTGTGGTTAAGATGAAGATGACTGAAAAAGTTTCTGGATTTAGCAGGACTGGATTGTGCTGGTGTTTCTCATGGACCAGGTCTGATCAGAACACATTCCTTGTCTTTCTCTTAACCACAAGTCAGTTGAGCATGTTAATTTGAGATTGAGGCATTTGAAGTCAGCATTAATTAGAGCAGCACCATATCCCCTGGACTGCATAGAAGTTGATGTGACAACAGACCTACGTCTTATCTATCTCTTGGCACTAACCCTCTTTGGTGCTATTATAGTATGGTACATAATAACAGTGTATCCATAGCAACAACAGCATAAACCCCAGATCTGTTAACCACACAGCACAAACAAGAATCATTTTTTAAACATTTCTAACTTGCTTTCAGTCTGGTTCCTAAGGAAAAAAGACTTAGGTGAACTGATATTTATCTACCCATCCATCAGTTTTCCTCATCATCTCTGCTGCTACTTGCAACACCTTTTGACCTTTTTAACCAATTTCAAACAAATGTAGTGAAAAATATTTAAAAACTGCCCAGATTTAGTGTAAAACTCTTAAGGAAATGGAGAAGTGGCCACATAATGCTTCCAGTAATGGAATGGCAGTCGTCACCTCTTTCATTTGTTTGCTCTGAAGGGATTTAGGAGAAGCAGTTGGCCAAATAGCAGTAAATGTAGATGGCTACCTACACAGCAATTTTTGTGTGGCTTCTGAAAAGGCCACAGAAGCGTGTTTTTTGCTCAGTTGCTGGAATAAGTAAAGGTAGAAGACCTGCAAAGGGGCTTGCATTAGTGGAGAATTGGCCCAGGAAAGCTGTTAATGATAGGAGGATGTGGACATGATGGGGACACAAAATGAGCTGGTCATGCTGGTTTTGGAGGTCGAGTTGAATATTTGAAAATATGATTCAAATTTATAGAGAAGATACAGCAGAGATCTAGAAAATAACCACCTAGAACAGATCTCTCTCCTTCACCTGCCTCAGATTGTCTTGCAGAATTCCACAAAAATCCTCCTATCTGTGTAGCATGATATGCTTCATCACAACAACAGGTAGGAACTACAGTTGTTGAAAAAAAATAGTCAGGATTTGACTGCATATTTAGTTTTCCATCTTGTATGTGCTTTGGAAGCTCTTGCCATCAGTCTTAAATATTGTATGTTGGCTGGAGTTCAAAACCCAGGAGCAGTTTAAGCCCTTCAGGTTTTTGCCTTTTCTTCCCCCACTCTCTCAGTCATGTAATGAAAAAAAACTATCTGTCAAATGAGCATATCCTACTTACTTTGCTATAAAAGTTCTGTCCAGTTCTCAAGATGATTGTTAATAATTACATGCACATATAAATATATAAATATTAATATATATATATCAATATTAGAGATAGGTAGGGTATTGGTTAAGGTTTTTTTCAAGAGCACCCCTCCACGTGGCTCTGAATGGTTTCAGGAGGAGGGAATTGGTTTGCACACATTTTCCATCCATGAGGGAGGTTTGGTTTGACAGGACACAGCTTGGAGCAAAGACTGAAACACCAAGTGTGTCAGCACTGGCCTCCTCAGGGGTACAGTCTCTGCATTAAGAACAGCAAAGGCTAATGAGTTTTGTCTCCAGAAAACTCCAGACAGAGCCTCCGAGTATTTATGGAGATAAAATGTTTGGTAAGAGAAGTAGGAAACAAGAACACCTATTCCTATTTCTGGGAGCCTTTGCATCTTTGCACTGGGGGAGGGGACTTTGTGTTATTTGGGGGAGTTTTAAAAACAATGGAGTGTAATTGTGCCTCCTTTTTTCATTTTACAGATGTGCGCATATGTAGAGGGAACAGTCCCTGGAGATAGGCAGCCTTTTAATGTTGCATTAAAGAAAATCTAATGTTTTATGCACAGGACACAAGCAGCCTGAAGCGTATTTCGTTATCAGATCCCTTTGCAAACAGTGAATAACCAGTCATCACAATGAGCTACAGGGGAATACAATTAACCTATGTGAGATTTTTCCAAGCCTCAAGTAGATGGTGTTGCAAAGTGTTATCTAAGGTCCAGACTACCTACAAATAAAGACCTCCAAGATTTCTGTGCAATTTATGATCACACAGTGGATTTCTGAGAAGGGGTTTTGCCATGTAGGTAATGGGAAATGTCATTCCCAAATGTATAATTTACCCCCATAACTGACATAAAAAAATCATGCCAATATATGATTGGGCAGAGATAAATCCAACTCAGAAACAGTGTGAAGAGAAACTGATATTTAACATTGTTTACCTTGTAGAGTTGGGAACAGTTCCTTACTTTGTCCAAGAAATATGCTGTAAAGCCCACCAAATGGATGAAAAAGCCTCTGACTTTAATGAAAAACTAATCAAAAAAGTTCTTTGCTTAGCTTGGAATTTTCTTCTGTTGTTCTGGTATGCACATGTTGATTCAGTAGCATCGTTATTTTTGGTCGCTTATTACTATTCCTAAACCCCATGAGGGTAGAACAATTAAAAAATAATAATCTGTGGGTTTCCAGTGAATTTCTGCATGGTGACAGAAAAAAGTGTTGGCCTGTTTTCGTGTATACCGGACATGTTTCTAATTCTCTCACCCTGTAAAATTGCATAAAGTGTCCAAAGCCATTTTACTTTTTGTATTTCGTGAAATAGTTTGAAAGGAATGTCTAAGTCTCCCTTGCTGACTTGCATTATTGCTGCTCTTCCCTCGGCTTGAGAATCTTTAATGCACTCTCTGTCTTCAGTGCAAGGAAATGCACAATCTCCTTCAATGCAAAAGCAAAGACTGTAAGTGCATGAAATATGCACATGTGAGCATGCAACTCTGCCTACCTTTGCTAAAGGTACTGATTTAATGCACTCTTTATGGTTGTTCTGCAGTAGCTTAATGGGCCATAAAACCAGTCCCTCCCTCTAAGAAGCCTTCACAATTGTTTTGCTGTCCAATACCCAGTATCTAAAATTAACCAGAAAATAAACAGCATCAAGCACAGAGACTCCTTGACTAGCCAACTTCCTCTGAAATAAAAATATTTCCCTAGTTTTGTTTCTTTACACTCTGTTACCTCTTCCTCTTTTGCATGTTTTGTTGTTTCTTCTGAAATGTCACGACAGCAGACAGCCCACAAAAAAATCAATGCCTTCTCTTCAAGCACTCAGAAAACTTCTCTTGCCATAATAATTAGTTTGAATTAGATGACTAATCATAGGGATTTCTGCCTAGAGCAGGAGCCCTGTGAAAGGGCTCTATAGAAATGCAAGTGTAAGTGAAATGTGACTCACAGTTACACTTGGACTTTTTCTGCAAATGTGTCAAAACAACATCTTTTCTATACATTAGTGTTGGTGAACTTTGCTGCTCAGGTACAAGAATAATCTAGCCTAAAGCCACATACATGCATCTTGTAAGGTTATACAGCACCATAGTTTGGCCTATTTACCTAAAGTCTTCTTCCTTCCTTCCAAATAGACACTAGGATTTCAGAGCACAGCAATGATATCCTAAAATTCAAAGTGGACCCAAGGTCTTGGGCCATGGAAAGAAGAACTGGGGTTCTGGAGCTGTGCTCTGTGCTCTCTGGCTATATCTACATGACTAAGTTAAACAGCAAAGGAAACTCTCCACTGCAGTTGGTTGGTGGGGCTTGAGCTTCGCTTTATTAGGTCACTTGAGTCACGACCAGCACAGTTTTGCCTCCCAAACTATCTCTGGGCACATGTGGGATAGGCCGAGTACCACTCACCACAGGCAATTTCAGTCCAGCATCCTGTCTTGGGGAGCAGGAGAATTTAAGACCAGGGACATGGTTGGCTTCAGTCCAGAGAGTGGTCCTGGGAATTAATTTACTAGTATAGCTGTAGCCCATGCCCCCTGAATCAATGAGTATACAGCAGATAAAGTGTAAAAAGGTGGCTGGGCCCTGGAACAGGCTCCCCAGGGAAGTGGTCACAGCACCAGCCTGACAGAGTTCAAGAAGCATTTGGACAATGCTCTCAGGTGGGGCTCTTGGGGATGGTTCTGTGCAGGCCAGGAGTTGGAGTGGATGATTCTTGTGGGTCCTTCCAATTCAGCTGATTCTGTGATGAGATTTATATTGCTTACCCAGCTTACAGCGTATCTGGGACTTCATCTATTCAAGTGTTCTGAAATTTTCTATCAGGAATTAAATAGCAATTATTTGTCCTCAAAGCTATTTCATATACAAATATTACAGAATATAATATCTGTTCCTAAGTAAAAGCCTTAAAGGAAGTGACACATGCTGCTGTTTAAGTAAGGTTTCTGTGAATGCTTATTTCCTGATAAAAATCCAGCCATTTCCAAGCAGGCATGCTCAGTTACTTGCTTATCTTACACTTGAATTCTTCTTTTTTTCCTTTTTTTTTTTTCTACTGTGCAAGAACTGTGTGTAACAAAGGCCACAGGTAATTTATAAACTCAAAGGGAAACATACTAAGTTACACATAGCAGTTTCCAGCACCCAGCAAAGCAAAAAGTAGGGTTTTTGGAAGCAGTGAATAGTAACTGAATTCTGTGGGGTGCTGTTATCTAGAGAGATGGAAGTGGAGAGGAAGGATGTTGGATCACATGTTATGCTGCTGTTATGACCCAGGAAACTGCAGATAATAGTAGTGCTCCTGATACTTGTCAGGGCTCTGCAGCCCTAAGATAGGGCTAGGACAATGCAGGGGGAGCAAAAGGGAAAACCATTGAATGGAGCAACCAGATATTAAAGGGGTGTGTACTAAAGAAATTCCCATTAAAAATTATGCCAAAAAGCACCCTAATCTTCTGTCAGCATATTTTTTATACAGCTGACATCACTGCAGTAATTTATATTTTTTGTCTTTGTTAAACACAGCATCTGTCATTCCCCTTTTCTGCATGTGTTGCTCAGTTATTCTTGTCAAACTATTAGAGAGGACTTTATGGGTGAGCTGGAGGTCACTGCAGGAGTTGAAAGGCTTAGAGCTCACATACCTTTGTACTTCAAAATAATTCAGTTAAAAGCTGGAGTATGGACACAGACTTCATTCTTGGAGAGAGGCAAAGAGAATATACATAATTTGTCTGATTTATTTGGATTAATATTAGGCTTCACTCCTTTCCCTCCTCCCTTCAATCTGGTTTTACATTCAAACCAGCCTGGATAGGGAGGTAGAACACTGAAAGATGAGCAAAGAACCTACATTAGCCAGGTGAGTGGGAAATGATCTGACTCTTTCATCCTCCTTCTTCTAGCTCACTGGCTGCATGGGGCCAGCCTGGAGAAACTTAAGAAATCAGGACAAATTGGACCAGACATTCCTCATCCTCAGGTGCTTTCAGGGACCCTAATGTAAAAAGAAGAGCCTTTGCTCTTACAAATTATCACATGGCATCTGCTTTGCATCCTCTCTCCACCTCGCTCTGAGCAGCTGTTTCTTTACAGGGAAACCACAGAACGGATACTGCAGAAGCAACTTCTTTCAAATGCTTTGTGAAATGCTTTTATCCAAGGCTGAAAGGTAAAAGGGCACAGAGTTGAGGGGAGATATGGCTCTAAATAGCCACCAGCCATTGGGAACATGCCATTGGTTCCTCTTGTAACCTGTGCCTTCCACAGAAAATTGAGAGCCAAGGCAGGACCTGCCATAACACAACTACTGCACAATACCTTGACTACATCTCTCTGTTCCTTGCCCTGGAAATAACCACGCTTCCATGTGCAGTGCCTGGCTCTACTTCTCATCGAGGCTGTACTTGGGAGTACTGCTATTAATGCAGCAGGGCCTTGGAGCTGTATCTTCCATCCTCTGGAAGAAGAAGAACCTGCATCCCCATGCTGTCATGCTGGTTTTAGTCTGGTGGGGCTCATCAGTGCTCAGTAAAATTGCACCAGCGTAAAACTGGCATAGCAGTGCAGAGAATCAGGCCTGCAGGCTGCAATTTGTTCTGACATAATAGGATAAAACTATTTGTCCGCTATGTGATAGAGCTGATGAAATGTGTCAGAATAAAGCCCTGGAAAGTAAAGTCGTTTTTCTGTCCATTAATCAGGCACAGAATGGATGAGAAAGTGAAAGGTTCACCAGCCAGGTTACAGGCTGTTCTCCCAATATGCCTGCATGGAGACCTGGGTGTGCCCTCTCCCATGTGACAGGGTAGTTTTGTTTCCTTGTCCATTTATTTCCTGGCATCTCCGTGGATATCCCCAGGGGGGACACCAGTCAATGTCAATGTCAGTTGTGATGCTGCCTTATTGTGCTCTGGAAATGTACCCTAGAAGTGGATGGGCAGCCCTCATCCCTCATAACAATTGGATAACCTACTTCCTCTCCTTACTGACCTACTTATTTGCACACTGGTGACCTAGATATGGTCCCGCTATGGCTCTGGCTCCTTCCACCATGAATGAGCCGGGATGTTACGTGTGTGCACATTTACCCAGCACGAATTTGGTGCTGCGGAACACCCACTCAGAGAGAAAAATCACGTGAAGAAGAGTAGCGATCAAATGAAGGAAAACGTTATCTTTGCCTCTTCTTGTGTTTTTAGACAGGGATCATTTGCAGCAAGAGAAAGGACTAGGATGTAAAGAGTAGTGATGGATTAGCAAACAGTAGAGATGAGTCAACAGAATGGGAGAAAGAGAAATTGTCATGATTCTGCAGTTTAGTAATCCTTCACTGATACCAAGTCTTTACCAAGTATTATCATTATTATTCTGAAGTCGAAGACCATTTTTTGTTCACAACTCGAGTTTTCAACACCAGTAAATTATGAGTAAAAGCCTATAAGGTGCAGTTTCACACCAGATGTACTCCCATTTTAGCCCAGTTATCTATTATCTGAAACAATTATCTTCCTCTGTTATATATGAATTAATAAAAATTCTGCACTTACTGGCATTCCTATTTCTGTGTGGCATACATCCTCAGGAAGTGGAAATTAATATCTGCCCATCAGTCTGGATTATTGGGACAGTTTGGTTGTTGCTACAGGATATGCAAGAAATTAGACCCATTCCCAAACACTGACCTTGCAGTGTTTCATGTGAGAATAAAGATCAATTCTGTACTCTATATCAGGAGCAGATCTACATCAGGGTTCACAGTGTCAAAACTGCACATGCAAACCGGGGTCTCCAAACCTCCTGACGTCTCACGGCAGGAGAAAAAAACAGATGTCCACCCTCATCTTTCTATTTTCCAAGTCTTGTTGTAAAGGAGCAGTTTTTGTAGTTCACGGTATATGAGAAATGAGTACTATTAAAGCATCATATCTGGTGACCTTTGGTGGCCCAGATACCTGTATCAGTGCTCTCCGGAGAAACCCTTCACACTCAGCGAGCAAGGGGCTAGCTTTGGGTTTGAGGTGAGACAATTTCACTACTCAGCCAGTGGACTTCTCACTTTGCACTTGCTACATGCAATCGTTTTACTGCTCATCTGTCTTGATTTTGAACCACACTTTAAATCTATGTTCTCAGTAACAAAATTTAAAAGAGTAGCTGGAAGCCAGTAAACACCAAGCTGGCCAGAATGACCTCAGGTCTTTCGGGCATTGTCTGTTCTCATATGTGTCACTGGTGTGATGTTCATACATTGTCCCCTGCCTTGGCTGTTTATATCAGCTGAACAGGAGCGCAGGGTTCCCCTTGCGTTGGCTGCCCCGGCATGCACAGAGTTATCCATGATCCTCACCATCCTTTTGGGGTGAATGTGGTAGAATGCAAAAGTGAACACTGCCTTTTGTGTCCTCATAAGGCCCTAGAGCCAAACCCAAAACCAAACCCAATCTCTTTCCCAGAAATAACATTTGCTTTTGGCAAAATTCTCCTCAACTGACTTGCTTTTCCTGACAAGTATAGCTGTATTATTTTGAAGAAATTTTAGAAATGACCAGGATGTTACAACTTCTCACCATTCGAGCACTATAACAGTGAATGGAAGAGGAAGAGATTGGAGAGAGATGTTTGTTTACCTACTTCACTATAAACCATCACCCTGAATACACTTGGAAGTACTTTTTCCAATTTTACGCTACTCCACTCTATTTTCTTTATCTATTTTCTATCTGCAGTGATTCATTCACAGAATTTGAATGTGTAGTCAGGGAGAAATGAGTTTTGCAAAAGCCATTTTTCCAAAGGCACTGGTGTGTGCCTGTGATTTGATGTATGACTTTGTGAAAGCTGTCACAGAGGTATCCCACATGCTCCAGCACTGACGGATCAGCATACTGGCATGATGACACAAATACAGTCTTTCACCACTGGCACTGCCTTTTGACTCTGCATTTTAAACCTGGCCAATTGCAAGCTCTGATTTTCCATTAGCCAGTCATGTACTCTCTGCCTGTGATAGAACAGACTTAGTGATATGAGTCATACACCAAAAGCCTAAAATTTTGCAAGGCTTACAAAATGCTTAATGGGGTGGGTCTGTATCACAAAGTGACGTGCTTCAGGATTACATGCAAGGGAAGGACTCCTGTTTCTATATCACTCCACAGTAAGGACACACAATTTTCTTTAATACTTTTGCCCTAGAAACAGAAAGTTGTTGTGACAAGTGGTCAGCCTATGGTGAAAGGGAAGCCCAGTGAGGTTTATTCTGCAAGTTGGAAAGTTCACCACTCTGATCTGGACTTTAACTCTGGTCACTATGTGTAACTCTGCTATAGTTACTCAGATACGTGGTGTGAACTGCTGTTGTATCCTTTGGCAGAAAGTTGACCTTCTTTTTAACCAAGGAGAAGCACAGCCCAGAGAATACCTCCTGCAATTGCACTATTGCAGTGACATCCCTTGTGACCTGGCAGGCTGGGGCACTGCAAAGAAATAATTGTTCATGGAAACAGCAGTCCCCCCTGAGCAAATGGGATGACTCTCCATGGGCATTGTCAGCTCCTGCCCTGGTACCACTGCCTGGCAAGTGGCATATTTTTAAATCAGAAGCAGGACAGAGTACTGTCACAGCATCTGGTTGCAGATATCAGACACCAGACTGCTCTCAGAAAAAAAAATAAACCCCTGTTGCCAGTGAGTCTGTAGTCTGCTAACGCAAAGTTGCACATAAGGCTTCTTGATATCAAATGCTGTTGTGAGTTTCCGCCATACTGGCACAATAGTCAGAGGTTCCCTTTGTCTCAGGCAGGGAATCACCTCATCAAACCAGACACAATTTTTCTACTCTTTTCCCAACACACACATCTCCCTTTTCTTTGCCTATTTAGTTCAAACAGTGTGGCAGGTGGGGGCAGTCGAAGCAAAATGAAAAACGACATTCAAGTTACTAAATAAAGCCACAGCATGGACACATGAATAAATTTACTTTCCCAAAATGCATTTGCAACAAAATAAAAAGGAAACAAAAATCTGTTGGGACTTTTTACCAGGGGTAAAGAGATATAAGTATGGAGTAAACCTATCCCTGTCCAATGTCTGCTGTATGCCAGGGTCTGCATCCAGACCACGGCTCCACAGCTGGCTTCCAAAGGAGTAAGCACTTAGCAGCTCCTCAGAAATGCAACACTGTCTGCACTGTTTCTATATCAACACATCTTCCCCTTCAGTTAGGTTCAGCAGCTGTACATCACTGTTACAGAGCCTGACCCCCCCTGAGAAGTCTGCAGGGATTGTCAGTCCTCCCATGCCTGCTGCAGGAACTGGTGGCATTGCAAGGAATGGCGCCAGGCAGCTGCCAGAAAAAGCCAAGGTAATGTCACAACTCTGCAAGTTGCATAAATGTCACCTATTTTGGGGAAAGAGTGTTTGATAAATGCACTGTCTTGAAAGTGAAAAATACTGCAACACACCTGGCATTTGTAACACTGCTGAGCAGCCAATTTATGAGTGGTGCAGTTGCAACATGAGTGTACAGATCTGTACAGTTTCTGGGAAAGGAAGGGCAATGTTCCTCCGCTGTTCTGTGGAGCAATGATTATAATAGCATGACGAATAAAATATGAAAGGAACAGGTGTTTTGTAATGTTACCAAGGACAGTTTAGTGCTAGGACAGTGCTGTGGGCTGACACAGCAGTCATTGTTCACAGCACAGGCATTTTCAGAAGAGGATGAGCTCTGTGTCTCCTTCGCTAGATGCATTTGGCACTTGTTCTTGTTCAAAGGCAGACAGATCATAGAACCACAGTTGGAAGGGACCTTGAAGACCATCTAGTTTCATTCCCCCTGCCACGGGAAGGAACACCTTTCACTAGACCTGATTGCTCAAAGCCTCAGCCAAACTGGCCTGAAACTCTTCCAGGGAGGGAAACAAAAGTTTTTAACTGGATCAAATGACAGTGGCGGTCAAATCCTCCTGCTTATGGGTTAATGCTCACCACCTAAAGGAGTTGTCACTGGCTGAGAACACTTGGACATAGTTCTGCAAACTTGACAGAGAGGCCTCATTCCTTTCTTTTATGTCTAAAGACAGTGGTGGGATCATTGAAAGTGCTTTCTGGTCCTACTGTCCTGGGGCAGAGAGGTTCAAAGTTTCTTTTTCTTCTTGTGTTATGTCATTTCTCTGTTAGAGAAATGTAGGTGTAGGTGTAGAATTAGATACTGGAGTCACTGTCTGGCATCACTACTGGAACTGCTTTAAACTCAGCACAGGATTGGGGTGACACTATATTTGACCTGGGAGAGACTCAGAAGGTATTTTTGGTTGTCCTGGCTGCATCATGCTGTGACAACTCTGCTCAGTACTAACAGCAGAAGGATGAAACAGAGATAACATTGCCTATTTCAACTGAGATGGGCTTAGACCCTGAGCTTAAAATTAATTTTCGGTCCATTCTGCCTACATACCTCATTACAGCGAGGTGCCAGAGCAATGTGATGGGTGTTCAAATATCATGGTAGTGCCTGTGCAAAACACAACTAAAAGCAGGAAAGGCCAGGAGATGGGTCAACAGGATACTCATGAGAGAGCTGAAAAATGTATTTGTGTGAAGTAAATCTTAACTAGTCATGGAGAAGAGAAGGCTTTGGAGTAACCTAATTGTTCAGTACCTCAAGGGAGTCTATGAGAAAGGTGGAGAGAGACTTTTTACAAAGGCATGTAGTAACAGGGCAAGGGGAATGGCTTCAAACTGGAAAAGAATAGGTTTAGATTAGATATTAGAAAGAAATTCTTCTCACTGAGAATGGTGAGGCACTGGAACAGGTTGCCCAGAGAAGATGTGGATGCCCGCCCCACCCCTGGAAGTGTTTCAGGTCAGACTAGACAGGACTCTGAGTGACCTGGTCTAGTGAAAGTTGTCCCTGCTCATGGCAGAGGATTTGGAAGCAGATGATCATTAAGGTTGCTCCTAATCCAGACCATTCTATGATTCTGTTATAAACACCGATTCAAAGAATGAGAAGATCCAAATGTGAAGATCCAATAGCAATGTGTTTCAGAGTGCTGCCAGTTATAAATGAAACTAATATAAAACTATTCACAAAGTTTCACTTAAATGAAACTAATATAAAACTATTCACAAAGTTTCACTAAGTGTGACATGAGCAGTTCTTAGAATGAATCCTCACCACAGAAATCCACAATTAGAGTGAACAGAAATTATTTAATATTATTTTTCATGGGTTTAATTATTAAAAAAAAAATGCAACTATTTTGTTTGAATTATTATATCCAAACTGTTGGTTAAAGAAAATTACAAATATCAGGACTTTTCTCCACATCGTTTTCTTGCTATTTCAAGCTCAACTTGTCCTGAGAAGATCCCTGACAGTTAAAAAGTTTCAAGAAGTTTGGTTCATGAACATCCTTTCCAAATGGAGGGCAGAGCTAATACCAGAGGCTTTGGGCCCTCAGTCCCAACACTGAATAGCCAGGGAGCACAAGTCTTAATAAGAGATGACACGCCTGCAGCATTCCTACAGGTTACTTAGTAACTACCTGCGAATAATGAAGGTACCCAGAGAGAATAAAGGTCACTTTGCAAACGCAATTAACAAAGGCTGAAATTTCTCATGAACATATTTAGGAGTGACAGATTGGAGAAGGGAAGCTTGCAGCAAGCAGCAAAATTTGTGTTAATTAGACAGTGCGCAGCCTTTGCAAATGAACTGAAATGAAACACAATGAGATGGTTAATGGTAGATGAGTGGGATGTTTAAACAAAGGCTTGAGGTAGGGTACTTTTGAAGTGCAGTCCCAAAACACACAAAACATTGAGGAATTTTTTTTAGATCTATAAAACAGCAGCTGATTATGTATAGATGAAAAGTAATGAACCAATATGCTCAGAAGTGTCTTCTTTTCTAGATCTGCCTCTGTAACTTCCATTAGCACCCACAGACTCTTAAATACACAAACACATTAGTCATGCATCAGATCACACCGTACATTTTGTTACGTATCCAAAGGATGAAATTACTCATACAATCAAAATTTCTTTTCTCATGTGAATCAGATGCAAGGCTTGACATATCCCCACTGAAAAAAGAAGGATGTTGTATTTTGAGTAGTATTTTTACAGCACCTTGCTTCTTTGGGGCCCTGCCTGCAGAGTAGCCACACCAATTACAAAACTGCTTTAAAGAACACATCATAACATTAGACAACACTTGTCAGTGAAAGAAGTGAAGTCTTGCTCAGCATTGTCCATTCCACATGTAGCCAATTTGCTCCACTAAAGATGAGTGCCTGATGTTACCAAACGGGAATGGCCTTGTTTTGCAATCACATCATGGAGCATTAACGAAATTATATCAGAGACTGGAATTAAAACTGTCCTCATTCTTTTGCAAAGAGCCTGCTTTATCCAACATTTTTCCTTCAAAATCTTCCTTTGGTCTTCAGGTTGGGAATGAGTCATGTCATGACTCCCAAGGAATTAAGCAAATCGACGCATTCTATGGTGATTCACTGACAGTGGTTTTGCCATCCTCTGCATGTGTTGTAACTCCAAGCAGTGACAATTGTCAGAGGATTTGTGTTTGGCTTTTGTAATTCCTAATTCTTGGGGTTTTTTTCCCTAAGTTTCTCAATCTGTTGAAAAGCTTCACCATCTGCACACCATGAAAGAGCTGCAGAATCTGGCAGCCTTCTAGTGTGTCACTGTGTTTTCAAAAAAGGCAACTGGCCTCCCTGTGTGCATACGTCACATTCTGTGAAGGGGTTTTGTTTTTTCTCTGTAAACATGGCCTGCTAATAATGCATGTGACCCCTTCCTTTTGCAGGAAAGGTGGCTGCAGGCACCTTCTGGCAACAGTTAGAGAAGGCTTGGTAAAGCACAGCAGTGCTGGGGCCTCTGGAGGCAGACCAGCAGTGGGACTGCAAAAGTAAGTGCGGGCTGGGTGAAGGAGATCCCTACTCCTTCAGTACTCCTGCATTGGAAAGCTGAGCTCTGGGGAGCTTGAGTGGTTTTACCTACATGAAGAGAACTTGCTCTGTGGCTGCACTCAGTCTTTCTGGGTTTGGAGGAGATAGCAGATGTGTTTTCACAGCTGAAAACCCATTGAACCTGCCTTCATGCCTATGTGCTTGCAGCCATCCCTGTCCTGTGACATGCAATAAGAACTCTGTAGACAGCCTGTCAAGCACAGGAGCTGTGTTTTCACTGATGAAAGGGATGGTTTTCTACACTAAGCACAGCACATGTCTTACTAAAACCTATCTGGCTGTGCAAAAGCCACATGAAGCAACCAAATGGTTCATACTTGTGAGTTCTCCCTGGAGCTGACCCACAGACCCACAAATGAAGGCACAGAGAAAAGTTGTTTCTGGAGGGAGAGGAAGGCCAACTTAAATTCCAAATGCTTTAAATGTGGTGATTTGGTATAAAGATGGAGGCAGAGAAGGATGTTAGAAGATGGTAGAAAAGGCTGGAAAGAGAAGGAGAAGTATGTTGAAGTAGACAGAGAGGAAGGAACACAAGAAGGGAAAAGGTCTTGGTTTTGCTAAGGCATGAAGGAGTCCACCGCCTTCCTCACTGCTTGGCCTGTCCCTGGCTTCCCAGTGTGGAAAATGAGAGCTACAGTAGTTGAGGAACATACAGGGAAGCAGACAGAAACACTGATTAAATGGAAGAAAATACAATTTTTTCCAAGAGAATGAGTATTACTACCCAGGCTGCCACCTCTGCTCCAGCTACGAATTTCTGCTAGCTGTTTAACCTAGGCTTAGCTGCTTTGGCTTCAGCAGCTTAATGTTTCTGTGTTTTGGGTTTAATGGCAAAGGTAGAGGTTTTCTATCTGAAAAACCCTGTCTGACAGACGAGGTCTCAGTATTTCCTTCTGTTCTGGCTGAATTATAATAGATCTCCTCATCCACTTTTCTGTGTCCTGCTACAATCAAATTGGATGGTCTGCTATTTCAATCAGTCTTTGGATTGAACCTTGCCTGAAAGCAGTTTCTAACCAGTGTGCCAGGGACCTACATTCCTCAGTCTCTGCCTGACTGCAGCACTTTCTTTCACTGCTCACATTACAGCTTGCCCAGTTTGAATATTCACACTGACTTCTACTTCTCCAAGTTTGAAGGTCCCCAGGCTGTGTGAAGATAAAATGAAGTTTCTCTTTTGGGCAAGTTTCTTTTCTCTTTTCCATTGGGAACAGCTGAGTAACTCCTTTTTCAGTTCTCCACCTTCCACTCTTCATGCAGACAGCAATGGGACAGTAAAAGTTGTCTATACAGATCCATAGCCCCTGCTTCAGGAAACATTTTTGCTCATTCTCACATGCCCCATAAGTGTTTGTGTGCTCTGCAGCTGTTAAATGTTGTGGCATCTCGGAGAGCTGATGATGGGTGGAAGATTTGGCTTCACATTCCATCTCAGTCTTCTTTTACCGGATGCTTCAAAGGTCATTTCAACCCACTATTGGCCATTTCAAGAAACATTTCAGTTTCTTGAAGTATGAAGAACTGGTCAAAACAGGCTCTCCTGTCAGGTTACATCCACACAGCATGAGGCCGTGTCAGTCCTGACCACGCAGCTCAAAGACAACAGGAACAGCAGCAGGGAGTTCATGCACAGCCCTGCTTGGGCTAAGCCATCCTGCGGGAAAGCGCCTTTGTCACGCTGCTCACACCAGCAAGATCCCATGGTGGGGTTGTGTGCTAAGGCAGAGACAGAGCCTGAAGCCAGCTTAGTCAGGGCTCCCAGGTGTCGCTGTGGCGAGCTGCGGGCTCCTTTACCTGCTTTTTGTCCAGCCATTCCTCCAGGGCCAGCCGCACAGGCTGGCTCAAGCAGCAAGAGCTCTGCACGCCCCAGTGCGCAGGCATAAAAGCTAATCCCTGAGCTGGCTGCTGATCCCCGGGCCAGCTCCGGAGCGCAGAGACGTGTGCGGCTGTTTGCTTCTCGCTGGGCAGCCTGCGCTGGCCTCAGCGGCACAGGAATCCTGAGGAATGCAGAACATTTCTGCAATAAAGCTGCTAATGGTAATTGCAGGAAAACATGTCACTTCCCGTGGAAGTAATGACAGAATGGGCTGTAAAATACAGAGCCAGATTCAAAATGACATTTTTTCTGTTTGTTTCTTCAATTTGTTTTTCCTCCATGTGGCTGCGTAAAAGGCTTCCTCAAGTAACAGGGGAAGGGATGATGTGACTGCAGCATGAAAGCCTTGAGACCGCCTCAGAAGCACAAAAGCTGTTCAGAAACCTTCTTTCCTCCCTCACCCTCGCCTCCCCAGACTGTATTTTCCCCTTTCCTTTGAATTATTTGAAATAGTTTGGCGCGGGCCAGCGCAGGCCCGAGAGGGCGGACGGGCCCCCTCACGCCGCGGCTCCGGGGCTGGCCTGGGGCGCCCTCCGGCGGCGGCCGGGGAGCGACAGGCGCCGCCTCCGCCGGGACCGCCGCCGCCCGCTCCGCAGGGGCCCGGGACACCGCGGCACGGCCGGGAGCCGGACAGCCACCCGGCAGCGGGCACCCCGACAAAAACGAAAACCTAAAAAAAACCCCCCAAAAACCCAGAAAAACCAAAAACCGAACAAACCAAACCCCAGAAAGTGATCCGGGAAAAAGTACAGGGAAAGCAAACAAATCTAGAGTCACTTTGATTGCCAAAGTATGAAAAGGTTTAACAGTGCCAGCGGACAGGGGAAAAAAAAGAAAAACAAACCAAACCAAACCAAAACCAAAACAAAAACAAAAAAGAAAAGGGAAAAAAGTTGTAGATTTACATCGGCTAGAAGGAAAATATACTTGAGCAAACAGCCCTTGCTTTGGAGAAAGAGCTCTTTTGAGGGGTGCTTTTGTTCAAGTCTCTCAATGAATGCAAGCAGTTACTCTGTCTTGTCTAAACTTTGACTGAATACGTAATTTCATTTAGCTGCTAATTGGCTCCCTTTACCTTTATTCGGAGACTCGGGAATGCTGCCAAAGATCCCTCCCGTCTGGAGTCCGCAGTGGCAACAACCCGGCTCCCAGGCTGTGCTTCGGCCGTGTAACTCCAGGCAAATCCATCGGGACACACTGCCTGCTCCTGGCCAGGCTCCTGCCGCCGCCGCCCACGGGTCTCAGCGGGAAGGGCAGCAAGTGCTGGAGCTCAGAAAGGAAGGGAAGCTCCACCATCCTGCCCTGACCGGGGTGTGCATGAAATGCCTTAGAAAGATCTTGTAGATGCAAAGTGCTAAACGTGGCAGAGAACTGATCTTCAACTCACCTAAGTGACAGTCCTCATCTGTAAGAACATAGAGCTGCTGTTGAAAAGCACATGCTCAAAGCATGTATAGCACTTTAAAAGGTGTTCTGAAATAAATATGAAATGATTTCTAACAACCTGGACCTTTTAAGAACAAGAATGAAGAGTTAGGCTGACTGGAAGTGGTAGTAAAGGGATCAGCAAAGAATCTGTATTTTCTATATAGCACAATAATGTGAAAAGCCCAAGACTGAAGTTCAACTTTGTTACAAGACCCTTCTTATTTGCATTTGGAAGTTATATAGCCCACACTTCCCTGCTGCAGCAGGTCACTAGCTGGCTACATCAGAATGCCTTTCTGTGCTGCTGGAGCTCTGACCTCGGAGGTTCCTCTTTGATTTACCCTGGAACATGGCAGCTGCTTTGCTAGGAGTGGGCATTGAAGGACCAGGGGTGGCCACACACTCACACTGGCCTTGCAGTGGCCAATTGCCCCGAAAGAACCTACACAGCCTTGTCACAAAGCACTGACCAACACTTCCAGGGCCAGCAACACTCACTGTAGTTTAAATGAAGCAGGACTGGTCATTGATTTCAACTTCATAGCATTGCCATGACTCAGAGCATGGTTTTACCTTTCCTGTGCACAGAAGCACAGCAGGGATGGGAGCAAAGACCTACAGGGCACCAAGCCAGGTAAACATGTCAATGACTTTCAAGTTGTCTTTCCAAACTCGAAGAGCAGCATTCATCATCTGAAGTGCTACCGCTGCTGAAGAGGTAGCATCTTTCAAATGGCCTCCATGTGTTTCTATTATTTTTCATTGTTCTTGAGTAAAGACCAGGAATCTTAGGGGCAAGAGAGCTTTTGTTTGGTGTCAAAGCCTGATGTGCCCCAGGAATTGCTGGAAACTTATTAAAGGTAGCAACTGAATTTTCCTTTTGGGATACAGAAAGATTAGAAATAGGATTATTGCAGAAAAAATAAATAGTCCCATTCTGTATTCTGCTTCTTGTGTCTTTTGGGTTCAGCTGTTGATAGCCTTGCATATTTAGGACTAATTGATTCCCATTGACTGAACTAGGGAAAGAACCTGCTATGTGACTATACACACTTACAGCACATGAATATCTTCATCATCCAGGACACTGTTTTCTCTCTTGAATTTCTGTGTTTATACTGGCTCACAGCAAGTTCAGTTACACAGGGACGTCATCATGATGAGATGAGAGTTTCCATATGTGGCCAATATCCATGATTTTCTGCATAGCAGTCTGTGTCTCTGGTGTGCAGTGATACATATTTATCATCCTGAATCATTGTCCAACTACAATTTGTGCAAGCTTTGCCATGAGCTCCAAGAAGCAATTGAACTACAGGAGTTCAGTGTGTAATTGTTAGCACCAGCATATCCTACAAATCAGTGCAGGCACAGACTCTGTACTATTACAGGAAGAGATAACGCAGTGATTACACACAAGAAGGGCCTAGGGCCTGGAATGTAATTCATTACAGAACTAATCTGCTATGTACAGGTTCTCCTATTGATTGTCCCTGCCATGGCACACAATGCTTTCCAAGACTGCTTTGATTTATCACCTAATATATGTTGTTTAGTGCTTCTGGAGCTCCTGAATTTATGCCTATGAATAAAGACCAAAAAAAAAAATAAAAAAAAAAATCACCATCTCTGTGTTGGGAATCCTTAAAAACAAACACAGAACACTGTCAGCACAGAAAATGGAACCTCATCACTGACTGTATTTTATAAGCTATGACATTTGGGAAATCCAAGATTCTGGCCTGGAGATGGGATGCATTGCCCTTAATAATGAATCACTGCTCTGGTAGTCCCTGCAGAAGCCGATTGTAAAACTGTCTGAGAAGCTGAGCCAGAATAGGAATGAATACCCTTCTCTTTGGACATTACACTAACAGCTAAGTAAATGTCATGCTTTTCTTATTGTAAGAGCACTTCAAATCAGCTATGTGAAGTTAAGATGCATTAGTGAGTTCTCTTCCTGTGTCACTGTGGTAAGCACAGGGAGGCTGTAACAATGCCCATGGAAAAAGAACTGGCTGATGTACAGAATATATACTCCGAAAAGGAATAAAAAACCCCCAACAACAACAAAAAAGATTCCTCTGAGTGTCTTCCAGACAGAGATGGCAATTATTGTTCAAACTCTGCAGGGACGGTTTTACTTACACTAGAGGCCATTCCTGCTTCCCCTGCTGTGGAAAGGAGTGATTTCAGGAAACAAACATGACAGGTCCATCTCTGCCAACTTTCAGCTCGACTTCTTCAGAAAGCCTATTCTCCAGGTCTGCTAGTGCTTCAGTTCTTACCCAAGATACAGAAAGCCAAGGTATTTGCACCTCTCATCAGCCACAGAGAACCACGCACAATTTTGGGCAGGGCTTTCTACAGACAAACTTCAGGACAGCACTTAGGAGTTGCTTAATATACCCAGAGCTGGGGGGTGGGAGGGGATGTGTGGCATCAGGCAGAGTCTCCCAGCTGGAAAGCACACAGGTCTCTGCCTTACCTTACCTGGGCTCACTTTTACATTCTGATGTTTATTTTGCAGCTCTTTTGTTGACAAACAATAAAACCAAAACCAAAATAAACCAAACAGCTGAACCTGGGCCTCGTGAAGGCTTTTGATAAGAAATCCACCTGACAAAATCTGCTGTACATAAGGCTCTGGGGAAAGAATTCCTGGAACCGTCCAAATCTGTGTTGTACATGACACTTCAGTGTCACAACAAAAGCAAGACTTCTGGTGTTGGAATCTGATCTGGATATCACATGAAATTTTGGCCATTTTTCAAAACAAAACTTCTTGTAAACAAACAAGCAACCCTCTCCTGGTTTTGGCTAGTTTCCCAAATTTTACTGAAGGCAATAGGTTTCAGCAATTTTGAATATCTAGTTACTAATTTTTCAGTTTTAAATGGATTTAGTAGGAAGCTTTGTGCCTAAGTAAGAGTAAGGATTTTTTTTGTTGTTCAGTCTGAACTTACACAGTTGAGATTTTAAAGAAAATGTCATTATTTGGCTGACTTTATAAGATACAACTGAAATTGCTATCTTTCTGACACCCACTGATGGTTAGAGACCTGCACTGCCAGATCCCCATGGAGACACAGCACAAACTCTCTAGTTTGAAGGCTAAGTGAATATTGGAGTCAAAAGAGAGTGGTGGCTGTGAAAGGAGTCTGGGATTAGATAACAGAGAGCTCCAGGTTATTTATCACCAGCTTTGAGGTCCTTCTGATCCTAAACAGAGCACAGGTCAGCAACAAGTCCCCACATCAAGCACATCCCTTCTGCCTGCACCAGGACATCACCACCCTTTGAATGGTCAAGAAGCTTGACTTAAGTATTCCCACTAACAGTGAATCCACCATGTCCCTCAGGAACTCAGTACAATAATTAATTATTGCTTTGAAAATGCAGCATATTGCCAATACAGTTTCAGTCCAGTTCCCATTCAGTGCCTGCTATCACTGTGATGCCTGTGCTGTCCCCAGGAGTAAGAACGAGCTAGGAAAAGCTTCCCTTCTCCTGCCAAAGCTCATCTACCGTGAAATGTGCCTCATGGGGCCATGGGAGGACAGTGCCTTCTGCCTCGCAGCAACTCTGGCAGCGGGTCCCCGCAGGCAGGTCAGGCAGGGCACAGCTCCCACAGCCCTCTTCAAGCACTGCCTCCTGCTTCTACATTCAGGAACATTTCATTGAACAGTTTGACCTCTTTCCCTCTGAGCTGGAAGGTGGCAATTTTTTTCAGACTGGCTTTTCTTTTGAAGTTGATCAAATATTTTTCTGTTTATTTCTAGTGGTAGTAACACAGAGGTAGAAAATATTTTAAAGCTTTGTGCTGGCAATAGGGAGCCTTGGTGAAAAGTGGAACTTCCAGCTCTGACATGGAGTTTAAGAAAACAGTGATAAGATCTGGCCCTTCCCAGTGATTCCTGGAGGGCAGCTAAGGTTAGCATATAGAGTAATGCAACATAAGTGTTTCTTGCAAGATGTAGAGGGGATGGGTGCAGAACTCTCAGAGCAGCTGAGGCGAAGTGAAGCTGCTGACAGAGGAGGACTCTTCATGTAGAAGGCAAACACAGTAGGGAGTGACAAAAATCATATGATAACTTCTTAAGATGGCTTCCTTACATGATCATTAGTTTACTGTTGTTGATTGCAGCGAAGCAACCTCTTGTGAAATATCCATGAAGTTACTTAGCTCTCTGGTGACTTGGTTTATCCACTTACACATTAGAATAAATGACACTCTGCCTGCAAACTTCTTCGAGACTCTCTTAGATAATATTTGACAAGATTTCACAGAATAATAGAATGGCCTGGGTTGGAA
This sequence comes from Prinia subflava, assembly GCF_021018805.1. Lineage (NCBI taxonomy): Eukaryota > Metazoa > Chordata > Aves > Passeriformes > Cisticolidae > Prinia > Prinia subflava. The sequence goes on along the minus strand of NC_086248.1, from coordinate 59,797,646 downwards.
GGGATTTTAAAGATCATCTAGTTCCAATCCCCTGTCATGGGCAAGGATAGTTTTCACTGGACCAGGTTGCTAAGGGTTCCATCCAACCTGGCCTTCAACACTTCCAGGGATGGAACATCCATAACCTCACTAGGCAACCTGTTGCAGTGCCTCACCCCCCTCACAGTAAAGAACTTTCTCCTAATATCCAAACTAAACCTAGATTCCTAGACAAATCTCTTACGACAGAGTATTTAAAAAGTAAGATACATAATTGCTTATGAAATATGATTTCTGTTTCGCAAAACCTTGGGCTTTTGCAATTAACAGCTAACAAATATATCCGTTTGATGACTACTGGTGGGTTTTCTGTGTATGTATAATCTGAATCAACAATAGCATATACACACACACATAGCTCAAGCCCAAGGGAATATAACTGTAAGGAACCTAAAGCAAGCTGATGTTTGTAAAAGTCTGTGCTATCACAGCAGTGCAGACTGGCAGCAGGAACAGAACTGCGGCCACGGGTAAGATTTGGTGTGCTCAGCTCTAGCAGATATGTCATCGAAGCCCCAGCCGTGACCTGGAGAGTCAACTGTTTCTTACATGTCTAGTGCCCAAACAATGCTGGACAAAAGACCTGTCTCTAAACCTACAATTTATTTCAGGTCTGGGCCCTGGACAGATGCTCTTTTTCTTTGAATGGATTATTGTCTGCTAAGGAAATTACTTAAGACCATCTTATTTGAATGTGAAGTCCATATTCACACATTACATTCAGTCTCAGCAAAACCAACACTCTTGCCTGCTAAGCTGCACAGTCCACATTTAGTATCTGTTCTAACTGAGCAAATACTGAATTGCTCCATCACAATCAGCTAATACTGTTTGTAAAGCCAGCACTGCCCCCATTCAGACGTTTAAAGTTGCCAGAAAATAATGACTTTTGAAACTTTGCTTTGAAGCAGACTGAAGAGACAGTCTCTCCATATTCATGTTCCTTCACAAAGAAGGGCTTGTCCAGATGCCAAGGGAAAGCACTGAGAGGCATTTCAAAGGGGGATTCATCCAAAGAACAAAAAGCTTCAACCTTTGCCCTTACTGGAGTGCCAAGAGGTTTGCCTGTTTTGTTGTGTTTTGTTTTTTAATCACTCCTTCAACAGATGGGCAGCAGTCACCCATCTCGTCAGAAAAGTTCACCCAACAGGACGGTCAAACTTCAGCAGGCTCTGGTACAGACAAAAAGCCATTTCTCCAAAATAAGGCCCTGCTCTCAGGGCCATCCATTCTTGTCATTCATATTCAAATGGTGCCATGGTCAAGCTCAAGCATGTACAGTTTTGGTGGGCCCAGCTGTCCACATACTGAACATAAACCTTATTAATAGTTAAGGGTCTGCTAGCACAGCAGGCTTGTGCTGCCCTCGTCCTTTTACGGCCCAGAGCCTTCGCTTCTGTTTTTCTGAAAACATTTTGATATTCAGAATAATTTGAACAGCAAAAATGTATTCCTTTTGTGGCATTGTATTTTTGTGGTGCCACAAAACTGCCACTGCACAAATAGTTTTAAAGATGCCATTAATATTATTTTCTAAGGATTTAGTTAATTTCCAGTGTTTTATTTTCTCTGAAATCAAGGAGCACCTCTTAGCCATAGGGAAGCAATGTCCTGAAACAGAAAGTTTAGGTAATAATATCAGTTAATTCACGGAGGCACCTGAGGACATGGGTCCTCTATCAGTGTAAGCCAACCTAAAACTAAACTGCTGAGAAAAAGGTGTTCCTTCCCACCCTCTCCCTGCTGTTAGAACTGGCACATGAGCGAAACTCTTGCACAAGGATGTTTTCAGTCAGACCAGGAAGCCTCTCAGGTGTGTAGCCTTTGAGGGAGGTCGTGGGAAGGTGTGAGCAGGAGCTCAGCCTTAGATTAGCTGAAATGAATCAGGGAACTGTTCTGAGATGCTGCTGTCTGCCCCTGCTTGTGTTTAGATGCACTGGTATGGATGTCACTGCAGTGAGTACTCCACCATCCATATACAGTTATGGCAGATGCAGAATAATAGTGATGCACAACTAAAAGACTTCAAAGGTCAGAGGTGTTCTGTTGATATGAACTCAGGTATTTGCTATGAGCTAACTACAGTGGGACAAACCCCTGCTATAATGCAGTATGCCTTGTCAGGACCACATTCATTTTTGAAATGCCACGAGCAGTTTTTGCTCACACAAACTTAATTGCTTCATGAAGAATATTTTTACAATTTAAAATGTTGTCCTTGGAGAAGAAAATAAGAAGGAGGAAGTAAAAAGAATCTGATTGGCTTTTGAACTCTGCTGTACAGCACAGCTGTGTGTTCAGCACTATATATCACACACAGCAAATCAAAACCAGCTTAGACCAAACTTTTCTGCAGCTTTTTCCTCTAATACCTTTGCAGGATTACTAATTAATAGAGACCAGATGCCAAATACTTGAGCATGGCCTTAAATCTGGGATGCAAAAAGTCTGATCTCCTTATTGTCCTGGAGGCTCATGTACAAGTTGAATTTAAGCATCTCTTTTGATTTATTAACATTTTGCATCTGCCCTCTAATCTTTTGTAAATAATGATACAAAGGAGAACAAGGTTCAACCACACAAATACCTTCCTTCCTAAAAATTTGCCAAATCTTCTAAGCACAGCAATGAGCAGGACTCCAATTAAAGACTTGCAGATACAACAAAAAAATAGAGAAAATGATGAGAAAAAAAATTTTGAATTTAGATCTTTATTATACAGGCCCAAAGCCGTGGTCACCATGCAGTTACACTGTAATGGGAATGATTTTGCTGAAAGGCTCTCACTAAACAAACATAAAGAGACCACAGACTACAGCATTCCAAATAACTGACACTTTAATTTTTGAAAGAGCAAAAATAAATAAAGGAATGGCAAGTATGTCCTTTTCACATATGGTGGAGCATATACATATTCCTTCTTTTCTATAGCTATTCAAGAGACAAAATTAGCAAATACCGCCTAAAAACACAGACCTTTTGTGATGGCTCAGCTAACTTTTAGCTGTTTCTCTCTCCTTGGATATTAGATCAAACACATATTTAGATAGGTGCATATGCCAAAAAAAAGAAATGCAAAGTGGGGGTTTTGTATTTAATTCCTACTTCCTGCCTTTTCCTTCTCCTTTTAGGACTTTAACAGGAAGCAATTAGAGACATTCAGTCACATAAAAGCCCTAGAAGTTTCCCCTTCTAGTTTCTCATTATAATCTCATAATTTAAGGATTAATCACAAATTTTAAAAGGTTGAGGTGTCTTACAAGGAATTCACCATCTCTGGAATACAGATAGCCACAGTGAAGAGCTGCACATAGACTGCACACATAGTGTTATCTAAAAGTGGTTATCTTTAAAAAAACAAAACTTTTAAAAAAATCTTCAGATCAAAACATAGCATGTCTTATTCCCTACAGGATTTTCTTGCAATCTGTTCTTCAATTATTTGCCCTAGGAGATGCTACAAATGATATTAGTTACAATATACAGTCCACTGTCATCTTCTGGTCCAGCAGAAGAACCTGTCTCTTCGATGGATGCAAAACTGTTCATCTGAGCAGATCATCCTCAACAGCACAAATATGGTCTAGAAACTCATAGAGTTTATTGTTTTAATTTATAAAATTAACCCTGCCCCAGGCAGGCAGGTAATACTGGTGTGTAATATTGCCATCCCTGGGTTCTGTCAAAAACGGGGCACTGAGGTGCTCAGAGCCGTCTCCGAGCGCAGCGCTGGGATCCTTCTGGCACTCCAGACCCAAGGCCGATGTGATGTGATGCGTGCTAGAACGTGGGCGCACTTCTCACTTAGCTCTGCAGAGCCCGGGACATGGTAAGCTGCCAGAACCTCCTTCATCTTGCCTGTTGACAAAAGGAACAATAACTAGTCATCACTGGTTGCTGGATTGTTTCATTCCAATTCTTAAAAAGCCCTATAAATGAGACTTTTTTTTTTTAGCCATGCAATAGCAAATGCTTCTTTAAGAAGAGATTTGGGATAAATTTTACAGTCTCTCTGTTAGCCACACAATGCTTATGAGGGAGAAAGGCCTTATACTGTATGGTTCCTAAAACATTATCCAGGATTAAACATTCCATTATTTAAAAAATAAATGTCCAGTAGCTTAGTACTTAAAAAATGTCACTATAATATAATCCCTGTAAAAATTAATTTTGTATAGCAGATTTTCTGGATTAAAGTCCTGTATTGTCTCTCTCACACACTGTACACAAGATACAGAGTAAACAATCTAGAGGATTAACAAACAATGAGCAAGAATTCAACAGGTTAGTAAGTCAATTATATGAGTTTGTTGTAGAACTATCTCTAACACACATTTGTCATGTCCATTATGTACTGGTAAAAAACATAAAACCTTCATAAATGACTCATTGAATGGCCTTCATAGAACCAGACGTCAAAACAGACCTCTACATTATCTATTCTGATTTTCTGCCAATTATAATTTTTCCAGATAGTCCTCAGTGAAGTCCAAAGAAAATCCAACTTTTAGTATCACAGACTAAGATAGGAAAGACCAAGAAGACATCTCCAATATATATCTGCTGCAGAATATGTAGAAGGAGAGGCAGAGGTACCTGTGGAGGGTGATTACCCCACTCCCTAGGTGTGGGGTAACCTCAGGTAACCCCAAGGTCCATCTTTTTCCACGGACTATGAGTAGGTTGAAGACCAAAATTTCTTACGAGTATGAATGTGTTATATGCTACCACAGACATTTGACTGTGTTCACATATTCATTTCACAAAGACCATTCACAAAACCATCAGACCCTAGTAATTTTTAATCAGTACTGACATGAGCAAAATGATAAGAAGTCTAATTGCTTCAGTCTAAGGTAAATACAAAAGCCATGCAATAAATTCCAGAACCAATGCTACATTTTTGGTTACATACCCTGCAATTTTCTGGAGCTACACAAAATACTTCTTTTATGTATAATTATTACTCTTGTAATTATCACACAAATAGAAATCACCAAAGGAATAGGGTTGCAGGTGATGTAAGACATCTCTTTGCTCACCCCAGACCAATGAGGTACCTGGTGATGTTTGTCTAACCTATTTTGAAACATCAGCATACTTTATCTTTACTTCGTCATTTTCCACAGCCTTGCTTCCAATATGCTTATTTTGCTTTATGAATTTATGAAGTGTACATTGTAATCTTTCATCTAAGCCATCAGTGAGAATACTGAATATTACTGGAACAAGGAAAAACACTTGAAGGACTCTACTAAATAGTGTATCATTGAGACCTACTCTCTGTATATGGTTTCCAAATAATTTATGCACTCACATAATAATAAATTATTCTAGCCCAGTTTCCCTAGCACACAAGAATAGTAACAACTGAAATATTTTGCCATACAGTCTTGTTCAAATAAAGCTGCTAATACTAGCAAATATATTTTAAGAAGAATTATATAAACTTTGAAAATAGAACCATTATGGACAGAAGATTTCAAGTGATAACAGTCTTGCTCACATCTATATGGCTATTTTTATGTGCTTTACTGAAATATTGTTCAATTTAGATTAATGGAATTGCTCCACAGCCTTTTAAATCTGAGTTTTGTTCAATTAAATGTTCCACTGAGAAAACATCAAACACATACCCCTACCGTTTAGACACAAATCAATTGCACAACTTCACAAAACTCTAGACCACAAAATTATTGTTTACTGTTTATCTTGCAAAAGATATCTTATCAGAAACATACTGAACAAGACTGCTAAGACCAACAGGACCTGTCATATTGAGCTTTGGGAAGAAAAAGTTACCATTTACATTAATCTTTATGGAGATACAACCCAATTACACAAATACAGGAGGCACAGATCACTCTTCTTAACCTAATCTGGATTATTAGCAGACCTTCTCTACTGTTCACTCTATGATATATTTTTTTTGTGCCATCTGCGCCACTCAGAATAGTGAAATACCTTGCTTCCCAAGGTGGAAACAGAGTCCCCAGTTCCTTCTGGACTGGAGGAACTGGAGGCCAGCAGAAGTTGAAATACAACACAAATCCCACCTTCAATTAACATAAAATTTGATTTGATATTTAAGGATATAGCCCACTGTATTACCAGTGAAAGAAACGTGAGACTGACTTCCTCTGAAAAATACGTGATGACAGAGAGACACCAGCATAAAGAGTACACACAAATATTCCCAGCTTTCTTCAGTGGAAAAGAAGGAAATAGGTTAAAGGACAGGTGAGCCAGCCTGACTGCTCATGATGTACGGTCTCCTGTCTGACTGCCAAGGCAGAGAGGAAATCCCACAAAAAACCTGCTTTTTACAGGAAGTCAAAAGTCCTGAAGCTGAGACAAAGCAGATGTCTGTCCCTTACTGAGAACAGCTCTAGAGATTATTAATTATAGAGATTTAGTAGATTTTATAATGAAATTTAGACACACAGATATCAAAATTATTTTTTTCTTTTTGTCAAAAGGGTTAGGATTTCTGAGAGTCTAGATTTTGCTAACACTGACAGGGAAAGAGAGACAAACTGTTCAGTCAGAAGTACAACTGAAAGTCCATGCAGCAGCTTGCTCAGGACCAGAAGAGCTGATCTTTCCTTGTTGACATGGAAAAATGTGTCATGGTGACTCCTGTCTTAAAGGATCATCATTGATCTCTTTGCAATCCATGGCAAGCAAATCTGTGATAAATGCCAGTATCCAACCAGAGTTATCTGGAGCCAGTCAGTGATGGCAGGAGAATTTGTGCCATGCTTGCCTCAGTGACTAACACAAGTGGCAGGAGCAGCCATGAGGGGTGTGTGGGTGCCTGACTCGAACTCTGTGCCACAGAGACAGAGCAGTCAGCTTTGCAGTGTAAAAGTACTGCAAGAATAAAGTGAGATGAGCCCCACGCCTTCTTTTCAAAAGGAGAAACAAGAGTCTGTATTTAAATAGTGCAACGTTCATGTGTTGGCTGACAGGGGGAAAATTAGTAATACCCAGTGTAATTAAGAGTGCAGTTATCAAATAGAGATTAATAGAAAGTTCAAAACTTCCTCATTTTAGCAAGCAGCCCAAAATCTACATAATTTAACTGACCTTAAATTTCAGTGAAAGTTTGTGGGTAAAGACTAGATTACTGATAATGACATGCCTCAATCTGTTTGTTCCGTGAGGTTAGATGTCTTAAGCTTAAACTATGGGAATGCTGATAATTGCAATACTAGAATTAAATTATGAAGCCCTTGTCCCTGGTGTTAGAGAAGCCTCCAGCAATATAATAATAACATTTGGAACATCATATGATGTTTTATATTTATTGTGCTGTCATATATGAAGAGGCAGTAGGAAATTTGAAAATTGTGAGGGTGTTTTCTATGACTCAACCTAAGGAGTCTTGGGGGAAAAAATGCAGTAATGTTCAATATTTCAACTGCTATTTTATTTCTGTATCTGTATACAAAAAGATCATTAAACTTCATTTTTAAAAAAAATTAAAAGGCAAATATTAAGTATTAGAATATATCTAAGAGTCTTTATATCATAAAATTATTGGGGATATAAGACTAAAGGGAAGTTACAATGTGCTAAAATTAAACTATACTTAATTACAATGGATAACAAAGTCTCTAAATCTTTAGAGAATTTATTTAGAAGTGTATTTTAAAATTAACAAGAATCTGCTAGTTTAGCAACCACATGAAACTGTTAAAAAAGTAGTGTATATTTTAAACACAAGCAGTGTATAAATGAAAACAATTTAAAGCCATCAGAAAAAAAAATCCTATGTAACATGATTTAAAAATCTGAAGAACTTTCAAAGCTTTTCTGCATTGCATATGGTGGTGTATGTGATACTAGTTAGAAATTAATAGTCCAGTGGCACACTGCATTCTGTAGGTAAGGCCTGATAGGGTATCAAGTGATAATCCACTTGCCAGTCCTTCAAAATACAGGCTGGCAACTGGTAACTTTTTATGGGAGTGGGTGAAGCCTTCTGGGCTGAAGGAAGAAATTCACAGCCTTCAGGCATTTTCCCTGGTGTGTGACTGAAAATGCTTGTACTGCACTGCACAAGACAACCATAGCCCCGTCTGACCTTTTTACTTTCTTCCCTTCCTTTCAGGAAATCTATACCTGGTGTTTTTCACTCCATATGTATCTTCTGTCAGCAGGAATTCTGTAATCTGAACTATATCATTCTTAGAGCTGTGCAAACTTTGGCCAATTCAGTTGCTGGCTTTAGCAAAACCAGTGTTATCAGCTCCAGAGAGTGTCTCGTGAGCTCCATGGTGTGATGTAAAGCTTCTCTGTAAAGCTTCTCCTTCTGAAGTGAGTTGTTCATGCATGAATAGGAGTTTTCATGTTTTGGTTAATTTTTCTATGCTCATAGATTAAAAGAAAAGGTGAAAATTTTGATTTTTAGGTGCTGGTAGGCTCAGAAGAATCTGAGAAAAGCAGAAGATAAAAGAGGTTTCTAGAGCCTTTATTTTAAGATTACAGTATTTTAAAGCCAGTCTCATAATCTTGGAAGGCACAATTTTTGAATATTTGATATTTGCATGACAAGAAACATCCAAATATACTGTATTCCAGCTTTGCTGGCTGACACAGTTCTCCTCCTCTGCCTTGCTGTGACGGAGAGAAAGATTTAAATTTGTTTGGGGGTATGCCTACACATTTACATGACTGAAACTTGATCGTAAGCCAACTCTTGACATACTTGCTAGAACACTTCATCTACATTCAAGCCAAACAGTGCTCATTGGTGTGGCTACGGAATGGCAGACGGTGAGAGCTGGAAACTGCAAACAACACCTCAAGGTGTTAATGAAGAACAGCCTTCATCTCTCCGCAGCTGAGCTCGGCTGCGGGAATGCTTCTGGTTTGCTTCAAGGCAAAGGCACATCCATAAACACAGCAGGGGCGGTTCAGCAGAACCCTTTGGGTATGCGCTGAAGCTGTGAAGCTGTGAGGACAAGCTCGGGGTGGGGTGGTGCCGAGAGCTGGCAGGCATGGCGAGAGCATCCCCGCAACAGCCACACGTTCCGTGGGACAGCTGGGAGCCGACAGCGTCACTGCTGCCACGCTGCATCAGCCCTGCGGAAGAAGCCTAAAAATAACCCGGAGCTGCTCAGCTTGCAGGAGCTAGGCGAGCTCAGGTGCCTGTGACTGATTCGGGGAGCTGTTTGCTGCCAGGGCCCCAGAGAACGGAATCTGTCCCGAGGCGCTGCTTGGCCCTGGCGAGGGCACTGGGAGGGAGCGCCCGGCACCCGCGCCTCTCTCACCACGAGGCAGGTTGGATGTCGCTGCCTCCCAGCTGTGGGGCTGGTGTGTTCCTATAAATGGGCACACTGGGACAAAGCAAATAAAAAACCATTGTACAATCACCGAATATCAGCTGGAATTGGCTAATGAATTGTTAGCCAGCAGGACATAGAGGCTCCCTGTACTGTCTCAAAGCAGAAACTCCTGGCTGGGCTTCCAGCAGCCCGGAGGAAGCGAGCTGAAGCCCAGAAACCCTACCCTGAAATGGACTGGAAGCTCTTACACCTCTCTGGGTGTTTTTCAGGGCTGTAACACACTGATGGCTTGTGGCAATCCTGAGACAACCCAAACCTGCAGGATTTTTCTTCTCTCTCGCAACTGAAGTCTCTTGATTTTTTACTGAATACCTATGAGTATCTGGTTCCTGACAGCAAATGGGGGATTATGCAAACAGTCCACAGCCCTTTACTATGGAGAACAGGAGACAGAAAGGTCTCAGCATGCAGGCCTCTCCCATTCCTTCCCATTAACTGCATTAACTGGCCAAGCTCTATCCTAATTATTTTTTTCAAACATGTCTTTGCTTACTGTTCCAGGAGTCCGTTGTTCTGATGACTAGAATATTTTTTTCCTCATTTGAAGCCTGCATTTTTGTGTTTACAATAAGGTTATTTTCTCTTTTTTTGGGTGTGCTTTTCTTCAAGGTGGTTAGAGAGACTGTGTTCATAATCTCTTTCCCAAACTTCCTTTTCTTAGGTTAAGTTAACATCTGTTAGCATCCTCTTGCCTCTTGGCTTTCCTGTTCTGTCGCTAGCTTGCCTCTCAGTGCCTTCCACTTTTTGATTAAATCTTACTGGAACTTGAGTGATGAGACTTTATCCTACAAAGCTCTGTTTAGGAGACTGGTTGACAGAGTCCCTTGGAAGGCAGTCATGAAGGGCAGAGGAATCCAGGAAGGCTGGACACTCTTAAAAGCAAACATCTTGAAGGTGCAGGAGCAGGCCATCCCCACATGTCAAAACATAAGCTGTCTGGAAAGAACAGAGAGCTTCAGCTAGCATTGAGGAGAAAATGAAAAGCTTATAAGCCTTAGAAGAAGGGGCAGAGAACTCCAGATCACTACAGGTATCTTGTGAGGTTATCCAGACAGAAAATTAGAAAGGCCCAAACCAACTAGAACTTAATCTGGCTACAGCTATAAAAGACAGTAAAAATGTTTCTTAAGGAGAAACTCCATATTTTACTGGATGTGGGGTGAAATATAGTCACGAAATATGAGGAAAAGGCTGAAGTACTTAATGTCTGCCTCAGTCTTTAATAGAAAGGCCAGTGGTTCTCAGGGTACCCAGACTCCTGAGCTGCAAGATAGGGATAGGGAGCAGAATGAAGCCCCTACAATCCAAGGGGAAATTGTAAGTGACCTGCTACACCCCTTAGACAGACCCAAGTCTATGGGGTGGATGGGATCCATTCAAGGATACTGCAAGTGCTGGCAGAAGTGCTCATCAAGTCACTCTTCATCATTTATCACCAGTCCTGGTTTACCAGTGAGGTCCCAAATGGCTGGAAGTTGGTAAATGTGACACCCACCTACATGATGGATCAAAAGGCGAATCCAGGAACCTAGAGACTTGTCAGCCTAACCTCAGTCCCAGGGGAGGTCATGGATCAGGTTATCTTGAGTGTGTACATGCCATATGGCATGTACAGGACAACCAGGGGATTAGACCCAGGCACTGTGGCTTTGTAAAAGGCAGGTCTTGCTTGACCAATTCAGTCTCCTTCCATGGCAAGATGACCTGCTTAGTGGATGAGGAAAAGTCTGTGCTGGTTGTCTACCTGGACGTTGACACCACTTGCCACAGCATTCTCCTGGAGAAAGTGGCTGCTCCTGTCTTGGACAGGAGTTCCTGCACCAATCACTGTGTTAAAAACTGGCTGGATGGCTGGGTCCAGAGTGGTGGTGAATGGAGCTCATCCAGCTGGTGGCTGGTCACAAGTGAGATTCCCCAGGACCCAGTGTTGAAGCCAGTCCTGTTAAATATTTTACTGATATTCTGGAGGAGGGCATCAAGCGCATCCTCAGTCAGTTTGTACATGACACCAAGCTTAGTGGAAATGTTGATCTGCTGGAGGGCAGGAAGGCTCTGCAGAGGGATCTGGACAAGCTGGACCAGTGGGCTGAGGCCAGTGGTGTGATGTTCAACAAAGCCAAGTGCCAGGTCTTGCGCTTTGGTCACAACAGCCCCAGGCAGTGCTGCAGGCTGGGGGAAGAGTAGCTGGGAAGTGGCCTGGCAGAAAAGGACCTGTGGTTGCTGTCAGCAGCAGCTGAACATGAGCCAGCTGTGCCCAGGGGCCAAGAAGGGCGATGGCATCCTGGCCTGGATCAGCAATGGTGTGGGCAGCAGGAGCAGGGCAGGGATTGTCCCCTGTACTCGGCACTGCTGAGGCTGCACCTCGGATCCTGTGATCGGTTCTGGGCCCTTCAATATAAGAAAAACACTGAGGTGCTGGAACATATCCAGAGAAAGGCACCAGAGCTGGTGAAGGGTCTGGGGCACAAGTCCTGTAAGGAATGGCTGAGGAAACTGCAGTTGTTTAGCCTGGAGAAAAGAAGGCCCAGAGGAAACCTCATCACTCTCTTCAACTCCTTGAAAGGAGGTTGTAGCCAGGTGGGATGAGTCTCTGCTCCCAAGTAACAAGTCCCAGGACAAAAGAAAATGGCCTCAAGTTGTACCATGGAAGGTTTAGATAAATTCTTGAGAAATTTTTCTTTATGAAAAGGGTTGTCAAGCACTGGAACAAGCTTTTTAGTGAAGTGGTTGAGCCCTCATCCCTGGAGCTGTTTATAAGACATGTATGTCCATAAGGATGTGGTTTAGTGGTGGACTTGGCAGTGCTGGGTTGATGAACTTAAAGGCCTTTTTCCAAATGAACTTAAAGGCCTTTTTCCAACCTAAGTGATTCTATGATTCAGACACTGATAACGCCACTTTCTCTGCTGGAGTTATCTTGCTTGATATGTCCTAAACATTTAACCTTTTTATTTTTAACACAGTTGCACCAATGGCGCAGGAATATCTCACAACTAATACACATACTTTTTTATTCTCTCTTGTTTTGCTGTCTCCAAAAAGTAATTGTAGAAACTTTATTTACTTCATTGAATGCCTGACTTCACATTTGTACTACTAAATTTTATCCTGATCTTGCAGCATCTCCTTTGGATGAAAGTTACCCCCACTCATTCGCCGTTGCCTGATAGGGTTTTGTCAATCTGCAGAATGAATGTTTCCTCTGTGCACTCTGCTATCTAACAATTGTATCTTCTGCCTGGTCTTAGCCATGTACTGGAGATCATTAGCCTGTTTCCCCACATGCCCTTCACAGTTCTCACTTTGCACTGGAAATTCTTTTTCCAATTGCTGCAGTGCTGGAATTATGTCCCTGGTGAGTTAGAAATGCATGAATAGCCAGGAAAGGTGAACCTTACAACATAGAGCTTCTCTTAAAGATCCTAAAAATTACTTGAAAACATCAGTCTACATTTAAATGCAGTTATTTATATTTAGCTTTAATTAATGATTTAAATAATCTTATTTTAGGTCCAAGTTAGGATTTGTCATTACTTGTGGTTTCTCTGGTGACCTCAGCTGCTATTGATTAGAAAGTCAGTAATTCCAATCTGTCTTGTTGGGCCTGGAACTAAAAATATTTTGGTAACTTAATTAAAATTTATAAATTATGTACACAGAATGCCTCTTACTCCCATACTCTTGCTATTCTATAGATGTCTCCATATTGATGGTAGATCAGTCCAGCATCAAATAAGCAGAAGATAATCTTCCTGTAGGTCATTTTGTTTCAGATCATTAACTCCATTTTCTAGTCAGCTGCCTCTCTGCAAATTCTAAAAACATTGACTGAATCTACATTGGTGTTACTGCTCATTCATTTCAGTTACTCCAATTAAATGCCACAACATATTAAAAATACCTCAGATAATCATTATGGGACAGATGTCCAGAGCACTGCCAATGCTCTTTACCTGTTGAAGACTACAGGCTGCTGTGATCTCCCCATGACTTACTATTAAATCCATCCTGGCAGGTTAACTGGATGAACTGTTAAACAGCTTTTTTTTTTTTTTAACTTTCTCTCATATTACATTTTAGACTTTTTGGTGTGCTTAAATCTGTCTCTCAAAAAAATTGTAATGTGCCTCTTAACAGAAAACAACGGGACTAGCTCTGTATAAATAATTATCACAATCAGCAAAAATTTATTATATTACCAGCTCCTGATCCAATCTTTCGTTTCTGAACTCTCCATATCAAGAAACATCTCCATTACCATTATTCTCATTAGCCCTGACAAAGACTGATCTGTTTTTAAACAGAGGTAGTTGCATTCTCTTGATATCTCTGGTTTTAAAATGATCTCTTTTGCACATGTCCACTTCTCAAATCTTGTGAAGTTCCAGAGTTATCAGACATTCAAAATTAGGCCCCTCAAAATGTTTAGTTTTTTCAAGTGTATGATTGTCAATAGATACTATTTTTTCCAAGAAATGGGGGAAAAAAAATTCAACTTCAGTTGTGAAGAGATGGTATTTTTTTCTAAAAAGAGACAATCACTGGAGCTCGTGTTTGCTCCTCAGCTCCACCACAGACCATCCAATCCACAGAAAGTTATCCATCAGAATCAGTCAGCTGGGGAATGCAGTCTGCTCCGGATGCCAAAGATCTCCAGAAAGCAACACAGCCAAATTAATATAATTCCTGTTCACCAAAGGACTTAAACCAGAAACATTCTTGCAAATTACCAAATTATCTTCTTACTGTCACTGTCACGAGCATTTCTGAAGAGATCTGACATTCTAGAAATCATGAAATATATTAGCAAGTTGTTTGAGACAGAGAAGATAGAGAAACTTAAGAGAAGAGTTGGTTTCCAATCAGATTCAACTGCCAAGAATAGTAAATTAAAAAGAAATCTGAAGATCCTTAATGCTACCTTGAAGAAATATTCTGTTTCATATTTTGAAAAAAAATTCATCACAAAGGAAAATTCTTTTACTGTAAGCTAAGCTTACAGTAGGCATTGTAATAGCAGGTATTGCAGTAGAAGGTTTTTAAGATATACAAAAAAGAACACTCTATTTCAATACCAAGACAGCATTAAAAAAAAAAAAAAAAAAGTAAAATATTGTAAATAACTTCATCTATGTTAGGTTGGGCTCTTTGGCTCATATCACTAACAGAAAAATCTTGCTATCATTATTTCATTAGTAATTCTGCTAAAATGAAAAGGTATGTATTTTTTTCTCTAACTGCTGGACGTATTTCCTCAGTGATCCAAATACTGGGGGAAAGGTGTGTATTGCAGAGAATAAGTGCATCTGATCAGAAGTAAATATATATAATAAAATTGACATAATTGAGAGAGAAGGCTTAATCAATCCATAGAAAACTTCATGCTCACAGCTACTTTGGTTATCAAATACTTACATATGTTAGTATAAGATTGTTAAAATGCAATATTCACCCAAATTATATACTTAGTATATTGCTTGTACAGTTACAACCTAGGAAAATTGAGTCTGGTACCTTTAAATACCATTTCTTTGGAGACTCCGAGGAATGTAGAGGACTTTCCAAATGTGAAGTTTTGGGGGTTTTTTTGCAAGCACAGTGCTGCTAAATATTTTTTACCACCAAATAAATGCTATTTCAGCTGTATTTGAGCAGTAATAGTGGTAGCTAATGGCCTATTCAGTTAATCATAGTTATTCATTCTCTGGAAATGCCTCAGAATATAATAAATGTTTTGTTTTCATTGTGGACTCCTAAATTACAGGCATTATATAACACCCACGATATATAACCTATCTGTATGAATTCAAACTGAACCCCAAATGCCTCCCCTAAAGAATTTCTAGTATTTGGAACGTCCAAGGAAAGAAATATGCTGTTGTTATCCACAGAGTTACTAAAATAGCACTACAAGCAGGGTAAGAAACGGTTTTAAAGAACATTCTGGTTTAACTAAAATGTGGCTATTTGTCATCCATTTGCAGAGGTCTGAAATAATTATTACAGAATATTTATTAAACAAAAAAACCCCACCAAAACAAAAACAACAAAAAAAGAAACATGCTGAAATAGCTGAACCACAGAGATCCTTCCTAAAGGAAAAAAAAGGCTGCAGATGTAGAGTTTCAATCTGCCCAATCAGAGACAGAAAAACCACAAAGTCTTCACTCAGAGACCCATGCTGTCATCGGGTGTTGTACCAACGTAAGATTTACCTGTTCACCTCTTTTTTAGTATTTATATAGGTTGAAGAAGTTCCTGCCAGTCTTAGCTCTGCTTTGTTCACTGCTCAGGAGAGATTATATTATGCTGCATGTTGACAACCTGTCCCAAGGGTAGTGTGAGATATATATCTATATATCTGTATCTATCTACAATATAACAGGTGGTTCTATCTCATTGTTTTGTGGTTGCCATTATATTGATGATGCACAGAATCCCCTGTAGTTTCTTCAGGAAGTATCTTCCAGATGTATTTTAAAAAACTGCAGAATATGTTTTAAAACAATGTTCAGCTTCTGAGGTCAAGTTGTTTTTCAGCTGCAATTTCTTTGCAGAAAGGATTAGATTGTAGGTCATAAAAATATTCCCCTGGTTACTTCAAGGAGTGAAGACAACCTTTGAAATAGTCTTCTGTTGGCTTCCTGGATGAAAGAATTCCTCCATGGAAGCACACAAAAACTCACAAGACTTTCAAAATTAGAATATGGAAAAAGTTTGGTATTAAACACCTCTTTTATTTCTCCTGGAGAAAAAGATACTCAAGTATTTGCTGAAGAAGTAATTTGGCAGGCCATAAAAGACATGGGAGGGGGTTCTAGTTTTAACTTTAATTTTGTAGAACTTTTTAGAATTTAGTGATGAAAAGGCAACCAAACCAAAGTGATTCTAAAATGAGAGATTTCGTCATTCCTAGGAAGGAAAGAGCAGACCATGCTAGAGAAGCACAGGGAATGCAGCCACAGCCAGCTTCAGAGAGTAATCAAGGACACCCCAAGGCAAAGGCAATCCAGAGGGGGAAAGAGTTCAAAAGAGAGGACTAATTTACAGAAGGGCAGCACTAAAGCACATCAGCAAATTAACCCGGTGCACAGTAAGTGAGCAGTATCCTATACCAGGAGATAATTAATTACCTTAGAGTGCCAAAGGAGTATTTTAAGAGGTATCAGTAAGTACACATGCTGGGAGAACTGCAAAGAATTCATCATGCAAACTTGCAGGGAAAAGAAAGATAAACATAAGAAAAATCCTGCAAAAGTGTTAGAAAAAGAAATGCAGCACTGAACAACCTTGCTATTTCAAAATAAACTTTGCCCATGGGAATACTGCTGCCATCACCTGCAGCTCAGCAGAGATCGATTTAGCACCTGAGCATTGCCTTTGGTGGCTGAAATGTCAGTGACCTCAGGTCATCGTACGCTGTGACAGTGACAGGCAGAGAAAACTCTGACACCATCCTACTACATAACTTCTGCTTGTTATCAACCATAAAAAGGTCTTCCATGAGGTTTCTCAAAACAGGCTAGTTGTAAATCTGATGCCTTGTATATTTGATACTTTGGTGATAAAGAGATTTGTAATATCTCATATGATATATTAAACTGGGTGAGGTTGCAAGCAGTTTACAAGATTGGATTAGAACATAATTGCAGTAATTTGGATAAATGTTCTGAAATTAATGCATTAGATCCACAATAAGAAGAGAAAATTACGGCAGAAAGATCAGAAGGGAGTTACAGCAGCCTATAAGCAAACCCTAAGTCAGGACACTATCCACTTGCAGAAAAAGGGAGCCTGATACATAGTCAGAGTAATACTGTAAGCAAATCGAGTAATTATTTTTCCCCCGCCAGCAGTGGGAAGGCCCTGACTGCATTACTATATCCAGCTCTGCCTACTGGGCTGTGAAGGAAAGAGACAGTTGGAGGGAGTCCAGGTAAAAGCTACAAAAAATTGATAACAGATGCAGAAGAATGGAAGGTTGAAAGAAATAGATTGTTTAGTCTAGAAACAGTGAAGACTAAGGGAAGACATGATAACATATTTAAAATATGTAAAAGTTTGTTATGAGAAGAGGATGATAGCTAATTGTTCCCCATGTTCATCATGCAGAAGACAAGACTTAGTATGCAGTTGTGGAGAAAAGCTTTCTGACACAAGGCCAGTCAGCCAGGCAGCAGGTTATCTACAGATATTGCATTAATGGTGTCACAAGAAGCAACAGCAATGGCTGAGACAAACCCGTGTGGAGATAAGAAATGTGCTTGGTTCTCCCTGAAAGCAGGCAAACAGCCCAAGTGATCCCATGTGAGAACCTGTCCAGCCTCATGCTCGACCAGAGAAACTAGGCACAGATCAGAGCTTTCCATCAAAGGGACTGAATGATGCAAGTGTCATTTGTCTCAAGATGCTTGCCAGGAAGGATGGAGCCTGCAGGACAAGGGATGAATCTCTCAAATCCATTTAGCTGGTTAATTCCATTGGCTGAAAGTAGCAGAGAGCATCCACTCAGTCACTGCTGGATGCTTTTCTACTTGTTTAATGTACTCATGCTCCGTCGTGTTTACACCCCCTTTGCTGTTGATAGCCCTTCCCAGTGGTTCCCAGCAGTATGATCATAGGAGTGGTTTATCCAGAGGGTTCAGGTATACACCGCTGTGGGGCCACTGGAGGAATGAGTTAGTGAATGTGTTAGAATGAGCTGAGCAGGCTTTAAAAGCAAAAGGCAGGGCTGAGGCTGCAGTGATGCCTGGCAGGGACCAGGCTGGTCACTAAGGCTGTATCCAGACAAGGCAAACGGCATGCAGAGGAAAAGAGGTGACACACCAAGAGCTTGCACTGCAGAGATTCCCACTATAGAGGCCCAGCTGGCAGCCACCAGTCCCAAATCTCTGCCGGGGACGACAAGCTGTGCAAAGCCACTGCATTGCAGGGGCCAGCCATCCCAGCCACCAAAAGGGCTGCTATTCCCAGCTGGTTGAGAAAATAGGATCAGAAACCCCAGTACGACAGTGAGAAGGAAAGACTGGCTTCATTGTGGGAACATCTGGAGTGAGGCCCACAAGTTTTCCTGCTTTTAGAAGAGATGAGGAGAAGAGATTAGGGAGAAAGATTATGAAAGGTCCTATCCCTCACAGAAGGGCAAGCCTGAGCTTTACCTGTACACTGGTGGATCCACAACAGGTCTCCTTTTTTTTTTTTTTTTTTTTTTTTTTAAGAAGCATAGAATTTAAGTGCCATTAACTGGAATTTTCAAAACCAAAATCCTCATGTAAACTGGCAAGTGGGGTTCATCGATTCACAGAGGGAGAAGCCACATGGTCAGCAAGAACAGTCTGGGTGTGCTGGGTCTTGCCCACTGCTGCCAGCCTCTCCATGGGTTTTCCCCTGTACTACAGTCAAACACCCTGACTACAGCAACCCTGGCATAAGGTGCCCTGCCTCTTCTTGAAGGTGTTCCTTCTAATAGAGCAAATCCATTTTCCAAACTGCAGTGGGCACGGGGTGCAGAGTGAGACATTTCCACCTCTCTTCTCTTTAACAAAATTATCTATAAAAACAAACTACTCCCTGTTAAAATAATAAAATGGAGAGCAAGGCAAACATATCCAATGGTCTGTTCTTATGCTCAATCACATGTAAAGACTGGACAATGTACTGTGTATGTTGGAAATTCCTTCTTAGATGACAATAACTAAGATGTCTATAGTCTATAACTATATGTTATATAATATATATAACATATGTCTATATAACATATATAACATATATATGTCTATGTCTATATAACTAATAGTTATAGACCATAACTATTGTCCTGGAAAAATCAAAATAATTGATAAATGGGATTAAACAGATCCTGTCAATTACTCAGTTGTTCTTTCCTATTAAGCCTGATAGCTTTCTGAAAAGCTTCCTCAGGTTAGAGTAAAATAAAGGTCATGCTTCAACCATTTTTAATGATGATTTCCATGATTTTCCTGGTATGATGTCAAAATTGCTGCATATTACATTTTCTTTTAATTATAAATGTAGACAACTAATGAGACTGTACAATTTATAGACATCCAGATTTGAATTTTTTAATGGTCCCTGCAGGGAAAAGAAAGCAAAAGAAACAGTACAATACTGACAAAGAAATTTTTGCAATGAAACAATCTGATTACTCCCTTTTTATTTTCCAAATGTACTGAGGTAGCATTAACATTTCATTGCCTAATACCCTTTGAAATTCATTTAAATTTAATAGCTGTTTGTAGTTTAACTGCTTTGGGAGGGGGGAGGGGGTAGGAAGGAGCACCTGTAATTATAGAAATTACTACAAAAGCAACACTCAAAAGACTTATTTCCTCCTTTGATTCCACAGTCACTCTAGAGCCTCTGCAGACTGTATTTGCATGGGTAAGGAAGACTTATGAAGTAAAATAAATCTGAAGGTGACTTCTCTATCTAATGATGTAACTAAGTGGGATATCATCAATTTCCAGAAGATGCTTGCTTTCCTTCATTTTGTAAGATTGCCCTATTGGGCATCTACTTCAGTCTCGCCACGGAATGGCAGCACCAGCTTAGTGCTATGAATGTAGCAGATATTCCTCTTTCTGCTATGCATCATGCCATCTTTAGGTTGCTGCATGTTGAACCAATTTTATAGACATTTATGGCAGCATTAACTCTGAAGACACTATGCCAAGTAGGGACTGAGGATACAGAAAATAATTGTGAGCCTCCAAGGGCAGAAGAGTTGTCTGTAACTTCCTAGTTACAGAAAAGCATCCTTGTCTTTGTTTAACAGTTCAGTCAAAATCTCCCTGAGCGCATAGAGGTTGTTAAAGGAAAAGGCACCATGAAACCCCCATTGCCAGTAGTAGCAGTAGGGCCCAAATCTGTTCCTACACTTCTGTTACAAAACTTAACATACACAGGCAAGAATGTTCCTCAGCTAACAGGTCACACTCAAAACAAGTAAAACAAAGAATTGGAGGGGAAAAAAATTGTCATAATCCCTTTATCAGAAATAAAAAACCAAAATGCTGAGACATAAAACAATTTGTCCACTATCAAATAAAGCCTACAGTAAGTCAAATGTGATCTTTACTTTAGAGCACTCAATCTAACTTTCATTAAACCATAATTAATATAATGGATCATATTCCTATGAATTAGTTGTTTATATAAGACAGGATGTTAAGACGGATAGAAATTCTTGATTCCCTTGACTTTTCTGAAATTGTATCATTGATGTGTTTGTATGAGAGCTCTAGATCCTGTCCAACAAGTAATAAAGCAAGGACACTTCTCATCTGGAACAAGGAATGCATAGCATGGAAAGAGGAGCATGCTAGTCAAAATGCTCAGGTGATTAGATACGTTAAGGAGAAGCTGCAATGAGAAATCAAGGCTTATGGAAGTTAATATGGTACTTTCCTCTGATCTCCACAAAAGACGCAAAAGAAAGAAGGAATTTATAGACAATCTGCAGGCACAATAATTGTCACCATAAAATTTCATATCTCATTACTTTATTGGTTTATTTTACAAATATCCTAGCATGAGAGCTTGAAGGATAAAGTAGCACATTTTTACAACTGATCATGATGCAAAAAGAATAGCCTTTTTCAGTATTGTACTTAACTATGCCAAGTTAAAATCTTTGGACACAAAGTTAGGTCCTGGCTTAAGTACCTTGAGAAATAAGGTGATGGTCTGGGCAAGAGCTAGGCAGTTCTAGAAAAAAGGGAAGGCTGAACATAAGAGATATTACCCTGAGTGGGAAGAGACAGGATAATCCAACATGAAAGACTATGGAAATGCATATTTATAAGCACCCACAGAGGGCTTATTCTGTGTTAATCTAACCCTAGGTAGGTTGATTTCAGCAAAATTATTAAGAACTATCAAAGATTTTGATTCAAAATGTACTTTACTTTCCAGATGCAATTCCATAAGGATTTACACCCAACTGCTGGGGAACAGTGTTTGTGTCTTTGAGAACTTGTGTTTTTATGCAGTGTACTATATCATGCTCAGGATGAACAGATGCCTCAAAGGAAGGGAATGATGGGCTTGGGTAACCTCTGAGACTAGAATTATTATTTTACTCTTACTACTGAAGGCCAGATTGCTGTGTCTTGTAATTGATTACTTTCCATAGTTATACAATTATAAGCTAAAGACACCCAATAAAGTTAGAAGCATTTGTTTCCTGTGAGGAAAAAAAAGTTTTTTCACAAACAAACTGTTACTCTAATTTCCTGCAAAACAAAAATAATCTATTATGGGAGAGAAGCTCTCTTTTAATGTGATGACACAACGATTTTTAGATGCAACTACAAGACAGCTTTATTTTGTATGGCAACTTCCATACAAAGTATATTTTTGTTTGAGCCTTATGTTTAAACAGTGCAAGTAACTTAATAATAGAGTTTCCATAGTCATATAAAATAAAAGCAGATAAGGAGACAAATCAAGGATGCATAGCTGTTTACATCTATATCCTGACTGTCCAACAGGGACTTAATAGTGCTGTAAAATTTTAGTCTGTTTAAAAGAGTCAAGCTAAATATCATACTGGACTAAAGTCAGATACCTGGAAAACTGTAATTGAAACTTCAAGGATCTTGGTAACAAGATCTTTATATCTGGGCTTATGGACACTCATTTCTAGTTATTAAAATATGCTTTAATAATCAGTAAAACTTCACTAAAATGCATCTCATTTAAAATCTTGCAGCCTGGGAAACATACTTGCTTCTTGAAAACCTAATTAAAACCAAAGAAGGTATCATATCTCACAGTGCTAATGAAAAATCTATCATCTGCTTCTATCAAAAATGTGAAGTGCCACTGAAAACAGATGGGAGGAAGGAGAATCTCAATTAATTATTTGTGAAAGATATCACACAGAATATTGCAGAGAATTAAACTCCTTTACATGAATTATTTTGAAACTCATTAAAGATTATTGACACCATCAAGTAAGAGCTTGCTTGTGGAAGGATAGTTTCTGTGTAATATTTCCCTAACTTTCAATATAAAACCTTGGGAAATCAGCCCAGTTTCAAGAAATGTCAGGTTTTTAAAAACATTTGAATAACATTTCACATTCTAAGATTAAAAAATTTGGTTTCATTAGAAAAGACAGAATAATCTCACAAGCTCATCTACCTTGAACCACAATGTCAGGAAATTAAAAAACTAGGAAACAGAAACATGAACTGAACAAAATGACAAACTAAAGGTGTATTTTAATATATTAGACTTTAAAACTTTACTGCTTTATCAATTGTGTTTACAACCAAGTAAGCAAATGGTCAAGTTTACATAAGCATTGTTATATTATTGTTATATTATTTTCTGTTTCTCCATTTTTGCCTTGTTTGTTCCTTTTCCTTTAGGCACTAACGCAGTGATGCTGCCACATGTACTTTAAATGTAAGCACATCCAGTTATTGGGAACAGGCTAATCATATTTTATGTGCTTTGCTGGATTAGTATCTAGATCTTTAAATTTCATAATATTCATAAAAAAGAGGGGTAAATCAATGGGGGAAGCAATTCAATCCACTTTTCGAAGTATTGATGAGAAATCAAAAACATTTATTATTATAACAATTAAAGCACTGCAGAGTGTGTAGATGAGCGCTCTCACAGCTTCACAGAGATTATCATGGAGTTTAGAAGGGACCCACAAGGATCAGTGAGTCCAACTGCTAAGTGAATAGCCTGTACAAGGATCAAATCCATTTGATCATGATGTTGGTGTAATTAGCATCATACTCTGACCAACTGTGCTCATCTTAGGATCTGATTGTGTTTCCAACAGACATATTTCAGTCGGGTATTTTTATGCTTTCCTTTTTTGGCATTGTTGCCTTTCAACCTCTTCAAATGTGTTTTGATCCCGAAGACTGTCAAGGATGAAATAAAAGAGTAGAAAAGAAGGCAGGAGAGCTTTAAACTACATACCACATTCAAGTGTGTTTAATTATTGCTTTCCGATGGTCACTATTGAGACCTTAGATGCACAAAGCAAATGTGCAATCAATAGCTACCAAAACAGCATCCATGTCATCCACTTAGAAAGGAGACAAAAGCAAAAAACATGCTACCTGCTCTGCATTAGTGGCATAATTTGAACTGTCAGGAACTGGTCATAAGCATTCCTAAATTGCCCTGCCCTCTGACAAGGAATGATATAATACTTCGCAATTTATTTACTAGAGGAGAAGCTAATCTAACTGTAATTACTTAATTTTGACTAATTCAACCACAAGATTTTTTTCCTATCTATCTCTTTATATGCTTGGGCAGCACACCTTTTTTTCTTAGTACTAAATCTAACCTTATACTCTCTTGAAATGAGTATGGATGTGTAGTGATTGTGAGTCAGAGGTGACTGCTTGGACTTGGCTTTCTGGTCAGTTTGAAGGGTGCCTTCCTCACCCTCTCAGGGAGCTGCTGAGCAGGATGAGCATCTGCCCCTGACACTACACTTGATGGTCCCATGTGTCACAGGAAATCACCAACTGCTTCATTTGACATCCAGCAGAATTTGGGAAACAGGTGAGATAGACATTTTGCCAGTCTACGAACAGATTCTTCTATAACTCCACAGTGGTCTCTGAGTTTATGTAAGCTAGTGTCTCCAGTTGTGTCAGCATTGAATATTTAAGATATGTTTTAGAATAACAAATTTTTTTAGGGACATAGAACATGTCTGGAGCAAAAATGGGGAACCACAATGCCCTGACAGTAATGCAGACCCTTTTCTGTGACGATTCCTTTCATACTTTCACATGTAAGTACAAATTTTCAGAATAACAGTGAAAATTAGGAACATTTTATAGATATACATGACTCCTGCTCTCAAAATCTCATCCCATTTCTAGGCAGAGAAAGCTTTGCCATGTTGGAGGTTGAGAACTGGATACAATGAGTAATTTTGTTGACTACTTCCAAATGATACTATGATTTCTCCTGGGTCTCTCAGACTTTTATGAGTGTCTCAAAAGAAAGCCAGGAGAGCTATAAAATAAAATGAGAAGCAGCAGTTTTTTCAAGGTTTGCTAAGTAGCCCAGAGAATTGTTTCTCAGTAGAATGACTCTGAGGTTTTGTTTCAAGCAACTCCTTTGGGAGACATCACCTTGCCTTGTTACAGGCATGCCCATTTGGGGATGAACAACGGTAGGGTGGGTGGCCCAAACCTGATGACATAAGCATGTGAAAAAAACAATTTTCTTGATGCTTGAAATACCTTTAATAATGCTGACCTTTGGAAACAGATACTATTCACCCAGCAGTGTATCCTCCCCTAGAAGATCCCAAGGAAATCTTGTACTTTGCTCGGCCAGGAATGAGAGCTATCTATGCCTGCATTTACTTGGCCAGTGAAGAGGTGGACAGAAGACTTCCTCATTCCTTCCCACCTCATTGGCACGGCAACTTTCACACAGATTCACAGAATATTCAGAGTTGGAAGGGACCCACAAAGATCATCGAGTCCAACTCTAAAGTAAATGGCTAACAGAGAGATTGAGTCTGCAACCTTGGGGTTCCCAGCTCCACCCACCTGTCCCAGGACAGCACACGTACCAAACAAAGGGTGACGGCTGCTGAGCAGCTCCATCCACAGCACAGGTGCTCCTCCTGGTGCTGTGGCCTGACACAGGGGCCTGGAAACCTGGCAGGGAACCTGTCCAGCATTTACAGTGGCAGCATAAAACATGCAAACTCAAAATTATCTTTAGAAGGACGGTTTAAGGTGAAACTATTTTAATTTTTATTTTCAAGTTGTTTAAATCAGAAAAAAGAGAGTATTATGATAATTTATTTAATCTAGTTTTCTGTTTGTAATTTTTTTTTCTCCCTGTAACTAGGTTTACTCTTACTAAAATGACCACCTAAACACTCTGATCTGCAATTAAATAGAACCATTATATTTTTTGATGGGAGAATATAGTATATCAACATAAATTTGTTTAGCAATGATATAGTTTAATATAAATTCAGATCTTGATTTCTTATTAAGAGAATAAAAGATATTATGTACCTTATTTTCAAAGTGACAATTTTTAGTTATCTTCAATCCTCAACCTTTTGAGTCTACAGGCAGTCATAATCTGCAAACCATATTTGAAGACCTAATCAAATTTCCTTTTGTTTTGCAATCACTTACGCAATGACGTTTGTCTTTTGCTTTATATGTACAACACGGATTTCTTTGGTACACCCACAAGTATTCCTTCATCTGCCACATGAATAGTAACTCCACAAAAGCCCATCCATCTACTTATTGCCCTGACTCTGCTGTGGAGAGCTACCTTTGTGCTCCTGGAAGCTGAGAGACTTTTCCTTCTCTCTGCTGTGAGAAGAATGCAGAAGTGGAGCTCTCTAGAGGTGAAGGGACCACATGAGATTTACTGACATGCTCTCTGTAAGATGGTGGCCAGTTGATACAGGAGTGACAGAATCCAAGACAGATAATGACAACATGAGGTTATGAATGACACAGGCTGCCCTTGGCTCCACACACAGGGAGACCTGTCCAGAGGTTCATGCTGCACCTACTGTGCTACCCCAATAAAGGTAATTCAAGCAGCAATCAAACAGCTTAACTTCTACAGGATCAAATCTCGATATTGCCACATGAAAACCACTCCGACCCTTCTTCACACAACTGATTCTAACAAGAGAAGAAGGACTTACAGAAGTTTCTTTCTTTGCTGATATAAATAAAACTGAAAGAAAGCCTCTTTCCTACTCTTTAAGACCAATTAGAATTTCTGTTATCAGATGCAGTGGAAAAAATCTATTAGCTTGTTTTCTTTTTAAACAGTGGTTTTTAAAAACAGTTTATTGAATCTCATGTTTTAAAAATCTCATGTTCATGTGAAAACTGAAAGGGTATACCGTAAAAGCCCCCAAAGAAAACAAGATTTGCCTTTATTTCCTTCCTTTAATTCACAGTAAAGAACATAATTTAATCCATACTCTGTACCTGCAGAGAATACTACAATTGCATTGTTCTTGGACAGAGGGAAAAGATATTCACTGTAGTATGGGGAGAAAAAGAAAAAAAACTTCAGAGAAGAACCAGGAAAGATCTTAAAGAGATAAATAAGAAGTTACAAAGAAGGTTATCACATGAAAATCTCTAGCTTTCTGGGATTTCCCTTCACATTCCAATATTGTAAGACTATACCTCTGGCTTCCTCTTAATGCACTGAGTATAAACCAGCATGAAAAAACTGAAATACAAAATCCAACTAGTGTACAACAGAGGCTACAACAGAGGGTGAAAACTACTCCAGTGAGCATGTCCACACAGGAATTGTACAGGAAGCAGTGCACTGAGGCACAACAGCAAATGACTCTGAGAACTGCATTGAAGAGCTACAGCACCTCACCTGTACAGGGTTTGTGGCAGCAGCTCTCTGGTTTCCACAGAGCCGCACCACAGTGGGCTGGGAAGAAACAGCCCCGACAACGCATGGGCTGGGCACCCTCTGCTGGTTTCACAGCAGCAAGTCAGCAGGCTTGGGAAATAAATGGAATAAAATGCAAGCAAAATCCAGGGAAGAAAAAACACCTTAACTACAAGCAAGAATAAAAAAAGAGGGATCAAAATGTCTTTCAAAAATTAAAAGAAATAAATACCTGCACAACTTTTTAGATTTTAACTCAGCTATCTCAGCTGTTTCTTCTTATAGATTCTATTAAAGTAAGGAAGACCCTGCTCTCATAAAAAAAGCATTCAGCATTTCATGCATTGAAAATCACTTTTTTCCCCTTTAACAGATATTTTATCAACATTATGGCTAGACATTTCTCCTTAGTTTAAAAGACTTCTGAGCGCTGAGAGGGTTACATGTGACCCTTCATGGTCTGCAAAGCTGACATAAACTAAACTCTTGCACATTTGAAATTACAAAACGCAAAACAAAATACCAAAGTGTACCAGTGTTAATCCTCAGCAGCAGCCGGCTAGTTAGACACCAATTATAAGCAAGTGCAGACATACATAAATCCTAGTAAATTCACTTAAAATCTTTCACAAATCCTTCAGTTTCACAGTTCTTCAAAACCACAGTAATCTCCTTCGGCCACTGCTGACACTTCTAAAAACATTTTCAATCAGTAGCTAAGCATTAAAGAAAGGAATATAAAATCTCAGGTTTGTTGCATCAGTAACAAAATCAGCAAGTGCTTAGAAAAGTTTTCAAATGCAACATTTACACCTTTGTGAGAGGAGTTGCCATACAGTTTAATTTTCACAAAAAGAGGTTATCTCAAAAGAAAAATCCTACAATACTCTGAAACTTGACAACTTGTTACATCCTATGGATTTGGACAAAAAAGTGTTCATCATTTTAGGATGCAGAATAAAATATTATATCAATAACCACAGATAAGATGATTGAGCTTCAAATATCTCTCCTTGCCCACAATCCACTCCTCAGTCCCACCAGGAGAGATTTCCCAGTTCTTGTGCTGTTTATTTTTACATCCTCCTCTAAGTCCACTAGGTTGTGATACATTCAGACGGAAATAAATGCAGAAATCATAATTTTTGAGAGAAGAAAGTTAATAAAGTACTAATGCATTTTGTCAAGGAGCACACTGCAGACAGAATCAATGTACAGGTACACATGATACAAAGCATAAAGATAAAAGGTAAAAGAACAAAAAGAAACTAGTTCAAATTTCTTGTTCTGCAGTCTATAGAGCCCGAAAATATATATTCTTTTATAGAAATACCATGATCCAAGAAATAATTGTTAAATTTTTCATCACTAAAAAACAACAAATTTAATGGCTCTCTGATGCAGAGTATCGGATTCTACCATATCCATGACCAGGGAGTATGAACTCCTCTCATCACTTTTGAATTATTCAAGCTCTATTTTATGCAGGAGAGAATGAAACAGTGGAAAAGGAATAGTGTTGTTCTCAAAGAAGCAACAGAAAAAAGGCACATGTGAAAGGAAGCGTCAGCCACATGTCACAGACAAGACCTAGCAATTCCTGTACTGCACAGGCACCAGCAGAGTTTAGGGCATTGCAGAGCAAACATGGCAGAAGTGGTCACCCTTCACAAAAGGCACAACCAGCTCTGACCTTGCGATTCATGTAAGGTCCCTGAGCACCAGTACACATGATCATTAACAAGGGGAACAACTCATCCAGCTGCTATTCTTGTCTTCCTAAATCCAGAGACTTGCTGCAAAGAAGGGTTCAAAAACTGGCTAAGGTGTCCTGGAAAGGCAGGCTTATTCCTTTTACATGCTCCTCTCACTGCACACAGACTGAGAAGATGCTCTTTGCAGAAAGTGTCAGCATGTTTTGGGGACACGTTGGACTTTCTCTCTTAAGAAGGTGAGGAAATAGGCAGCAGCGGCTGGCTGGACACCACTGCTCTATGGAGGCAGGAAAACTATAGAGGAACAGTAAGAGTACATAGAAACTGTTCCTTCAAAACCCATCAAAACTTAACTTTCAGACTGAAGACACTGGAAAGCATAATATAATAACCAGCCTTGAAATGCTTACTTCAATTCAAAGTGCTTCTGCCAAAGAAAAGAAATCAGGGTGAAAATAAAAATTGGGGAAGTATTTCATCACTCCAGTAGGGGTTTTGTGCCTAAAGAAAATGACTTAATTTCCTATTTCAGAAATGGGTAACAATGGTATCTAAAGGATTCAAAAGGGCACTGGAGGAGACCTAAGAACCTTGTTAAGAACAGTGATGACAGAGAGACTTAGCAGATTTCTGCTGGCTGTCAGCTGGCATGGTCAAGATTACATGAGGAATGGGAAAACAAATGCAGATGTAAGGTGTATTTGAGGTATCAACCTACTGAGAGTATTTTGGAAGGTCAGAACTACAAAAAGTTACAGAAGTAACTTTTGGCCTTTTCCCAGCAAATGAGATCTTGAAGTAGGAACCACCTGCCTATAGTATTTTCATATACAATTCTGTTCCACAACAGTCCAAACAAGCACCTGCAGTGGTTTTACCATCTTTCATCTTTCTTGCTTCTAACTGGGTTCCCTTCAAGTAGAGCACTTGGTTCACAAAATCTGATTTGGCAGTAATTATTATAATGAAAAACACACTAACTTTAAATACTTCTCCGACTTATAAACATTGAACATGTGACAAGGTTCACTATAAAAAGACTACTTTGCTGACTGCTGTAGTAATACCACTGTTGTGGCTGAGGTAGAAAAGACAATCTTGATCCTGGGATGAACTGTGGCCTTGTGTCTATATGGGTCAATATCATTCCACTTTCAAGCTTGTGCACCTGGCAAGACATGGCAGCCTGGATGGATTTGCACTCCCTGTGCTGCCTCACAGCCTGAGATGAAAGGTTGTGGTTGGTGTTTTTTCCAGCCAAGTGTCAGAGTACTTAAGGTTTTGCCTGTCACAGTTCACTAGTGCATCATTTTTTATAGTATAAGACTCGGAACCTCGTATTTCCTCAACCACCACCATGACTGAACTTTTCTTATATATGCAACAATATTTTGTTTTGCTTTACTTTAAAAAAAAAAAGACACCAAATAGTGTAAAAAATCTAGTGTAACCAATCAAAATAGCAAGCTAGATTTAGAACCCCAACTAAATATTTAGATTTTTAAATACTCAACTGATTTTCAGAGATGATGTGCACTTGAATCTGCATGTGAACACGCCCTTGTCTAACTCTGACTCCTTTGACACAGCAAAGATGGAAGACAAAACAAGCACGTGTCAGCTGCAGGAATACCTTAAGTGTAGCATGCAAGGCAAAAGGAAAAGTGAATATTCAAGTCTGTGTTACCTTTCCTGGTGTAGACTGTAAATTCTCCAGCTAAGCTTTCCATAAGCTTCTTTAAAATGGATATATAAACATACACTGATAGTTGCACAATAATAAATCTAATATATTGCGTGTTTTGGGGTATGTAGCTCAAGTCAATGCTAGACTGTTACTGTAAGACAAGATGAGTAATTTCAAAGCTGCATTCTAAGACACAATAGGACCAGTTCTGAAATTAAAAAAAGAAAAAAAAAAGTGGGACAAAAGAACAATGATGAAATTTCTTGAGAAGGGCCACTATGAAAATGCATTTTTAAAGTAGCTAGATTCTAGAAGAAGCCAATAAGATGGTGAAACAGCCCATGAATTAAAATATTTTCAGTTCTTTAGCAGACTTTTTAACCCTAAAAATGCTAGAAATACATACAGAATTGCTTCCATGGATTTGTTCCTTTTGGATTTATGTTTGTCTACTTTAATGTACCAAGGATGAGAGGCATTTAGAACAAATTTATTCTCCAAGCTGGAAAAAGTGAAATTCTTCATAGCTTTCAGCCAATCTGTTGGTTGGTTAAACTTCTTCACTCTGAATAAGAATCATTAAGAGTATCTGGTGACCAGGTGAGGAATGGAAAAGGAAAATGTACAAGTTGCACGGGACAGCTCCTGAGGCTGCTCTAGCTTGTGCACAATTTTTCAAGTTGCATATTAGAGACAGGACGTGTGAAAAATGCCATTTTAGTTACATTCTTGAACATGCTAGAACCAGACTATCATGACAAATATATATAATTTTGAATAAATTTTTTATTTCTCTCTTTTTATTTTTTACATGTCATTCATTACTTCTATTCTGGTTAATACAGAAATATAAGAACTTTTCATGGAGAAGGAAATTTATTGAGGAGAGTTAAGCAGCACATTCTAAAATGAAATAAGAAAACTTCATTAACCTAGTGCATTCATTTTTTTAAATCCTTTGAAAAAAAAAAGCTCTTTGAATAAAACAAAAAGCAGTATGAAGATGAAGAAAAGAAAGCTAGAGGACATCATGGATTTTGAACAAAGAACAGTGACCATGCATTAAAGGGCTACTCTACGTGCTACAGTGAAAAGAGCTACTTAGAAAGTACAATCATTTTGTGAGAGCCAGAAGGTAAGACCAATGCATTTAAATGGCTTTAATTTGCTTGCTTGCTTTATCTATGAATTTCCTAGCACAGGACTAGAAAAGTATAGTGCTTCAATCTTTTTTCAGACATTTTATATAATCTATTTCATCATACTCTTAGAATCCCAATAAAATCTTTATTAGGACTGCCTGCTCGTAAATATTTGCACAGGAAAGAGAATTTGAAAGGAAAAAAGTTATCCCCTAGAAGGCTTTGTGTTAAAAGCAGTAGAAAAATCAAGGAAACTAGAACAACAATCTTCTATCACCTGCTCTTCTAAGGGCCCAAGAAAAAGAAACTGAGACACCCAAGGCAGAGTTTGAAATCTGGACCTAATGAAACAGTCATGTCCCACTGGTAAACAAGGGAGGCTGCATAGCACATACTTGTTTGGACTAAAGCAGCATTATTTTAAATTCGCTAGCAATAAAAGACTGTAACAACTTAAATCAAGAAAATGTTTTTTTTCCTGCAGATGGCAGAAAGCAAGAGATGCTGCAGCCAGCATTTGTCACACTGGGACACTATTAACAAATGCATCGTTTCAGTACTGAGACAATTAAAAGTATTAAGTAATTATCTCTGTACTAAGTAGACATTCCTCAGTACTGGTGTTTGAGATTGGTGATTTGGTAATCTCCCCTTTTGATTTCTGTGATAGTTTTGCCTAAACAGCATCACTCCCAATTTCTCACTAGTGTCTGTATTATAGTGATGCAATACACAGAATGTATTACTTATTGAAGAGGTTACACAGGTATTAATCAGAACATCCTCTAATGGCACTCAGAGTGGAACCCTGAACAAGGGTAGTATTTGGACTAGAAGATAACATAAACAAGGAACAAAATCATCTTGGATTTTACACCAAGACTTCAGTTTAGCACATTCCCTGCAAGTGAGATAGTTCTTCATCATGGTTTTGGCTGGGTTCTATAGTATTTATTCTTAAATATACCCAAACAGGTATATTAACATCTTTGTCAAGTTGTACCTCCAAGAATCTTGTAAGCTTACAAATATTTACACCTACCTGAGTTTTGTGGGGGTTTTTTTGTTGTTTGGACAGGGTGAGGTGTTCATTTTTAACTGAGGTATGAGCAACACTAAGAAAAATGCTCAGGAGTACTTAAAATCTTTGGATGCTTGCTTGCTTTCTTAATTAGTAAATATTTAATCAGAATGCACACATTAACTTCTACTGAATCTGAAAAAAGAGAAAGGTTTATTCATGCTTTCTAAATGTATTTTTTCTCATTTCAAATTAGACTAACAAGCTATTGCTGCTGAGAAAACCATTATCTGTCCAGTGCTTTACATACAGATCTGCTCTGTACAGTATTTTCAGTGTCTGCTAGAATATGCTATTTCATGCCACTTTCCTGTTTTCCACAGTGTTTCTGATCATGAAATGAGGATTGCAGGAACAAAGCATATATGAAGTGTACACGCAGAAACTACCAGCAGTATGCACACAAAACTTAAAGATTACGCTTCAATATTTTGTAAAAATAATATTTTATCCTTAGCACTTCAAAGTTTTAGATTCTAACAAAAATAATGGGTGCCTCACTCATTTTATCAATTCATAGAACTTCAGTCTTCCAAGTTCTTAGTTTTAATATGGTGTTTTTTAATCAACATGGAATTTGAGAGACACCATTATCTTGCTTTTTAATAAATAGCAAAATTCCAAAACAATCAGCAACCATTTTAATTGGCTGTCAGTATTTCACTTTTAATCACAGACAGCTTTACCACTAGGATCCTCAATAATGAATTACCTGCACTGGTAGTCATACTGTACAAAAAATCCATGACATTCAAGATAAAGACTTATGGTTGTCCTACATTTAAACATCTCAGTTATGCAACTGAATGACATAATTCAAAGGTATTTCTAACTTCCTGTAAGAGGAATTCTGTGACAGGACCACTTGACAAAATAATGTAATGCAAGCATGTGAAAAAAAATGAAAAAGAACTGGACAAACTAGCATGACCTTCAGTAAACGTTTCTAAAGTTGAGTGTACACTTACTATTTATGTATTTACACAACTGAAATGACATAGATTTTCTGGGAAAAAAAATCACTGAACCTAAAATTTCAAATTCTACAGACAAAAATTTATTTATTTTCTCTATATTTTTGTCTGAAGTCTGAAATAGGTGGTCCTTTTCAAAAGGACAAACTTAAGGCACACTTAAAACTGCATTTCACCGCATTGCTGAATGAGATGTGATTACCTCAGAAACAGCATAAATCCAAAGCATTTTTTCCCTTGATCAACTGAAGTGGCAGTGACAGAGCTTCCTTTGACTAGATGAAGGTGAATGCATTTTTAGAAAGGACTTTATACACTGAGATACACTTTATTTCTACTTAATTACTGCTGTTATGAAGAAAAAGATACATTATTTACAATACAATCTCTATTTAGTGTGGAAGTAACATTCAGATCCAAAGTCCCTACTACTATGTCTTAGGTGAATCCTACCAACCTACATCTGAGTTAACAATTCTATATTCATTTAACACTCTTCACCTATTCACCTAGTAAGGATTTCTTGTACTAGCTTGTACGCAATTGTCATGTTCTAGGATAAAAATCAATATGGCTGTGAGTTACCTGTGAAGTGTTAGATAAACACATCAAGTAATCTGCTTTAAAGAATCTGGTTCTCTGCATTTCAATAGAAACTTTAACACAGCTAATGTGAACACATATCCATTATGACACAGATATGCATACAGAAAATCATTCAAGAGGAATTTTGCAGCATTAAAACATTAAATCAGGGAGGAAAAAAAATCTTCGACTAGCCTATTTACAAATTACAAAGCTCTCTAACCATATTGGTCTTTTGCAAAGCACAAAATAGGCCCTTGTCTGAAGGCTTTAGTATGATTTTATTAGACAAGAAAATTTAAAATTAGCATTAGTCGCTTAACTTTAAAAGAAAAAGAGATAGTACAGAATATGATTAGTAAACCAGTGATACAACTGATATCACTGTTACTATGCAAGTGCTGAAATGTGCACTTTAAACTCAGAGAGAAAACACATTCATCTGCAACTATACAACATCTCTTAACCTCTTGATTTGTAAGAGTGCTTAGACTGCTATAAGTGCCTCTTCTAATCTTTGGTAGCAGAGCATCTAAAAGATATCAAGAGTAGGATATTCAATGAGACAACCCTTTTCCATCAAGTTCATGCAAGATAGGAATAAAAGAATAATGGCAAATACAATTTTACAGCTTACCAACTTCAACAAAAACCCTATTAACAGACTCTTATCACTGACAAGAATCACTTTTTGGATCCTATGCGTATGTTATTACTCAAAGAGGTTATCATGAATTTTCTTTTTAGTAGCTCTACTTGTCTTTTCTTGACTATGAAATATCATGTACATGCACTAATTGAATTATGTTTATTGTGCACCCAAAGAACTTGTACCAAATAAGTGGAGTGAACAACATCACTGTGACAGGTCTTCAAGGAAAAATGTAATACCAGTTAAAATTAAGGTCAGACGCTTTTGCCATTCTTGTTCAAATAAGAAACTTCAAATTAAAAAAGAACATCCTGCCTTTATGCCTTTTAAAACAATCTCTTATCTACGCCAGTAAATGGCTTCACAGCGCATGCCTGCTTGTGGAAAGGAAGTTGAAAGAAAAATCTGACTACTGCAAAATTCAAACGAATCAGCAGTAGATGTCACATCAGGGCAAGAAAGATCCTTTAATTACCTGAATCAACAATAACAAAAAAGGAAAAGAAAGATTCTTTAATAACATGAATCAATAACAAAAAAATGTCCAGTTACTCTTGATGACTCCTGATATTTTGAATAGGTTTTAAAATTATAAAGCTGGAGTACGACTTTTTACAAGAGCATGAAGGGATAGAAAAGGGGCAGTGGTTTAAAACTGATGTACAGCAGACTTAGATTAGATAGGAATCCTTTACTGTGAGAATGGTGAGGCACTGGCAGAGGTTGCCCAGAGAAGTTATGGATGCCCCATCCCTGGAAGTGTTCAAGGCCAAGTTGGACGCAGTTTTGAACAAGCTGGTCTAGTGGAGGTGTCCCTGCCTATGGCATGGGACTCGGAACTAGATGATCTTTAAGGTCCCTTTCAGCCCAAACCATTCCAAGATTCTGACTGTTCAGCTCTCCCATTATCAAGCCAACAAAAAGTCACCATTACTGAAAAGACAGAGAATGAAATTTAGAATCCATTTCTATCACTTTCAAATCAAATTACCCAAAGATGTGAGTAAGGGCAAAAAGTTGAGAGTACTTCCAGTTTGACCAGCAGAAAATATCCTTGCTCATGGTAAATACTGCTCAAACTGTATATTCAGAGACTTCTGTAATAAATTGGCTTCTCTTATAAATACCTTCTATACATAAGTTCATTTTATAATTTTTCAATTGTGCTTAAGTAATGCCTGTGCAGGCCTCACTACAGGCTTGATTACAGTACTCCCATCTTGACTTACTCAGGCTAAAAGTTTCTTAACTTCATAAAGTCATTTAGATCACTGAAGTGGGTCTAAGTATGTTATAGAGCTCTACTGAAGCAAAGGAATCTAACAGAATATATTCCCCTGAGTCTGTAACAAAAGGAAGTACCACACATAAAGGGAAAGCCTACCAGTACTTCCTAGGAAAAATGTTCAGCAAAGAAATTGTGTGCTTATAGCAAATGAAGGCTACATTTCACCTTTATGGATACATGGATATAGTGTTCTACTCAAATGCACTACAGTGAAAGAACCACAGACTGTTTAGAAAGGTGCATGCCTAAATACAATGTGTTGCCTGCAAAGCTACCCGAATTATCTGTTACTGATGTGAATCATACATCAGCTTCTTCAGTTGCTAGAACCCACAGCCTTTCATCACTACAGCAAGCTTTAAACAGGTGTAAGCCAGAACTGCTACCCCAATGCCTGGCCCCACCTTCTTTCTGTCCCAATCTCACTCTCTGCTTTGCAAAACCAAAAATTAAAAGTCACTCCCATGAATCACATCAAAGAATTGGTCTGGGTGTCACAACACTTCCCTTCAGTGTACATGTTGGCTTAATCTACAATAAAAAAGGAAAATCTTCAGTTCTGAAACATTTAAAACTTCCTGCTGGCAAGATAAAGAAACCAGACTGTTTCACTAATATAAAGTCCCTTCAAGTTTCTAAATATGGCTACTTTTTAGTAATAAATACCAGCTACATTATTTAAATAAGAAATAGAACAGTTCTAGCTGTAAACATGATGCAACTGAAGACTGTACAACAAACTTTTATTCTACAAAAAAAACAAGTGTTTAGAAATTGATGGTGTAACACATATGTACAGTAGCCAATTTTTTCATATTTGAAAGATATTAACAAAGATAATAGATTCAGTAAAGGCATTGTTCTACACCACTACCAACCAAATTCTTTAACAGCTCTCACCTGGTGATTTACCTAAATCTTTATCCTATGAACAACTTGGCACACTGCCAGTCCCAGTTTGGAAGAACAACAGATTAACTTCTAGCTTTCAGGAGGATTTCAACAGAGTGTTTAAAAAGTAAAGCTACTGCCAATATGCGTTTGATTTTGAGTATTTATTTCTGTGGTCTATGACTGAAGCCTTTTCAAACTGAACATGTTAAAATGAAATAAAATCCCTTAAATTCATAAAATATCCTTAGAGCTATTTCGTGCTTTTGGGCTTTCATACAATCAAATCTGCCTGGCCAGAACACTGTGAGTAGGTGGTGCAGCAGCATCAGTCAAGCTCTTTGAGCCACAGACTGCCCGTGACAATAATTTACTTCAAACATTGTTAATCTCAACTTCCAAGACACGTTCTGGTAATAAACACATCAGCAAGGTCCATTACAAAGCTGTGGTTATTTAATGCATACCTAATGACTACTACTTGCACAATAGATAATTCATTCAAGTCCACTCTTTCCAAGGGCTACCTTCATTAAGCTGTCTGTTTACTATCCAGAACAAAAGTCCCTGGAGCTGGAAAACTGAACCATGACACAGCATGAAAAAATACCCCACCTTCCAGAGGAAGAGGACTACACACACGAGTAACTTTCTCCTAGGTTCAAAGGCATGCTAATGCTTTATATTCATGTGATGTTTTCATACTTTCACCCCTTTGAGGGAAGCAGAAGGGGAAATAAAACTTGCATGTTAATCCTTTAATGTTAAAGATCAAAAGTCTAATCTGAGCTAAAAACGTTTCTTTTACCAAAGGGGCATTCATGTAACAGAATCTACCCTTATTATCTTATTATGCAAGAGGAAAACAACTTTCTTAAAACTGAGTGAAAAGATGCTTTCAGACACAGAATTTGAACAAAACTTATTTTGAAAGGACGGTGAAATGCACTTGAATGGAACAATCTGAAAATCTGACATCACCCTACAGCTTAATCTTTCACTGCCGATTGAAAGTATACACAAGCAGCAAAGTAGGTGAAATAGGAGAGAATAGCACTACTAATTTACCTAAGCAGCCAATTCACCTCAACAATTTAAAAAGAGGTTCAACTTCAATGTTATTCCATCAAAACACAACCCCCCAACTTTTGTTTCTGTTAAAAACATGTAGGGTTTTTAGACCAACATCAGCTTTTAACTTTTCATGCAACATTTCTGAACTTTGAGTCATTAAAATCAATTAAACACAAAGTACTCAAACACTAACACTATCTATCCAGAACACCAAATATATTACAAAATAAGAAAATGCAAGTATTCACTTAAATTTTGGCTTCATGCATATCTGCATTTTAAAAAGTAAGCTAGAATCCTACTGCATATTCTGACATATATACATTCCACCTTCTAGAAGTAGTAAGAACATTGACAATGAGCATGAGGAGATAAATACAAGCCTGACAGTACTGCAGTGAAATAAGTTCTATCTTACTACCTAAAGAAGGTGAAAGGCAAACTTTCACAACCTAGTTTCATTTCAAATTTATTGAAGTGCCTACAGCATTCTGTGAGTGCTTGCACATACACAGGCACGCACAGAAAAGTGGTATCTACAAACAGTTTACACAGATATTTACATACATGTTTTTACATAAACTAATATGACTGTATGATCTTTGATGTAAAAATCATATGCTTCTTGCACATGTAACTGTTGCATTGGTTTTACAAAAGTAATATAAACCTTTTGCAACAACTGGCTAAGCACATATCATTGCTGATTCCAAGTTTTTAGAGCTTGCAGGTTTCAAAAAAATACAATACCTAAAACATTGTTATCAAACAAATATGCTTTATTGGCATCTAAAAACAAAATGCACCCAACATTAAAATGTACTTTTTCATTTTTTAAACCCACTGCAGTACGAGGAACAAATCACAAACACTTACTTTAGAGAAAACAGAGACTATAGTGTAGATTTTACAAAATCACTTTTAATCTCTGTGTTATGCTCCTTAAGTAACATGGGCCATTTTTTTTTCTGCCGAATTGTAGGAACATAAAATATCACAGCTTTATCTATTCTTTAAAATTCTGCAGCAGCCTAAAAACACGGACAAGATACACCAGCACCTGTTTTCAAGTATAACAATTTCGATAGCCAAACTAAGGGTAATATCTAAAAATTCCATTTTCTTCCATAGGAAGTCTTTGTTTGACAAGCTGTTAATTTATCATTCTGAAATTAAAAGCAACTGGGGGCAAGTTTATGCTTTACCAAAGAAATAAAATAAAATTAAAAAAAAAAAAACAAACCAAAAGCAAAAAACGTTTACCTACCATGTTCAAATTAAGAACAGTGTTCTATACAAGTCAGTTGTACAGTTATTTAAGTGAAAGATGAACATGAACATCAGATTAACTTAATTCTGGCAGACAAAAGTGAACTGCTACGGTCCAGTCAGCCATTTATCTATTACAGAGAGATGACAACTTTACAAAAGGTATCTTTTACCTACTGAGTGATGATTATGTCCCCTCAGTTTCTGTGCTTTCTACCACTGGTTCACTCTCTATATCAGCTTCTGTGTCACTCTTCTCTTTGTTTATCTCGACGGAAGATGTCAGTTTTTCATAAAGTTCTGGATCATCCTGCACCTGTGCAGTTGGTGGCTGACTTTCTGTCTCTGTATTTTCACCATTTACCTGGGGCATATTATCAGCTTTACGTTGAGAAGTGGCCCCATCAAAATATTCAAAAACCCGTGGATGTGGAGGCGGGATCCAGTTGTTTGACATTCTGTCTCTTCCAAACCTGTTTCCATTAATTTCTCTGCAAAAATTAAAATCTCTGTCATCCCTATCCCTCTGTCTTTCCCAGGGTCTTCTGCGGTCATCAAAATCTCTGTGAGCATCTTGTTCAAATCCTCTATTCCAACTAGGACCACTTCTACTATCAAACCTATAGTTTACATGTCGAAACCTCTCTCTGTCTTCATGGAAGCCTTTAGGGCCACCATAAATAGGGAAGGCATGGTGCTCTCTTTCATCATAATCTCCTCTCTGTCCCCAGTGCTTATCTGAATTGAAACCAAAATGCTCTCTTCGGCCAAGGTTATCTATACCTGGTCTTCCAAAATTTTCTCTCATGTCTATATGTGGTCTTGTGAAGTGTTCTCTTCCATCTACTGGAGGCCTTCCTATACCCTCTCTTGGATCTACTGGTGGTCGTCCAACAGAATCTCTGACATCCACTGGAGAAGGTCTGTTAAGATTATCTCGGTTCTCCACTGGAGGAAAGCGATAATCTCTGTCTCCCTCCTGTTGAATGTTATCACCTCCAAGTGGCAGCCTTTTCTCTGGATTAGAAATGTTATCGATATTTTGTCTTCCTGGTGTTCCAAAAGGTCTTTCTGTTTGATTAAAAATATCTCCTGGAGGAAAAGGACCTCGAGGTGGTGGTGGGTGAAGAGCTGGATCAAGGATTGCAGGAGGAGGAATAGTACGCTGTGGTGGCATTCCTGGCTGCATTAATGGAAACCTTGGTCCAGGCGAATGGGGCATTAGGCCTGGACGGATATCTATAAGAGGCATTCCTGGCATTCTTTGATTACTGATACTTAAATGAGGCATGTTTGGAACTGCAGCTGGATGCTGCATTGCCAGAAGTCCAGAATTACTTGAAATATTTGGTGGTGGCACTCCCATAAGTCCAGAACTAGTTGAAACATTGGGTGGTGGCATTATGAGAAGCCCAGAGTTGCTTGAAACACTCGGTGGCTGTATTCCTGCTAGCACTCCTGAACTGCTGGACACACTGGGTGGCTGCATTCCAGTCAGAAGGCCAGGGCTGCTTGAGACACCGGGTGGGTGAACTCCAGCTAGAAGCCCTGAGCTGCTTGAGACATTTGGTGGTGGCACTCCAGCCATAAGTCCAGAGCTACCTGAGGCGTTAGTTGGCTGAATCCCGCCAGCAAGAGAAGAGCTACTGGAGACAGCAGGTAGCTGAATTCCTCCTGCAAGACTAGAATTGCTGGAAACAGTTGGTGGTTGCACTCCTCCTACAAGTCCAGAGCTGCTTGAAACACTGGGTGGCTGTAATCCCCCAGCAAGTCCAGAGCTACTTGAGACAGCAGGTGGTGGCCCTTCTCCAGTAAGCCCAGAATTGCTTGAGACACTGGGTGGCTGCACTCCTCCAACAAGTCCAGAACTACTTGAGACATCACTTTGCACTGAAATGCAGCAACAAGACGAACAGTTAACAAAAAATACCAGTGTAACACACAGCATTCAAAACAAAATGCAGTTTAATCCATGTTTAGGTAATGCATACAATGATGATACTGATGACAAGGTTTGTCCTACTTTCTATAACTAATATATATTAATTCAATCACATTGATGACACATAGACACTATGCCACAGAATTGAATGTCTCTACACACATAAAGATGGTACAGCAGCTTAAAATTGACAAACCCCAAAGCCATCACCCAATTTATGAAATGAAACTATTAAAATCTGATTAAATTCTATAGATGTTGTACTGTCCCACCCTCTCCTGCTCCTTTCCATCATTACTTGTGTAATCAAACTGCATTTTTAAGAAGTTTTCTAATGGGTTCCCAGACTCAGCTTTACTTCTTGAGTCTATGAGAAAAACATCTTTGAGCATAAACTGCTAGAACTCAATGATCAAGCGATGACAAAGATGGTTCTCACCACTTCCTAAAATTAAATTCAGAATGATACCCTACCCAGCCCAAAACTTCCTATTCTGTAGTTACTAGCTCAATGGACTATGATTTGCAAAAAACCCTCAGAGTGTGATACTTCCTGTATACGATCATATCACATAATGAAAACATTTCTTACCAGATCTATTGTTTTCACTGGAAGAAATCTGAAGGTCTGTAAGATGTGATCCTTTGTCATCTGATTCTGGTTTGTTGATTGGCAGAGGATTAAAAACACTTCCAGCAGATAATGTTGGAGTAGCTAGATTGCTAGTAACCGTGCCAACTGGTAGAACAAGGCCAGTGAAAGGAACATCCTTCATAGTTTCTTGTGCAATCGGTAATGGAGGCTGTACTAAAGCTGTGGAGAAATAACAGAAGTGTATCACAGTAATCACACAGTGAAATCTTCAAATTTAGTTTGGTAGAAGTCAGGCTGATAAATCAAAAGAAGTGAAATTAACTATCTTCACTACTACATTTTTTGATAATAAACTTCTTATCCTCAATCAGCAATGTAAATTTAGGGGTTTTTTTCTAGAGATCATGAGCTGCAGGCAAACCTAAGCAATCACTACTCTTACATATCTTTAAATGTTAAATGAATACAGTTAGAATGCAAAACTAAAATAAATTATTATATATTATTTAGTGACTAACACCAAATAATTCCAATAATAGCTACATGTGTTAGAAAGTTCCAAATATTGAACTATGCATACAAATAGTTAACAACTTGCCATAACTTTTTTCAGTTACTCCATGTTAGGTATAATTTTTCAGTCTACAGTGTAAGCTCTGTAAGTCCTTTTCTCAATGCCTACTTAAACCAGCTAAACAACAACTTCTGTGTCGCTGTTTCCCATTACACAGGATCAACTTGCTTTTGATTAAATAATAAGGAGCATATAAGAAAATTAAACTTTTCATCACACACAAACAATTGTTAGAGCAATCAAACTTACGTGTTGGAACAACTGGTGGGACAACAGGTGGTGGGACAACAGGTGGCGGGACAACGGGTGGAACTGGAGGAGGCATATAACCTAGATGGAAAAAAATGACAAATGATTACATGAAAAGCAAATAAACTTTCACAGTAAAAGATTGCCTACATTATTTATCCCAAAAGGTTACACTGCTGTACACTAGCAAACAACAAATTAATAGGAAGAGGCAACAGTGGTTATTGTTTTCAAAATCAACCCCATCTTCACTACAGATGATCTGCAGGTGCATCTTTAAGTGATATCTGCCACTAGTTGTTGTTGTTTAAATTTTGGGGGGTCCCTGGGGGGGTCCCCCGGGAGACCCCCAGGTCCTAGGGTCGTGGGGTTCCCGTGCTGGCAGGCAGAGAGACTCAGACGCCGGTGGGGTGCTGATGAGGTGAGGGTTTATTCACTGAGGGAGAGGGGAAGGGAAGGGGGAAGGGGAAGAGGGAAGGGGGAAGGGGAAGGGGGAAGGGGAGCGTCCAGAAGCCTCCAGGGGAAGAGGGGCAAAGAGAGCAAACCTTCTGCGTTTGCATTCTTATCACAGAGGTTCAAAGGGGCACGGTAACAGTCTCCAGCCAATGAGGTTACAGATACAGGATACTGCAGGGAGGGTACAGACTTGGGATAAACCATACAATTTCCAGGGGTGAACAAGAGCTTACCATTTCAATAAAATGCAATTCCACAACTAGTATTCAAAGAAGAAAGTCAGGAGTTTCAAACTTCTCAAAAGCAAGATTGATTTTAAGTACATTCCAGTTTTAATTTTTCACAAAGATAAAAAGCTGTGATTCCTATTCTCAACTGAATACATTGGTAAAAATAATACCAAGTTAGATATAAATAATTTTAATCTAGTATGAAATTTAGGAATCAAAGATCAACTCGCTCAGACAGTAACCAGTAGCTGACAGAGAACTCTGATGCACACAGAGGCACACGAACTGCCTATGCTCGTTACACATTGCATTTCGTTTTTACTGACTCACCTGGAGGTGGCTGTGAAGGGTTGAAACTCGCTCTCAAGAAGGGTGGAGGAGGAAGTGGGCTATAACCAGGAGGAGGGACAGACATTGTGACAGGAAACGCAGGTGGAACCAAGCTAACAGCAGGCACAGCTGGAGCTACTGGAATCTTTTTACATGGAAAGAAAAACAAGCAGCTTCAATACTTATTAGTATTCAAGGACATTAAAGAGTATAATCTGATTTAACTGCAATTCACATCAAGCACTCCATGTACTAAAGGCTTTGTATATATTACAAACACTGAAGAATTAGACTGCATTCTGAAATGCTACATTATGGGCAAACAAGGACACTGGGAAAATCCTGTGTTATTTTTACTTAATTTTCAGATAGCCCAAACCACAGTTTAACAGTATGTCTACTCAAAAATAAAAATGTACCCATCATAGAGGGCTGAATGCAGAAATGCAGTGAGAGAAAAGGAAGAAAAATGTAGACAATTTAGCAATTTGGGGGCATTTGGAAAACAGTGATTCTAGTGTCTAGAAAAACTTAAGTATTTTAGAACAGTACTGGAAAATTAAGTTTAGCGTGCATAATTATAAGACTAATCCTGATGAAAGCCTGCAAATTATTTAATATTTCTTGAATTTCTGTTTGTGCTATCCATTTTGCTACAGTGTATCATATTTACAATGATG
Organism: Prinia subflava; assembly: GCF_021018805.1. Taxonomy (NCBI): domain Eukaryota; kingdom Metazoa; phylum Chordata; class Aves; order Passeriformes; family Cisticolidae; genus Prinia; species Prinia subflava. The sequence continues at coordinate 59,753,413 of NC_086248.1, read as the reverse complement.
ATTTACTGCTTCTAATTAGAAGCAGTATAAATGCAATATATACATGTATATTTAAATATATATTGATCACAGTGTACATTAGGAGACAGCTGAGATAAGACTGAAGACAGTCTTTACAAAGAGGAAAAAGCTCAAAATTCAATTCAAATAAATGCAAATATATTAACATTCATATAATTTTATGTCAGTTCAACAACTGGAAATGTCTATATGCATTTGGAAAGATAAAACATTAATAATATAAGTACAAAACTTTTGTATTAAGCAACCCCATAAAACGAAAGATTATGCTCAACCATGGCAACGATTCTATTCTAAAATATTGCAGAGATGAACACTAATGGATGCAGGATTTAGATCAAGAATATTTTATCACTTAAACTCAGCACTGAAGTTTACCTGTATTGAATAAAAAGTCTGCCCACCAGTTCTGTGGGGCTTCTGCAAACTCAGACAATACCAACCTGCAGCATAGTGACTGGTTGTGTGTAAGCTTCTGTCTGTGTTGTAATAACGGTACTCTTATCCACTGTAGCACTCTGCGTTGTTTGAGTATTTTCTTTAGCAGCTTCTGAGCTTCTGGCTGTTTCCCACTCTTTAAAAATGATATATTTTATTATAAAAAAGATAATTAATGTATTATTTTTGTTTCGATATTAAGAAGTCCTCTTCCTTCTTAAACAAAAATATTGAATCTGGTATCTACAGAGATTCATTACAAATAGCCCTCAAACTTATTATGAAAAGAAAGAGCAATTATTTATTTTTGTGTATTTTAAAGAACATCAAATATCTTTATCTACCTGCAATGCTATTTAATTCTGCCTGTACACAAACTGATTTTTCAAAACTTGACAAGTTTATTCACCAATCATTCCAGTAACAATTTGCAATATAGAGTATGCTCTTGTTTTCTAAAAACTCCTGTAGCCAATATATGTATGTTATCACTTGACAACTGTACAATGAGAAAGAATCCTGATGCTAAACAAACCTCACCACAACCTCCATTTCTTCCATCTGCCATTTCTTCAAAAATTTTGTACTTCAAGTGTAACATAGTGAATGTATTTCAGTAATGTTACATGATTTAATTTTTGTCATTTATACTCAATTTTCACTGAAAGCAAGATTGTATTTTGACCTGAAGAATCACTGTCACTATTGTAAGTCTTCTTGTATTTTGACCTGAAGAATCACTGTCACTTCTGTAAGTCTTCTACTGTTTGTTTTGGTATAAGTCTGTTTCAAGAAAATGCAGTACAAGTAAATTTTTATAAACCTAAGAAACTGTTCAACTGGGTTTCAGAATGAGGTCTAACACTCCTTGTTTTCCTGTCTCTCTGACTTTATGGAAAAAATACCACAAGGTTCTGCTAAGCTGTGCCTATCTGGACAAATTCTAATTTCAACTGAAGTCTTATACCTGAATATAAGACTTTCCTAATCACAAGCAGATAACAATTTCTATATAAATTAATATTTCATATACCAGTGCACAAAAAGTTCATAACTCTTAAAATATGCTAACCTTTATTAAGTGGCCTAAAGTAATTACCCTCCGTCACTAGTTCTTCACTGTCATGACAATCAACTAGTTATTAATTTAAAAATACAATCTAGATTTCATTATTACCATGCCATTTACACTGTAAACAAAGAGCTAGAAAAATCTATGTAAATGAAAAAAGAGCATGTATTTCCTAAACAATAAATTTTCTGAGAATTTGCAATTACCAAAATAAAGACATTGTCTAACTATCAGAATCGTTAATACCTGTACCTGTATTTACTGTTTCCTGGTCAATCATACCACCTTCAGCAAAGCCTTCCAAATCATCCAATTTCACTTTCTCCCATGGAATATAGGAAACTCCCAGATCCACATCCCAGAATTGCTTGTATTCTGTTTTCACACCTTTATTCAAAGCCCAAGCAATCTGAAAATAAAACCCAATCAGACCATCTGGTTAAATCACATAACCTGGGAATGAATATTTCAGATTATTTCCTAAAAGTTTCTGTCACTGCACATCAATTCTCAGAGTCTATTAATTAAAAGTTTTAACAATGTTTAGATTTTAAATGAATCTGCAAGAAGTTTACTTGGCATCTACAACAGGTGCATGCATGATTAATTACATCAGAAAGCTTAAATTTGTTCTACATTGATGTTATCATATATATAGGGAAATTAAAAATACAGTATTCCAAGGACTTACACTAGAGTATCAAGCAGGTAGAAGAAACTACCATCACATTTAATAAAATACTTAACTCTAAGACTACTATAAAATTTAATACTAAATGACCCAAACAGTCAGGTACAGCACTTAGGCTGTATGTACATAAACTACTGTCCAAGTGTTTCCTAAATATTGAATCATAATGTCATTTTCCTATCTTTCATATTGCCTATTAAAAGCTGCATTTTACACAGAGAGAAAGCAGTTTACATCTCACTACTCCATTCTTCTCCACATTTGAATGAACAGCTGCTAAAAGACAAATCATCATAGTAGAATTGTACTGTGCTTGAAATGGAGATCATCCTTAAGATTAATATCACCGTACCTTAATAATTTTAGATCCAATTTTATATGACCCAGAACTAAGTTTCTGAAGAGCACGATATGCATCTTGTCTATGTACCATACAGACATAAGCACATCCTCTTGGGGGAATCATCTATGGAAAAACAGCAGTGGTCTTAGAAAGCAGGAAGATCAGTACTTCATATTATGTAACTACCTAATTGAATACCAATACTATGGAAGGAAAGGCTTATGCTGTAAACAACTGTTACCTTAATTGACCATATTAGTAAGTTTGGGCATGGAGAAAACTTAAGAGTGATACAGGCAGCCTACTTCAGTTCCAACATTTTCAAGAAGCAGCAGCAAGCTGAAGAATGAGTGTTAAAAATGACACAAAAGATTGGAACAAGGAGTGGACAAAAACTGGAAACTACATTACGACAACTTCAGAAAAGCAGAGGTTGCTACATCTTCTTAAGTTCCAAATTCTATGTGAGAGCAATAATCTCTCCCAGAGGAGCAAAATAGTGATTTAAAGTAGACTGCATTTTTGAAGGGTAGACTCTTCATTCCTGAATGTGACTTTTTTTCTAATGTTTTATGCATTTATGCATGTACAGCATGTTTTATTTATTGTATGACATAGCATCTAATCTTTGCAAGCTTACATATTATGTATGACAATTGCTTACAGCCATTTTAGTCAAAAATCTTGGTGTGCTTTTAGACTGTTTAAATGCACACAGTAACATAACAAACATGAAAGATGACAGACTGTAAAGAGATTTTATAAGAACTGCCATTAAGATATATGTTGTTACTCTAGGCTCTTAAGCTTTGTGGAATGTGGAGGATGAACTATTGGCAATATGGTTCGCCTTTGAAATACAACAGGCACTGTGACATGTATGCTTGTTACATTACTTTCCCTAACTGATAGGCCCTGCAAATCAAAAAGAGGTTTAAATGTCTGTCTATGGGACTGTTTTTTTTCACTTGTGAAACTTTTTAGAAGATTCCGTAAAGTCATAAAAAGTATTCCTTATTAATTATATTTGAATATATTAACATGACAAGAAAACAGTGGAAATATTATCTGAAATAAATGAAATTGCACAAAAAACATTTTGAAACTGCTGAAGCAAGAGGAAAACCCAGATTTCTCTCATGTAGATGTGCTGTTTTAGGAGCAAAATACTTCCTTTGAAGCTGAATTATAAGCAACTGAGACACTACTCTACACACCTCACCCGAAACTACTCTAAATAATGAGAACTGTATCTCCCAATTGTAAGTATTTTTTAAACTGTCCCATTTTAGAATAAACGTTTGTTTACAGTACAATTTCTTTTCTTCTAAATGTTTTATCGAGAAGGATTCTACTTAAGGAATCCTCAGCTTGGAAGGTAACCAACAACAATATGGATACACTATAGGTATCTGTAGGTGTCCTTAGGCCAAAAAAAAAAATGATACCTGCTCCATGGCACATCATTAAGCCAAAACAATCATAACTTTTTTGTTAAACCCTGGTTTAAAAACTGCATAAAGTGCTAGAGCTTAGAAAGAGCCCTTTTACCTTGAAGTGTACTGTCTTTAGTGCTTCAAAGGAGAGTAGATCAAAACCAGGTGGCAAATACCATGGCCACAATTTTTAACTGTGATAGAAGTCTCCCAAATACAAGTTTAAACAGCTGTAAGGAATTCAGAGGCATAAGCATGCTTAAGTTTCTAGTCTAAAATTCCTGAAAAAGCCTAGCAACAGGCTTACTTACATTAATTGACTCTATTTGTCCAAATTCTTCGAACAGGTTCGTTAAATCTTGCTGTGTAGCCTTCTTGTCTACTTGACCTACCCAAAGAGTAGTACTGCAAACTGTCAAGAGACACATTCACATCAATCAAAATACTGAATGTTAGCTTATGAAATACTCTACAGCATGCATGTAAAAGGTTTTATAATTACGCAGGTATCACTGATAAAAACCCAAGAATAGTAAATCTGTTACTTACTATAGAGAGATTAAGTACATTAACAGAAATGATAAAGGGTTAAACAACACCAAACATATTTACCACAAGTGTTCATTCTTCTCGTTTCATTTTCTTTTAAACAAAATAGTTGTTTCCATAGAAATAAAACTGTAATATTCTGTAGATTTTCAGCTAAGGTAAACTGAATTATAAATTACTTGTAGAAAAAAACTCCAAACATTTCTCTTCTATCTTCCCCTAAAAAACCCATGCCTTTAGGATTCAAGTCAATTTTAACAAAGTAGGACTAAATTCTAACTGGCTAAAAGCGTATTACAGATAGAACTTAATACTGCAGTATTATGCACAGCATTTTCACCTGAAAATAGCAACAATACTATTAATTTACCATGGGCAACAACCTGGAAAGATAAACTTATCTGAGGACATCCATGATACTTCTGATTCTTTTCAATTCCACCAATTCCCAGATCCCTGCCTTCCAAATGTCCACCCATCGTCATTGCCAAACATAAACACTCACTGACATGAGCTAGGACTTCCTTCTCCCATATGTCCATGGTTCCAAGTCCTCTGTCTTCCAAATATTGCCCAATTCACTCCAAGCACAGCTTGGATTTCTTGGTCTGCCCTATCCTTAACCAAGGAAACACCATTTCTTCATCATTATCTTGATACAATCCTGGTGCACCAAAATGGAAACCAGAACTGTGCATTCTGTCAAGTGACATTTTCAATTGACATCAATACTCTGCAGCGCTGAGAATGACCAGTCATAAGATTGCTCTTGGACAAAACTTGCTCCTTGCATGCTTGTAGAGATCCCTTTCATATCTCACACCGTGTTAAGCTCTATGAAACAATTCTTCAGATCTCAGCAAGTAGTAATAGTGGCTGTCACTGAACAAATTTCATTAAGTGGAACACCTGTCAGCTGAATTACTTATTTGTTTAATCACACACCTCCTCTCAAAGTTTCCACTCTTCACTTAGACTACTTAGTATCTCCTTTAAACTTCACAGGACCTCAAATGCTGCTGCTGTTCGTTAGGTTACTTAACATCTTTGTCTCTCAGCTCCCAACCATTCTGATTATAGCTCCCTGCTTTGTGGACTGCAGGCAGAAATCTGCACCATAAAACTGATATCTCATAAACTCTTTTCATGTGAAAAACCAGAGAAGTGTGGAAAAGCGCATCTAAACTGTAGTAGAGTCCCCAGTTTAAAGTCACCTTGGAACGATATAAATATTAATGTGAAGAGAACAGAACACTCTTTCCTTTACCAAAATGAGTTGTGAACTGTTTATGTTGTCAGATAAACAATATAGTTCTAAGACACAAGATAAATGCAAAGCTATATCAGAAACAGTTTATAACCTACCTAAACAAAATGAATTCTCAAAATACATTCCCTTTGATTTAAGCAACTGTGTGGAGGAGGTTATTTTTCTCCTTACTACCTTCCTTTCTTTTAGTATGTAAATTCTCCACAGAAATGAAAGCAGTGCACAGCAGCGCACTGCAGAGGCTAAAATCCACTTGATTTTTGAATACTTTCTTAAGATACCACCATTATAGTCTGTCTTACACTAGCAAATTTGACGTGCTTTAGTGCTACATTTCTCTGAAAATCTATTAAAAAAACAATGTAAACATTTTAAACCCCAGGCCTCTAAGAAATTCATCAAAGTGTTCAAAGTGTGCACCACACACTTTAACATTTAACAATTTTCAGACTAATTGCTGGACATGTTCAAATGTCAAATTAAAGACAGCATTAGAGAGAAAGAAGACTGTAACTTTGAGAAAGCCCTTGCTGCTCTCTGTTTAGAAGCAGAATCAGTGGTGCAAGTGAAAGTAAAAATATCAGTAGAACAATATGATACTTGTTCTTCTCTAAGACAACCTGATGTACTTAAGTTGCAAGAAACATCAGAAATTAAACTTTAAAAAGTAGCCAAGATTTTCATTGACATTGCTCTGTCAATGAAAACAAAGCCTTTTTTCCATTTAATCCTTTCATTTAAGGATGCCACTTACCGCTTAGTGTTTTTGACCTTATAGGAGGCAATCCCTTTTTCTGACGTTCTTTTTCCCTTTCCCTAGCTCTTCTCTCACTGGAGTATGACCGAGATGACTTTCTCTTCCTTTCTCTTGATCTTGAGCGTGAACGTTTTCTGTGTTTCCGCTTACGAGAACCAGACCGTGACCTCGACCTTCGTTTTCTTGGTGATCTACAAAATACTCAATTTTAGTATGCTGAGTTAAAATACTCTGACTTAGTTGTCATTTAACTACAAACTTTAGGCACTACAGAGATATTTTCATTCTATTCAACAAAACTGCTTCAGGAAATAAACTTAATGCCATTTGGCTGAGGAATAGAATATACACCTTAAAACAAAACACATTCAAAATGTTCTGTATCTACAGTACCTAATTCTCTGGCACAGAAATCCTGTCCACTAGCTGGCTAGTGTTAGTTATTTCTGTAACCTGAACAGGTTTTAAAAAAATTCAGTTAAGCCACAGATATGACAAATGAACTGTCATAATAAAAATCTGCATCTAACACACAAATATTTAATGAACGTGTCTTTACATTGCCAAAAACTGGTTATGACCATTTTGGAAAATACAGAATTAAGACTGACAATCACAAAATTACAACTTTTTTTCAGAACAACTCCATTTACTTAATAAAGGTAATTACAAAACCTTGAACGAGATCTTGAACGAGTTCTTGATCTTGAACGAACAGCTGATTTCTTTTCTTCTTGTTCAAAAATCTCTTCTTCAGCAATATCCTGACCTTCATCGATATCCATGTCCTGAGGTCAGACATAAAAGGTGTTCAATAACACTTAAATATACTCACAATATATATGACTTGGAATCATGTTAGTATGTGCTTTCCTTTCAATTACTGCAGTAAAATCTTAGTTTTACCTGTTGTTGAATATCCATGGAATCATCTACATTTGCTTCCACTTCTAAAAACTGCTGTTGACTACTCCCTTGTGATGGTGATGCAGAGTGCTCTGAACCAAAATTTCCTTCTTGATTCTCCTCAGGGCTCGCCTAAATAACAATAAATAATATACCATAAAGCCCATTGCAATTACAAATGTAATACTAAATGAAAATAATATTTCTACTTCTCATTAACATGAAAGCTGAACTGGATACCAATCCATTCTGTTCCTTTTTTATGGTATCATCCTTAAACGCAAAACTTTGATATAATTAATATTCCTGTTTACAAATGATTGGTATATATTTGCTAAACCAACTACAGTACACACAAAATACACAATTCACTGCATAATTTGAATTCTGCAAAAGAAATTCACAGAACAAATGAGCCATATGTACAGTGACACTGAAAGACAGGCACTTGTCCCCCATGCAGATGCATTAATAAATGTTGTTCTAATATAATAAAAATATTTGCAATACCAATTGAACTAGTTAAAAATTTTACACTAGTCTGAACTTTTTTTACAGTGCACAATTTCAGACAAGCAATTACTGAAAGATAAAGGAGGAAGCTATGTCATCTATGTCAACATGACAATTCGAAGAGATCTAACAAAATAAGCAGTTCTGAAAAAACACCCAAATTAATGACTGTGGAATACTCAATGTGTTGTTGCTTTGCTAGAGAAAAAGCTATAACAGCCTGTGCATTCCCTGAAAATAATATCTGGAAAAAATATCTTTAAGATACAAGATAAATTCAAGAACAAGAATAAGGGTTTAAGAAATTAAAATACTCAGAAATTATATGAGACTAATTTTGAAAAGTAATTTAAAATCTATATTCCATTACTGCAGGTAAACATTTCAGTGATCCTTACTATATTTTAACTTTTAATTTAAAAAATCCTACATGTTCTATCTGCCCAGAGAATTATAAGAAGTTAGTAGAATGACTAATAGAAACAATTTTATCTTTATATTTTTTAAACACCTTATAACAAGTTCGTAAAAAAATATTCTACTATAATTCAGTTAACTTATTTGCCTTCTGCCAGAATGTTTTGTCAATTTTATCTTTATATTTTTTAAACATCTTATAACAAGTTTGTAAAAAACATTCTACTATAATTCAGTTAATTTGTCTCATTTTTCCTTATATTTAATTATTCTTCAACCATCTGTTTCTTGATATCAATGCCTACAATTCTTGTGCTTTCTGTTTCTATCTTGTCCTCTCCTCCTTTCCCTCTGATCCTCAACAGATACCTAATAATTTTGTTTTGTGCTTTATCTTTCCTTCTCTTTCTCTTTGATCTTTCTCAATGAAACTTACACATGGAACTAAAGAAAATATTACCCATAACATACTGCAGTCACTACAAAGTAGTTCCAGCAGCAGTTGGTATCTTTTAGCTGTTATCAAGGTGAAAATAAAACTTTCTCTCCATAGTGACTAGATAAGACTGGATCTGAAGGGAAAATTCATCGGGTCTTACAATAGAAAATTAAATAGTAAGGGGAGAATCAAGTAAATGTTCTACCCATAAATGTATTGTAAACTTTGATTTTGCTTATTTTATAATAAGGTAGGCATTCAGTATTTTTATTTTCAAATTAGACAGTTCCTTTTTAATATGACACATCAAAAGCTCCTCAAACAGATCATTCTTCAATGCCTTATTCCTTTACAACATTTTTAGTGTTTAAAGACAGAAATGGCTAGATCTCCACCAAGACCCAAAACTATTTAGTCTGTAGCTATGTTGTATATTCTTTTTCATTTACTACACTTAAATAAGAAATGAAAATAAAACAGTACAATAAAGCAATAAAGAAACCATATCTAGTAAAAATTAAATTATTAAAGTCACAAATTCAAAGCTTAAATGGCATTCTTGATTGAAAGCTGAGCCACTTGGCTCAGGCAGTGGAATAGATTGTTCAGGGAGCTGGTGGGGTCACCATCCCTGGTGGAGTTTCAGAGGTATCTGGATCTGGGCTGGGTGATGTGGTTTAGTGCTTCAGGGGCTACAGTGGCAGTGCTAGTTGACAGCTGGACTTGATGATCTTAAGGTCTCCTCCAGCCCTGACTGTCCAATGGTTCTATGACTTCACCATTGCACAGCTTGAACTAAAATCTCCAACAGATGTTTCTTAAATTTGTGATCCCTTGTCTTTTCTCTCAATTTGAGATTTCTACTTTCCTCTGAAACCAGATCCAAATACTCCACAGGAAGTCCACTTTATACCTGGCCAGGATCAAGAAAAAATACTTTTGTTTGTTTTGTTGTTGTTGTTGTTTTTTTTTTTTTTTAATGAGATCAGGAGGGGAAAAGAACAGTTAAGTACTGAGGACTAATCTCCGTAGAAATAAGCCAAGTTCCTTCAGTGTAGAGAGGACACAATTCATTCAGTTAAGAAGGGACCTTGGGTTACCTCAAGCACCAGTCCTTAATGAATAATTTCGCAGGAAATACATGGCTCTACTCTTTAGCTCAGATTCTTCAACAGAATTATTTCATCAAGTATTAGTCAAGACATAAAAATTAAATTTTTATGGGGAAATTAAAGTTACCCACTATTCTGTGTTCTGTATCAGTCTCTATTCTGTCCTCCCTTCAGAGACAGGAGCATAATCACTTCATTGCCCACCTTACTCCTTCTGCAAGCATGGGAAAGCATTTTCCTTCCCATATAAAGAGCTGAACAGTCAAAGCACAGTTATGTCTAACTTACCTAATGAATACTCTTTCCTAGGAGAAGCAAAATGTACTCTCTACACATTGGGTTGTGGGTTTTTTTCTGCTTTAAGCACTTTTTCCCACTTATCCCACCTACTCTGCAAGCTTCTATTACATGGTCAGTTACTGACAAATACCTTGACAATATGAAAACTGTCATTAACAACAGGTTTTTTTTAACCTGGAATATGCTTTTTAAAATCAGAGAACATAAATTACTACAACAGCCACAAGATGGAGTTCTTACCTTTTGAGGCTGCTGCTGCTCCAGAAGCTGTTGTCTGAGATGTTCTAAATTTTGTTGCTGTAGCTGTTCAGCTAGTTGGTGAAAAAGGGAGTTGTTCACAGATTCTGGTACTAATGGCCTAAAATGAAATAAATTAAAAAATAAAAAAAAGCCCACAGCTTTTCTCTTTATTCAAACAGTTAATAAATAGGTCTTCATAACCGGGTTTCTGTTTAACTAAAATGAAAATAATGATGACAATGGAGCTAGTTCCACCTTCTAATAGCATCACAATTCCATCAACTGTACAAATATAACTATAAAAAGCAGAGAACATGCTAGCTTTATACTCAAGTCAAAAAATATTCTGGCACACAAACTTACATAAAGTATAATAATTTAGAAAACTGTCTTTTCCTACTGTTTTAGTGTACTTATGCTCTAAAATAAGTATTTGCCTTACTTAATCATAATTTTTAACTAGCATCAGGCAAATTTTAGCATTTTTCATATGAAACATAGCTTGGTCTTACAACTGAGAAGAGGGAGTTTCCTTTTTAGGCTCTTCATTTTGTTCAGATTCTTCCCCAAAGTCAAACCTGTCCATCAGCTTCTAGGAGAAAACAAAAGAAGCATTACTGAAGAATCCTTAAACGTCTCTTTATGTATATTTCCTTTTCAGTAGGAAGATGCTCTTACTTCTCAACTTAAAAAAAAAAAAAAACAAAATAAAAGTTTGGCAAATAACCTGAATAGAAAATTAAATGTCATACTGCTATTGCTACCAAACTCTTGAGTGCATCAGATCTTGGCCCAGCTTTCCTGAGCTCTGCTGCAACAACTACATGATCTTTCCAGAGTAACTAAGCGCTACTTTGGAGTAAAACTTAAATAAAGATTTATTTTATGTAATGGTACCTTTAATTAGAAGAAATTACTATGAAGAGGCCAACTATTCAATCCTTTGGTAATCATCAAACTGCTCTGCTCATATCAAGAGAAGACCTACAGCTTGATTACTTCACAAAGAGTTACTGTATTTTCACAAACACGTGTCATTTAGACAACGTGAATTCCTTCACATATACTGCACCTTGAAAACAACTTCTCACACAGTCTGCAAAAAAAAATCAAAGCAAGCAGTTATCATGTAAGAGGAAAAATCCTTCTAATGGATAAAAAGAAAGGTATCTGACAAGGAGACAAACTTGATAAACTTCCTGTGTTATCGGTGAAGATGTCTACACTGGAGTTCTGCTTAAGTAAAAAAGTTTGCCTATTAACTTTAAAAAGCTCAGAAGCATTTTAGTAGCACTTTACTTTCTTGAAGAGAAAAACTAAGGAACACACAAAAGAAATAGAACAGATGTTGTCAGTGAGATTGCCTTTTTTTCACTGTTTAATGATAGAGCTGTGCTATTAAAGCTGTGCCCGTGCATCTTTACACATCTTGGAAGTGTTCTGAAAAACAGAGCTAATGCTATACTACCAACCATCATAACTTCTTCTCAAACCTTAATCTCAGAAGAAAAAAACCAAGAGGATGAGAATATATGGCAGTCATTTTATAATACTAAGGCAAAACCACCTCCAGCAACAAGCCACGACGATTCAGTAACCCATTTTCTTTCTCAGGATGCTCTATCTACTCTCAATTACTGGAGTCCAGCAAGAAGAACAAAGCATCAGCTAACTAGAAGATGAATCACTGATCAATCAAGAATTTTTAGAACCACTTTTCCCAATATAATATTTATGACAGCAGGATTAAATATGTCTCTGAGAAAACACAACAGAAACACAGACCATCAAGCGTATGTGAGATGGGATGTCAAAATCCAGAATAACTTTCACCACATATATGTAATCCATTTACAGCAAGGTGACTGCCTTTTTTGTTTGTATTGTTAGAATGGCTTCCAGTGAAGAACTCATAAAATGCTGCTGCTTTGAAAAAAATTGTGCCTTTTAGAGAAACAATCTCAAACTTAAAATATTATTAATCATCATGTATCTTCCATCATGACAAAGCAGGAAGGAAAATAACAGAATATGTACTATTTATAGGACTGAGAAAAGAAATAAATAGAAACTAATAACCAGTTCATGAGAAACAAAACAAACATTTAGATTAACCGAGACCAGAGAAAACAAGAGAACTCCCTGCCAAGACAGGCAAAAGTAACATTGTAGATATTGAAATGAAAAATCAGAACTGAAATATCTTGATTTTTACATAGTTTGCAAAAGAATACTCTCTAAAATGGAGTAATAAAAAATAAACCAAATTAAATACAGGGATACCAAGTTTAATGTTACACACATGCATATAAAAAACACAGAACCTTCCCTTTATGCTACATATGTTACTTTAATTACCTAAGAAGAAAATATGTTCAGAAAAAGCAACAGAAAGGATTGAAGACATGAAAAAAGCTGTTTATTAGAAAGGAAACAATCTTTTTCATAAGAATCAGGATATTCTCTTTGGAAATTAAAATAAAAGGAGTAAAGTAAATGCATAGTAAATGTCGATCCAACTTTTTTTTACTGTAACACAAGTACTTGGTTCTGTTCTGTAGCAAGATCAGAAAACATGCCCATTTGATGTTGCCAAAAGAATTTGTCACATAATGCAAATTAATTTGCACAATTAAGTAATACATGAGACTACAGACTGAAGAGATTGAAAACAAAGTATTGGAAGAACTGCCAAAACAGGATTTTTTAAAAAAATATGGATATTTATGTATTCATCAGAAGTATTTTCTTGCACTGTTTATATTTGTTATCTGATTCACAGACATGATGTCATGGAATGAAAACTATGCTTCACAGTTTCCTTTGGATCACAATACTAATAAATTTTTTTAACAAAAAAATCTTTCTTTTATATCTGCATACAAACATGTCATCAAAATGTGAATTCCTTCAATTTATTTCATTTAAGCTGTCCAAAATTCAAGACAGTCACACCTATGAATATACCAATCCATGGAAATTCTGGAATTAAAATCTGTAGAATAATGCCATATTATAAAATACTTTCTGTATGTAAATATTACAGCAGTCCCTATTAACTGGTGCATTCATTCCCTGGGATTACACCTTTCTCAAGTTGATGGTTACAGTTGTGGTATAGCAGGAGCACAGGCCATTCTTTTTTTGACTTATTTTTACAGATGCATTACTTTCAATAAAAAGATATTAATTGACCTAAAAATAAAAAAGGATTTTTTCCTTCTCCAACTTCCTTATGCTTACTATTTATTCACTCCAGGACAATCCTAGAGATTATGTACACACAAACTGTTTATTCCGAAGATAATAGAACAATGTTTATTTGGTTATTTCTTCAGTTAGCTGGTTATAACTCTTTGAGCAGAAGTTCTTACTTTTCTTTCTTACAGGTATTATACTGCTCTGACTGCAATTGCCTGCATGGTTGTTGCTACCTGGCATCCAATTATATTAGTGTTCTTAAATTCCTGAATTCTGGTTTGTTTGTAGTTTGGTTTGGGGGTTCTTGGTTCTTGGCTTTTTTGTTGTTGTTGTTGTTTGTTTGTTGGGTTTTTTTTGGGGGGGGGGGAGGGGGCAGGGGGTTGTTGGTGTTTGTTTTTTTGATTGGTTGGATGGTTGTTTTGGGGTTTTTTTTGTCACAGAAGTTTCTTTACCTACAGGCTTATTTATTCACTTACATCACTTTGTAGCTAAGATTAAAGTTCTCCTGGCACGTACTTTATAATGCAAGAAAATGATAAATCCAGGTTTTTACTCTTCTGAGAAAACAGTGTATATTAATTCCAGCATACTTCCCATTTATTACCTTGTAAGAAACAATTCTCACTGCTGCATTACAAAGGGTGGGGAAAAATATGTAACAATGGCTTAACTTTGCTAAATCATAAATCAAATCCATTATCATATTCAATAACCTTTGTGGGTCCCTTCCAAGTCTAGATATTCTACAATGTGTATTTAGCCCTAAACTCATATAAAACTAATATTTTCATTTACACTACTGTCTAGACATTTTTTGTATTTTCAAGCTGTAGTACTTTATGGTATAATAATGTATTTTTAAGTCGTCCAAAGTCAAACAATAAAATCCAAAAGAACTTCTCACATATATTTTAAAAATAAATACTTCTTCCAATTTCTATTATTCTACTTCTACCTTATTAAAAGAGACACTCTGTTCCAGTGGGTTAAGTGTGTTAGCAGCAGCGGCTGCTGCTGTGAGCTGTGCTGTGAGGGCCTGTAACTGGACGACGAGACCGGCATCCAGGGCTTGAAGCAGCGAAGGCTGAGGTTTCTGCTGCTGTATCTGCAGTGTCTGGATCAACTGCTGAAGCTAAAAGAGAAAAGATAACAAATACATTGAGCAAGATTTTTTTAAAGCAAAAAAAAACCCAAAGTACAAAATAGACTTTTCCCCTTCCACTTAGTAAAAAAACTCCCAGGAATGAAGTATCATCTAACCTATGGCTATTATTTCATCTTAATTTGTTTTCATTTACAGCAAATTTTGTTCCCACTTACTGGCTAATTTGTTTTCTGGGGCTGATAAGATAGGCAGATGCTTCTTCTTCCTAACTTGCTCTGACAGGTTGCATGATGATGCCAGTCACCACTCAGGATTTCCTGCTTTCTAGGGTTCCCCCTCTTCTGTTTCTCCAGTTTGATTCCTTTTGACCTGAAAGAAATCTGTTAGCCTACTCCAGCTTCCTAAGGGCCCCCTATATGAAGATAATCCGTGTCCTGTAACAACATTTGTATGGAGAAAGAACTGCACTGTGGCAAGCTCAAGCTCCACTTTACGCCAATGCAACCTGTTCGTAGAGGGGGCTTGCATCGGTGTCTCCGCACAAGTCACAAGTGAAATCTCATGATGAAACTCAGGTGTGGGTTGATAGAATACAATTCTCTTGCTATGTTAACGAAATAAAAAGCAAATGTACAAACCAATCACTTGGTCTATCTTGATTTCCTTACTTCAAATTCCTATCTGTGTATAAACTTCTAGAGAAGCTGTCTTAATGAGGAAATAAAAGGCTTTTTCATGTGGAGATCAATTTATCTATTGAATAGAGATGCTTCCACAAAATTGCGCAGATTTGCCTTAAGAAATAATATTAAGTCTGCGGAAAGAAGCTCTCCTAAACCACTGTGGAATTAGAGGAAGCAGGTCTTTGACATTCCTCAAGTTAAATCCTAGAGCCTTATCTTTAGATATTTGTGGAAAAAAGGTTGAGCAAATTCAGGTAGTTCAAACGTGCTGACCTAAGTCCCTCATTACCCTTACCTTCAACATTCCAACCCCTTATAGGTTTTCCCACTGAACTCTTGAAGGGTTCAATCCCTCCCTTCTTACTAGCCTCACTAGAAACTTTCATAAACTGATTAGGTTGACTTTCTTTTCCACAATGCATCAAAAATGTGTGACCCTTTTTCAAGACTGTTTTAGAGTTACTTTCTGATAATGTGAAACAATTTTTCTTATTCTTTTAAAAACAGTTCTACAGATTTCTTATATGAATAGCCTCTGAAAAGGCTTCAGTTGTTGTTCTACTGCAGTAAGAGTTTTCCCTGATTACTGCAGCAGGCAAAGCTGAAGAGTTCCCCCCTCACCCGCTTTTGTCTGATACAGCTGGCCCAGCCTGTGCATTGCTCTCAGCAGGAAGGAATCAAACTGAAGAGGCAGAGATGGAGACCTTAGAGTGGAAAAATCCTGGGTGGGCACCATTCTTGCTGTTTTCACATTCTTGTTGGTCATATCTTTCTTAGCTGGCCCTCTCTTATGTCTAGACTCTCAATTTACCTGCATGCATTCTCACCCATAAAACACAATTGTAGGATTAAATCGAGGTCTTTGGAGCTGGGGAGCCGGGGAGAGGCTGTGGCAAAGGGAGTGGTTTGGAGAACAAGAAGAAAAGAGATGGACAGCACAGAAGCAAATATCATAGTTCCTCTACCAATCCTAGACATTTGCATGTATATATTTATTGTGTAGCCAGTTTGTTTCTTCACTTCTGCTTAAGACTATTTTGAGCTAAATATCCAAATGTTATTTCTTTATGATCTGCTGTCTTTAAAATCCTAACGCCCTTCTCATCTTCATTTTTTTCTCTTGCTTCATTTTCTTTTTCTATATTCTCTAAGCATCAGTCTCTAAAATTACCTCACAGACATATTTACCATTCTCATTTCATATCCTTTCCTTGTTTAAGAGCTTGTCCACTATTTTTCCTTCATATTTCACAAAGTATCCCACAAACTCATTTTGTTTCATTTTTCAGCAATTTAGTTTCTTCCAGTGTAATCAGATAAAAATATTCCCTCCAGTTGACTTCTGAACAATTACAGACAACTCTAGTTAGCTAAAAACATTTTCACTAAGTAA
This sequence comes from Prinia subflava, assembly GCF_021018805.1. Classification (NCBI taxonomy): domain Eukaryota; kingdom Metazoa; phylum Chordata; class Aves; order Passeriformes; family Cisticolidae; genus Prinia; species Prinia subflava. The sequence goes on along the minus strand of NC_086248.1, from coordinate 59,736,527 downwards.
AGTTGTTATTTGTAGCACCAGAGCTTTCAATGGCCACTGCTTCTCATTGATATGCGTGAGGTTTTTGTTTCCTATGCCAGCAGGTAAAACAACCTCAGTCCAAATAAAAATCGTAATGCCAAAGTTATGTAGGTGCCACAGCTCTAGCACAGACTGAAAAATTATCTACATTTTTACAGAAAGCCAATTGTGTGTGCTTAACTTAGGTAAATGCAGGTTACGAGGTCAAGCAGTTCTTGTGATGCTGGGCATCAAGAGACTTTTGGAGTTGAGCATTTAAAAATTGAAGAACATAGTAACTTCCAAAATCTTATGTTTGAATGCTGCAAAATAAAATCTATGTTTAGCTGATGGAAAGATAAAAAACTGAATCAATACACGGCACACTTCCTGAACAAGTTCACTCCCATTCTGCAATTCTGTACAATGTTTAGCTTTTCTTCAGGCATCCAACAGAGACATATGCTTTAACTTGTATTCTATTTTGTATCTATTTCCACAAAATCTTACTGTTGCTCTTGATGTAGTCATCTGCAATAGATCTGTACTCATCATCTATATAGACAAGTATGTACTACAGACCATCTTATCTGAAATCACCTTCTGAGACACTTTTAAGGCTTTGAAGGTACTGGCTTTGAAGAGGGCTGGCTACAAAAGGTAACATGGAGTTTTAATTGACCAGGAACTTACTTGTGATGAACAACCTCATGGGAAAGTTAACATGGATACTGGACAGAAATAAAAGGGATACTCAGGAAAGGATTCCTTACCTGTACCTTAAAGACACAAAGTATCAGACAGTCTACAGTGTAACTGTCTACAAAATAGTTACCTGTTGGCCTTGAGGACTCTGTAAAATCTGTGCAACAGCAGCAAGCGTGTCTGTGTTAGCAATCTGAGATACCCAAGGATCAGGTAAACTCTGCGCCACATTGGCTGGAGTAACTGGAGTCACAGGTGTACCTAAAGAAGAGAAAAACCAATATGCCAAAATATTTTTACACAGAAGCTAAAAATAGTGTTAGAGAAGAAAAAAACCTGCTGTTATTAAACACTGAGAAAACACATAAATTGAAACTATTTTTCTGACATACACGGAGAGCTCACAGAAATAACACAGACTCACATCAACATTCCTCATGTAGTAGAACTACTCTATGTTAGTGTAGTTCACAATTCTTTTCACTATTGACCTATTGGGACTACTAACAAAAACACTGATGAAGGCAAAATAAATAGGTTTCACACAGTATTCCAAAATATTCAGTGCAAACTATATATACGAAAAGATAACTGTTAGCAATCTACTTGTCTTCTAGTCTGAATATCACTGGACTTGCACTTTATCCCCAGTTAAAGATTCTACTAAAAATCTGAACCTGCATCTGCTGGATTCATGAGGATTGCTTGTTTTATTGTTTTTTCTCAAGAGAAACACTGAGATTAAATCAGCACTCTGATAATTTGTTTCATGCTAAGAATCCTTCGTACCTGCAAATACTTTTGCATTTATAGCTCAAAAGTAGAGATACACCAATGAATGCTAAATATTACTAGATTACTGTTTTAAAAGTAATTTTAAAATTTAAATTTAATTTAAAATTTAATTTTTAATTTTAATTTTTCAATTTGCATCAGAATTTAAGACTTATGATTTCAACAATTTAACATAGTCATACTATATAAAAATAAAAAATACTGAGCTGGAAGACGCAGAAAAAGCACTTCAAGATCTGAAAATCTCACATTTTTGCTTTGCTAATGAAAACTAAGGTGAATGTGTCCATCTCATTGCTTTTAAGCATGGGATCAAAAAAAGATGGGATACAAAAGCAGGTGCCAAAAGCCACTGCTATCTGGCCAATTTCCCAAATATCCCAACCTCAAAAGAAAAAAATTTGTTGGAGAGAAAAGTCAAAAATCCATTTTCCTACCATCTACCTACATAAGCAAGGCAGACACTCAGAGCACAAAACGATCAAGCCCACATTGATAATACTGTTTCCCTTTGCCCTGATCTTGATGGTGTTTCTAATACATGACTTTCCAGCATTCAAGTGAGGTATTTCAGCATGTTAATAGGCAACATACCAAAGCTGACAGAAGTGTTTTGATTCAAAGTATGACTTCCATCTGGCTTTGTTTACCTGGCGTATTGTTGCTCATAGCAGCTGTAGTGCTGGGCAAGACAGGGGTCACCACGGGAGGAGGAATTCCTGCTGCCATATCCAAGAGAGGCTGAATAATTTCACTCTTGAACACATTATTCTTCTGCCATAAATTTAGCACTCTAACAATTTTACTCTAAAATGAAGAAAAGACAACAAAAGATCTGAGTCATGCTTATTTTTCTTGTTGTCATTGATTATGGAATTCTTAGCTAGCAACTTTAATCTGTCTAGACTGAAGGACTTTTAGGTTTGCAAACAGTAAGAACAGATAACTGGGTCACACCAAAGATGTCTAAACTATGAACCTGAGACTGATCCTAGGCCACAGCAAAGAGCTACTACACACAGGTGACAATGTTCTCTCAACCAAAAATGTGCCTTTAGTCTAGGAAGATGACATGGAAGGAAAACTATTTAAGGAAGCATTTTAAAACATTACTAATAATCAGAAAAAAATAATTGTTAGTCTCCTAATTTTTTATAGTTAGCATATATAATTCTGTTCTGCCTATGAACCAAAAACATACACCTGCACTGAAAAATGGCATATACTACTAAGACTGCTAAATATTTTTCTTAGAAAAGCAGCTTTATATTTTGCATGCTCTCTTGATGAAGTGAGGAATTTAAAGTTTAAACTGGAACACAGTTACCTGTCCATTGAAAATACACAGTAATATTAAAAAAGGTGGATCATGGAGAACAAAAAAAAACCCAAAATTAAGACTTCATACTTTTGGCTTACATTTCTATTATTTTTTCTGTTACAACAAAAGCATTCTATTACATCACAAACAGATCATTATTTTGATCTGATTTCAGACTTATTTCAATAAGCTTCACTTCCACCTAAAGGAAAGATTGTGCTTTATTTTGGGGAAAAAAATCAATTGTATTACAAAGTGCAGGAAATTCTTCATAGGATCTGGCGTTTGCTGTCACAAATGTGGGTTAATTACTTGAGTTCTGTAAACCAAGAACACAGAGCACTTAGCCACAGTGTTCAAAACAAAGCAAAAGAAGTCTGTTTGTCCAGACTACAAGAGGATACCTAACTGTAAGAGAGAGAAGTGCTGAATTTTCACTGCATGGAAGATGCAATTTAGAGTTTTCTTAAAGAAATCTCTGAAGCCTTCCACTCAACATTTCGGTATCTAAGCCCTTCTTCTTTGAAGTCTACATTATAAGCAGTCCTTGCCAAGTCCACCAGAGGTTCTAACTTCCCTCATCTCTCCAGAACAGGGATATAAAACTGTTTCTGTTGCTCAGTATCTTCCCACACCTTGCACTTTCTCTGGGCCAGACAAAGAAATCAGTGAGGTGTTTTTGTTATTATTTTAAATGAAATGTTACTGCATTTCTGCTTGATTTAAAACCAAGTTCTACATTTGCTCATATGAAGATAGCTGCTGTATTTCTCCAGTTTGCCCTTCAGAGTAAACATCAAAATGTTACAAACCAGGCACATACCTTGGTCTCTGACAGCTCAGTTTTTTGCTATGCAATGTATAGGATAACTACTTCCACAGCACAAAGACCTTCCTATAATATTGAATCCATATGCACTACAGCAGTAAGACTTAGGATTGAAAAGTACAATTTTATGCTGAAAAATATCCTAGAAATGAACCTGACAGGACTTTTGTGGGCCCTAAATAGACTAGGTTTTACTGTCTCTTCACATCAAACATCTAATACAATACATTAATTGCCATGCATTGAAATATCACAGGACAAGTAGTGCTATGTCTTAGCCTACAATAAATTGACTACATATTTTTTTAAAACCAGACACCAACTGAGTACTTGCAACCATCTCTGTTCCAACCTCTCTTTCTTCAATTCATCAGGCTATTTCTGTATTAGCATATTTCCTAAAGCAGCAAGCTAAATGAGTTTACAAAACATGCTAATACTGCTAAAGGAATATGACTGAATGAATAAAAATATAAGTTAAAAATTGTGCCTATTTATAAAAACAAACACAGTAAAACATGGTGGAATTGAAGCAGTACGAGTTAATCACACAGAAAACCTAACACCAGGCTGGAAAAATATCATTTAACTTAAATAACTTGTTCATCAACACCTCAGAATTCAATTGAAGAAGAGATGACAGACATTCTTAGCCAAGTTTATCCAACAATGTCAGAATGTGTCTTAATCACCTTCCATGGATCTCTTGGGTTTTCATATCTCTGGTTGAAAAATACAGCTGTAGGAATGCATGTAAGTATTCTAAATATAACTCTACCTGAAGCATCCAGCCTCACTTATTACTTTACCTAATGACTCTATTACACAAATTTCTGTGAAGACAAAGCCCTTAGCATTCTCCATCTTTTTGCAGTTATTCAATGAGAAGTAACACTACCTATTTTACAACTAGACACAAATATGAACAAAGTTAAACTGCCTGTACTCTGCTGTTTCCAGTGAATCTTTTAGAAACAGAATTTGGTGGCTATCTCAACTACTGTGATGCAACATCTGAACTAGTGAGTCAAAATACCTGAGTTAAACCTTATTTAGCTACTGGATGACCACAGGATCAAAGGAAAGATTACCTTTTCAAAACTCTAATTAATCTCATTGGATGTATCTTTCCAATCCCTACACTAAGACAAGCAACATTAAGAAATACATATACAGGGCAAGTTTATAAGTAGATCCCCTTCAGCAAGGAGAAAGTGAGATTAAAATCTATGTTCTTTACAGATGATACGTTGAAGTTTGTTTTAACTAGAAAGATCTGTAAGTGGTTTACCTTGTCATCACCAGGACAACGGTACAAGTTCTGGAAAGTGCTGATGATGTTATTGCTGAATCTTGGTGCAAATACATCCTTCTCTTGTCCGAACTGATGCCGGGACTGTCTCACAATGGAGTCAATGACATACAGACCAGGCACCTTGTACTCTGGTTTGCACTACAAGGAATGGTAATTTAAAAGGAGCAGATGTGAAAAATAACCAAAACTGTTAAAGGCAGAGTAAATATAAACAGTTGTCTCTAATTTTTAAGTGTGTCCAAGTATATGGAAATATTCTCTACTTAATGAATGAATTGTCCTGGAAAATGAAGCTTTCTCAAAAAACATCTAACCTCTAATGTTTAAATTATCACATCCATATGCATTCTGAAGACATGTAACTGGTGTAAAATCAATTTCTTACTGCTAAAGAATTAACTTCTAAAAATTTATCTATTAAAAAAATTAACACAAACCACATGTCTTTTTAAAATGTACACTCCATTTTAAAAATACTGCACGAAGCATGACCAAATTCTTAATAGTAAATTTGGAGTAGCTGTAAATGTAATTCAGAATAATTTTTTCCTTCTTTATGATCAAAGTAAACATTAAAATTAAAATTTGTTTACTTTATTTTACATTGTTGTAATTAGGGTGTGGTATATCCTCCCCTGCAGAAGAAAAACATATTTATGAAGACATCTGTTTGGCTGAGAATGCAATAATGATATTTATTTTACAACTCTGGAAAACTTGGATAATTTACAAACACCATGATATTTATAAGGCATGTCTGCTAACTAAAATACTAATTACTTACGTAATTTTACTTTCTTAACAACTAATGCTAAGATTTTTGTCTTTTAATTGCAAAGTAATTACACCAAATTACTGCAACCAGTTTCAAGACAGAACAAAATGTGGTTCAAAAATATAATGAAGTCATCATCAGAATACATAATGTTCTATTATGTTCTATTATGTTATTAATAAATATTGGGTGTATAACACACACGGTGTTATGGAAAACATGGGAAAGGACATCCTTTTCCTCTCTGGTCCTGTAGACATATTATGCAACACACTAAGTTAACAATCTTTAATGAAGTGCCAAACAAATGCTTCAGAATATTAATTTTACTATGCCCTAGATACAAATGTTGTGTTTTGAAATGTGTTGATTTGCTAACACTTGCAACCCTTATAAAGCCTTTCTTCAATGTATTTAAGTATGACATTCTTCATTTTTAGAATGTGTGTGGCAACCTTTTAGGAATATATGTTCATCATTAAGCTTAAATTGGATATAATATACTGCCTTCAGAAAAATCACTTCAATGTATTGTAGCTTCTGAAATTTTATTTAAATTATTAAACAAGAGTATTATGCTTACAGAACAGACAGGTATACAACTTTTCACAATATTCAAATTAATAAAGCTCACAGATATTTAAAAAGAAAGCTCAGGACATACTCAAGTGAAGTATTTTAAAACATGGCACATAAAGAAAGAAAAATATGATAATAATGTAATTATAAAGATTATATGGAAAAGGCAATAAAATACAAGTAAAAAAATCAAATTAAAAAATTAAATTAAAAAATAAATAAAAATTAAAACTGGGGCAGTGAACCTGCATATCCCTAATCTCAGATGGGACAACCTTTACACACAAATATCTACTTGCTTTCTGAGACTCACTCAGAATCAATAAGGTAATTTGATTACTCAAAGAAACTAAGTCTGACTCTCCAATGGAATAACTTCACATATATGAGATGTGATCATTTCACCCTGAACTGATCTTTTGCCAAAGAATAAAACAGTCAACCAAAATAACAATAGACCAGTGAGTTAAGTGTCACGAAATGAAGAATGTCATGGGCAATTATTTTATCTGAAGTTTTAATAACTTCACAAAAATATGAAATAAAATACTGGAGCTGTAAAGGATGAAGAGCAAACTAACTGAGATGGCATTGACATCATTCTGGTCAGGTCTACAGCAGATTTTAATAAAAGATTCAGTCATCTTGAGCTTTAACTTGAAGTGACTGCTTGCAGAAAAACATCCTATTATTCTCCAGACATACAATTTAAGACCTTTAATATCAAATACCTACCTTTCATCTACTTATCTCTCATCCTATCAAAGCAAAAATTTATTATTTAAAGTTATTAATAAGTTGCTCATTTCACTAAATTGTTCATGGAATAATTAAAAACCCCTCAGCAAGACCACCCAAGGGAATAATCTAATCCAGGGTGATCATTAACAAGGTTATCAACACGAACATCCATCTGCCCTCTCTAACCAGCAATGAACAGTGCAGAACTTCCTCATTGAGCAGTATTGGACACTGAAGGCAGACATGTAAAGATAACTCAAAATAGCTTATGGAAGGGTCATAAACAATCAGTTCCATTTCTCAGAGATGAAAGGAGTCAGAGGCAAGGATCCAAAGACAACTACTTGTCAAAAAATTAGCAGTGTTGGTAAAGTATACTACGAGTCTTTACTACTGCTTTGAAACACATACACGAGACTTTTCACACAGGACTGTTGTACTAGTACCTAAATTTTTCATTCATAAATAGTTCTGAGACAGATAAAAACACCAGGCTGAAGCTGAAACATGTTTACACTGTCCTGCCATTGGCAAAAGGCACTGCAGAGTATACTGGGCAACAAGAAATACAGGTTAATGAGCAAGACAGGTTACTAATACAGAGCAATCCAGACTGCTTTGTACAAGAGTAACAGAAGGAAAACCCCATCCAACAACTGCAACATTAAGAGCCTAACCTCTCTAGCTTGTTTGTCCAAACTGAATTGCAATTTGATCATAATTTACTGCTATTTTAAAAGAGAGAAGAAATTCAGTACCAAAATGACCAACCAAACAATCAAGTGCAACACAGATAGCAGGGGAGGCTCACAAATTTGAATCCATGCATTTTCAACTGGAAGCAAAATGCAGTTTTACCCAAGAATAATTAACCGTTGCAAGAAAAGGAAGTGCTATAAATTTCTTTGCTAGAAAAAATCTTTAAATTAATACTACCATCTTCCCAAAAAGTAACTCTAGTCTAGCCATATAAATATTTTTTGTTTTAATTTACTTGCAAGGAGCACCAACTGAAATGCTACATCTCCTGCTACAAAAAAGATGAGGCTGAAGGTCATCTTCACTTCAGCTTTAAAATCAATGGGAAAATCTGGCAGAAAAGCAAAAGCAACTGTCACTAGCCAAATAACTGTCAATTGTTTTGCTGTTAGCTGTTCACTGACAGTCTCTTTTAACATTAAATAAATACACACAGAAGTAGGCTTAAAACAGCCTCCACAGTGATTCAGATCAAAGAACAAAATGAGAACAAAGTATTTGTCATTCTGCATCATGAGTTATGGTCTGCTGCTGATTATTAGCAGAAATCCAATGTGACTAAAAATGGAAAGAAACTAATATGTGCCAAAAATATTAATCCATATATATGCCTAAGCCCCCACTTGACTGACTTACCTTTTGAATGAATTTCTCAACACTCTGTACAACATGCTTGTAGAACTGAAAAATATAATAGTATTTCAATAGAGAAAATCTGTATGCATATCTCAATACATATACTTGTTCAAGTATGTTGATATATTGATAGCAAAACCAGAAGCAGAAACTTTGGATTATTAAACAGCAATACAATACCTACAGCTGAACATACATTTTTCCTTAAAACACTTAATAGCATATAAAAGAGCTAATATCAATGTTTCTTTTTTTCCTGAAGGTTTTTTACACTGGATTTTTTGAATAGCACGCTTATTTATTGAGAACTAGGAGAACTGTTGAGAATTATTGTATTGAATTATTATTCAATGTATTATTGTAGAATAATTGTTGAGAATTGAGAATTATTGAGACTTGTTCCACCAAAACATATGGTTATTTCATTGTACATGACTGAAGATGTCCACCTAAAGTTAGTTAACATGTAACTTCTCTTCTTTCATTAATTAATAGAATCCACTGCATACTTTTTCTTTAAAAGTTGGCCTGTCTTAAATGGAATTGTTTTTTAAATCTCATATATAATCATAATGGCTCTAAATCATGTCAATAATTGAGATAACCACTTTATACAATTAAACGTTGTCATTGAAATGACAAGAGTGGAAGTAGGATTTCCAAGTTGAGTATACAATAACACATTTTGGTATAATTTAATTGCTTAATTAATAGAACCATCTATTACGATTTATAACTTGTTTAAGCTCAATACAAGTGTTCAGCAATTCCATTATACTGCAACACACAGGCTTTAACTTACAGACATACCTAAGAAAGCCACTGAATTTCACTTCAGTCATCAAATTACTCTTTCCCAATTACACAAAACACCAATATGGATTTCATTATCCCAAAACATATCTGCATTGTCAGCAAAGGAATGTAGATAGGAGGAGCACAAGTTTGGTCTGACCTCTTTTCTGCCTCTCCAGCATCCACTGAGTTTCCATTTGTTTTAATAATTAACACTAGTGGCATACCTCTTTCTTTCAGCATTTTTCAGTGACTTTTTCTGCTGTGCCATTGTTTAGCAATCAGTTTTACTTTGTGGCAGGAATAATCTTTAATGAGTGCACTAAAACTAGAACTTAAAAACAATTTGTATCCAAGCAACAAGAAAACTGAAGTCTATGAACAATATCCATAAAAAGGTATGCTAGGAATTTAGAAAAATGAACAGCTGTATTGATCCAAAGGCATGCATAAATTTTCAGGAGGGAGGAAGGGAGAGAGGGGAGAAGGAAGGGTGAATTGTAGTTTTCTATTTATTCATCTATTAACAGGCCTGTCAGTGTTTCCTTTTTAAACTGAGGAAAAAAACCCTGTCTTTCAGATCTGATAGAATTTAGATAGAGCCAAATTGCCAGAATTCTTTCTCACATATGACAACCAGCAAAGTCACACAAAACTTTTAGCCTTCTGCTGCATTCCCGGATATCACATATGATCATAACTTGGAAATTGTACACATAAGGGAGATGGAAAATTCTGAAGCAAATTCTTTAGACTATTTCACAAAATCATTTTGATATATATGAGAAATGTAAAGGAGGTCAAAAGAAGTTAACTTATTTCATACCTTTATAGCCTTGATTGCTGCCTTGGTGATCTGTGTCATTTTAGCTTTAGAAATGGGTGGCTTATAATCATTGAGCGAGTACAACTGCAAAAAAAAAATCAGATATATATAATCTGAAGCTGTAAGCAGAATACATTATTTTTCATTTTCAGTGGATTTTATGTATTAAGCAAGAAAAGACATTCCCATTTAACAAAAAAAGAAAAAGCTCAATAACATATAATGTAAGACTCAAAACACTTAAAGGAGAGCAGGTTTTTCTTTGCAATGATCCCTACATATACACCTAGTGTACCACCACTAAATACTGGAGGCATTTCAGATGAAGTTACAAAATAAATACTTACAACATGCAAATATGACAGCTCTTATTAAGTTTTCCAGGGCAAAGACATTGATATACTTGAATACCTTGATGGAAGTGTAACAAAACCTTAACTTAGTATATTCATCATCATACGCCTGTTGAATCAGGTCTTTTTATTTTCCATTAAACAAACAAACAGCAATACTCACATGAGTATGTACCAATTTTGACACTTAGAACAGACTGTAAAAAGTATAAGTAAACTTATAAAAAATCTATAAGTAAAAAGTATAGACTTCATTCACTGCATTAACTCGGGAAAGTAATGTATTGGAAGTATTACAAATGCTTAAGCAAAAATCCAGCTGTGTTCTCAGTTTCAAGCAAAGCATCTTAACTTCACTAATATCTAACCAGCAAAACAACCACAGCACACAGTGTAGTTGTGCAACAATATTCTCCCTGGATGCAGTATTAACTCTGCTCCTTTGACTGGGACATACATCTCCCAGCAGAAGCAATCCAGCATGACAGGTATTCATCAGAAATTTGCTGCGCAGTGAAACTCTACACTAACTAAATTCACAGCTATTACTGATGAGTTGTAATTAGAAGCAACTCCTTCCAAGGCTATTTACTTGCTGTGAAAATCTCCAATTACCCACAATATACAATTTTGAACAAAATGTTGCTCTTTCCCCCTTCAGCTCTAAGTGTTATAAGAGAAGGGACTGGGTGATATCTGCTGCTTTCAGACAAAAAGAGCATACACAAAATGCCAAACCAGATTTAAGGACACTCTTGACTCATATTTTTGTTTGCAACACATGTTAAGAAGCATATTAGTTCTTAAAAATGGAGTTCTAATAATAGGAATAATCATCCATAACTAAATTTTTATTTCCTTCCTAAAGACATTTAAATTTCCTAAATTCCTAAAGAATTCTTCCATAAAACAGTAATTGAAACAGAAACAAGGTCAAAACCCCTATCCTCTCCTATACAACCCCTCTCCTCTTTTATACAGCCTGAGAAATTCAATATAATGAACCCATAGAGATATTTAAAATATTTTAAACTTACTAATATTTGCTTAATTTCTGGCAAACTGCTAGCTCAGAAAACATAGTTCAGAATTGTTTATATTTTATAAAGCAAACTGTAAGAGTAAACAGGATTACACAGTGGAAAGGATTAGACAATCTTAAACATAGGTCATGCTCCCCAAGTTGCTTATAATAATTTATCACTGAAGGTAACAAGTAGATATTCTTTCATCGTACTTGAGTTTCCAAGAAACAAGGATTTGTTCTTCTTGCAAACATGAGATGCTTTTTTTCTATCCTTTCCTGTCAAAACCACTTTTAACCAAAATGTCCTGTAGCTGTCAAAACACAAAGTGAAGAAAAATTGGTTTGTCCAAGCATAAATGTCTGTCTTCTCAGCTTGAAAGGATTTCCATTGAAACTGTGAAATTATAACCAGTTCACAGCTAGACACCCACTTTTAAAACAACTGTTACTACTTCTCACTAATGCTAATGCTAATTGCTGTTGTAAAATATTCTGAATTATTTACCTGCTGCTCATACAACAAAAAGCAATACATTTCTAAAATGTAGGTATATGAATGCTCTTTACCACTATAGGGGAAAGGGAGAAAAGAGGCAAAACCCCAAGGGTCTCCAATCAATTTCTTCTCTGTTTTTCACAGAATCACAGAATCACTAGGTTGGAAGAGACCTCCAAGACCATCGAGTCCAACCCATACTCTAACACCTCAACTAAACCATGGCACCAAGTGCCACATCCAGTCTTTTTAAACACATCCAGGGATGGTGATTCCACCATCTCCCCAGGCAGATAATTCCAGCACTTTATCACTCTTTCCATAAAAAACTTTTTCCTAATATCCAACCTATATTTCCCTTGGTGCAGATTGAGACTGTGTCCTCTCATTCTGTCAGCTGCTGCCTGGAGAAAGAGACCAACCCCACCTGACTGCAGCCACCTTTCAGGAGGTTGTAGAAAGGGATAAGGTCACTCCTGAGTCTCCTTTTCTCCAGGCTAAACACCCCCAGCTCCCTCAGCCGTTCCTCACAGGGTTTGTGTTCCCAGCCCCTCTCCAGCCTCGTTGCCTCCTCTGGATGTGCTCAAGCGTCTCAATGTCCTTCCTGAACTGAGGGGCCAGAGCTGGACACAGCACTCGAGGTGTGGCCTCACCATGCCCAGGACAGGGGAAGAATCCTGACCTCCCTGCTCCTGCTGGACACACCATTCCTGATCCAGGCCAGGATGCTGCTGGCCTCCTTGGCCTCCAGGGCACACTGCTGGCTCCTGTTCAGCTGCTGTCACCAGCACCCCCAGGTCCCTTTCTGCCTGGGCACTGTCCAGCCACACCATCCCCAGCCTATAACACTGCAGGGGGTTATTGTGGCCAAAATGCAGGACTCAGCACTTGGACTTATTAAACTTCATCCCACTGGACTCTGCCTATCCATCCATCCAACCCTTCCAGGTCTCTCTGCAGAGCCCTCCTCCCTTCTGACAGACCGACACATGCTCCCACCTCAATGTCATCTGCAAACTTATTAATGAAAGACTCAATCCCCTCATCCATGTCGTCAATAAAGATACTGAACAGAGCTGGCCCCAGCACAGCCCCCTGAGGGACACCACTGGTGCCTGGCTGCCCACTGGAAGCAGCAATGTTCACCATCACTCTCTGGGCCTGGCCACGCAGCCAGGTCCTAACCCAGCAAAGAGTGCTCCTGTCCAAGCTGGGGGCTGACAGCTTTTCCAGGAGTATGCTGTGGGAGACAGTGAGTTTTACAGCTCACTGTTCAGCTTCCAGTTACTCACAGCTAATTACCAAAATGTGATCACTCATCCTGGCCACTGTTTGGCTGGATGTTGTGCAACTACAGCTAAACTACTTCCGGGAACACTACAGCACCAGAAACTTTTTTTTATACTGTTTCTTAGCAGAGGTTTTTTGGTTATTCCTGGTCAACATTTCCAAGCCCGAAACACTAATTAAAGCAATTTACAGGTCCATGAGCAAATGTGACATCAGCCTAGATTCAAGAAGCCAACCTTGCCAATCTAAAAACAGTCCCAGGTGAGATTGGCACAGGAGTTCCTTCACCTACAACACACACAGCTGTAAGGAGGGAGAACCACTGACTCACACAGATACTCACAGGGACCACACCTGACCAGGCCATCAGCTTTGAAATAATCTGGGCCCTAATGGGGCAATTCAAAGTATCAAGGAAGCAACTGCACAGTGCTGGGAATCAAGCAAGAGTTGCACACAACTGACTCTGCGACATCGGCTGTGTGCAGTCAGGTTATCTTAGCACCACTTATCAGGAATATGCCAAAAGCCAACAGGATAACATGGGCAGTTGCCAACATCCCAATACTTTATTCCAGATAGCAAAGAGGCAAATTCAGCATTAAGGACTGATTATTCAAGGGGGAAAGGTGGTGGTGGAAGGGAATCAATAAAAAGAGTAAAATAGTAGAGAGAGGCTTTTTGGACAATGGAAACTTCTGTTACAGATTTTAACAGCCATTTAAAAACCACACAGATTCCAAATTCAGTACCTGGAAGAAGAAAAGAAATAACTCTTCAAAAATTGTTTTTCCTTAATTGTCTTCAAGAAGCTTTTAATTTACTACAAAATATTTCATTCTGAAAAGTTTATTCACTCAGAAAGATTGGTGATTGCCTTGACCCAGGTGCAGAAGGACTGTGCAGTTGGCCTTGTTCAATATGAAGTTTGTGTGGGCTCTCCTCAAGCCTGTCAGGCTCCTTCTGGATGTCATCCCTCAAGTGTATCAACTGCACCACAATGCTGAGGTTGCCTTCGATCCCACTGTCTATGTCATCAGAAAAGATATTAAATAGTATCAATCCCAGTGTGAACACCTGCAGGACACCACTTCATACTGGTCTCCATTTGGATATTGTAGCCATTAACTACAACTCTTTGGATGCTGACATCCAGCCAGCTCCTTATCCATCACACAGTCCATCCATCAAACCCATTTTCTCTTACTGCTAGCCTGACTAGAGAAGCAAGACTTGGTTGCCTCTCCAGTAATGAAAATATCTGGTTTTCCAGCATAGATGATTCTTTTAAGACACTTGGAACTTGAAGAATAAGGAGTTAAAGACACATGTATTATTTTAAAAATTTGTGTTTATATCCTAGCTTAATTTTTCCTGTATGCCCTTTCCTACATATATTTTGCTAAACATATAGAGAGAGTTTGCTCTCTAAGACCACTGTCTTAGTTTTGTAAGACACTCATGCTCATTTCCAGAAGGTAACTGCTTGCCCTCATATAAAAGAAGACTTTAAATAAACCAGAAAAAAAGCGCAACATGGATAAATAGTAAAGTCAAGGAAACCCTCTGAAATAAAATGATACACTTGATAAAATCAGTAGTAATATTCAAACACATGGGGAGGAGTCAGAGCGAACAAACTCTGGCTGGTAATGAACATGCAAAAGATAGTGCAATCGAGTTTGAAAAATTAACAGGAGGAAGCCTGAAAATCAGCACTTTTCAGAAGACAGAAGGAATACCAAATCTACTAAAGTACTTGTCCAGGACATTCAGCATTTACAGGAGAACTCATAGGAGATAAAGCCCTACAGAAGACACACCTCCCCTTTTTTTTTAGATCTACACACTAAAGAAAAACTGATCCCACACCAGAATCGTCCTGAAATGTGTTTACAAGAAAATAAAGAACAAGGTCATTATGTGAAAAATAACAAACTATTAGAACAGAACTCAAGAATGAAAGACTTGGTAGCTATAAATCATGAACTCTCATTTAAAACAGTCTCAATCCTACAGCTCTGAAAGACAGGAAAAGCAAGATGGATTTCTGACAGGGGTTCAAGGGAATTAGGAAACAATGGACCAGTTAGGTAAAATGTTTGTACCAGAAGAAATTGCAAAAATTAATCAAAATAAAAGTATTAGTGGGGACACAGGTAATTCCATGCAGCTGTTGTAAGGAAAAGCCACATCTCGGTATGTTGTTCTTCTCTGTAAGATTCCATGAGCACAGTGAGAAATCACTAATATAAGACCAACTGGACCACCAAAACACGTTTACCAAAGCTTTCTCACAAAAAGCTCCCAAGAAACTAAACTTTCCTAAACAGGCCCTTGCATGACAAATAACCCAACCAATTACTCCTTAAATACAGCCAGCAAACAATTTGAATGAACAGTCATTTGGTGCACAGAAAGGAAAGTCCCAATGGAACCCACTTGTGCCTGCTGTCACCTATATTCTGGTTAGGATAAAGTCAGACTGTCAAAAGCTGATGAGGAACATCGATGACACTACCAAGTAATAATCAGGCAGACAAATTAAGCTAAGGTACACAGGAAGTAGTGGACACTGGGTTTGAAGCTGGCTATTGCCATTCAGCAGAGATCTGCTGATACATGAGAGATTGCATTGAAGATATCAACTCAAGAGTAAACCAGAAAAAACTCAGTAGTAAATGCAATAAATGGACATTCAGACCCACATTATTTAAGCAACAGTACTAACCTACACGGCACTCTCAACCGTACAATCTCAGGGCTGGCATGAAATCATCAGGGATAACTAAAACTGTGGAGAAGCTTTCAAGTGAAGAACAAAGGTTCTTCAGTGGGTGAACAGGATTACTGAGGAGAGGCACATGTCAATACAACCTCAGTAGTGAAGATCAACTGGGAAGGATCTTCCTCACCCGAGGAGCACACCACATGAGGTGAGCAGGGAGCGAGCAAGAATCATGCTGGTGGATGTGGTTCCAAACTGCCCAGTGTGGCTGTCCTTAGCCTGGAAGGGCAGCTCTGGCATGCCCCAGGGGGAATGGACTCAGAAGCTAAACTGTCACCATGAACTTGCTAAGTCCGTGCCCTGATACCATAATGAAACACACCCACTCTGTTAAATAACTGTATAAATTACAGTCAGCTATCTGTATGTTAGCATAAAATGTAGCTCTCCATTTAAAAGGTCTTATTCAAATGAAGTTCATGCCTTATCACATCAAGCAGCTGCATTTTTTTCACAGTAGAAGTACAGTTCATTTCAGAGGGTCGAAAGTGAAACACTGTAATCTTCAAGTGCCAGATAAAACCAGAAGTTCCAGAGGTTTTCAAACAGGCTTGTTCACATTTACAAGCTGGAAGAACAAAGAAAGGGAGCAGAGAGAAACCCATATGTAAACTTCAGAAAAACACGCTTTAGAGCTGAGCTACCATATGATTGTGTGAATTATGGAAAAAGATCTTCCATTTACTTCCATTACAGAAAAGCCACTTACTGCTTTTCTGGATATACATCAACCCATATGAAACATTTCCTAAAAGGCAAAAACTTATCAGTATCTTTAAATGACTGATTACTACTAAAAGATATCTGACCATCAACTAAAACTGGTTTTTTCTAGTTATCTTCCTATGTTCCCCATTGTAAGGATTTGCAAAGTGAGTGTTTTTGCACCATTTCTCATATGCAAACCTGCTAAGTACAGACACTTGCTGTTGAAATGTGAGGGATTGCTGTGGAAAGCACCATAGAGTGTGGAGTCTCCTTTTTAAAATGTACATGAAGAATTTCTCTCCGAACACTGCACATCTAATCACCTGCTGATGACGCACGTACATAATAAAACCTAATTTAAAAACCACCTTACAAGATATTTTTCTTATTCATTTAGTAACTGATTTTGCAGCAGAAAAAAGAATATGCTGATCTCAATGAACTCAAAATTTATCTCCCATCTATCCTACCATCTAGAGAGAAGAAACTGTCTCCTGATATTTGCCCAGAAAAGAGAACTGTTCCAGTGATCTATGTATTCACCCAAGAGTCACTCTGACACAAAGATTCTCCTAAGCAGTCACTGCAACACAAACACAACATCTGGGAGAATGCTGCTTCAATTAAGATGAAGTAATTTAAAATAAACTGAAAGGTTATAAACCCTGATTAAAAAAAAACCAACAAAATTGCAAATGTACATTAAAAATGTACACAAAGTTTTGTTTTGTGCTGTCCATTCTTGAACTATGACACATTACTCAGAAAATTAAAGATGAAACATTTCTTCTCTAAATGTAGATGTCATTATCTCACAAGGACAAGGAAGGTACAAAGACTAAAATTTTTCAGAATGCAGAGGGAGGAACAAGAGGGGATGAGGCAAGAGTTTCACAGTCAATGACAAGTCACAAGGAGCCTGACTGTACTGGTAAGGTAAATAATTTTCAAACTGTTAGCTCAGGTTTTGAAAAAACAAGTATTAAATAATGAGGTCAGAAAGAGCATTAATGCATGATTCTCATATGATCTTTTGGGAATAATTTTATTTTCCTCTGAAAGAAAAAGTATAGCCAAAGTAAAGAGAATACTTCCAAGTTACTATAAAAAATGTCAGTGTTTTTTTCAAATCAGCACACATTTAACAGTAGCATACTGTTTGATTGCAATGTCAATGACCATCTAATGATCTACCAGTTTACTCTAGAAAACTGTGGACAAGACTGTTCTGCCTGAACATGCTCAGCTCCTAACACCTTGCCAACAATACAGGAAACTACAAAATACATATGAACATTAATCTTCTCAACCCATTCAACCTGAGGAAAACACCAGATAAAATTTACAGTGAATTTCTGCTGGGGGGAAGTTGTTTTGCTGGTTTCCTATATGATGATTCCATCCAACCATGTCCTACACACACTTGGCATTTTGATAATTAGGTGGGGGACAATCAATAAACCTTTGATAGAAATATGCATGTTTAATTAAATGCTGAATATAAATCACAGGAAAACCTTACAGGGAAGACCTGATTCCAAATGGCACTTCAGGGACAAAATGAGTCCACAAGGATATACTTGCTAGAAACCCTAATCTGTCTCAATGAAAGCAATTCCCAGGGTCATGTTCTTGCAAAGTAAGAATCAGATGACAGCCAAATGTCCATGCAAAGCACATAACAGCTTATTACACAGATAGCATTAGAAGTCTTAAAGATGATCAAAGTAATAGTGCTAAAAGTGGTTTCTAAGACTGTCTCTCTCTCCAATAGAAATGAACGTCTATGTATCAGGACCAGGCCAGCAATTAATGCCAGTTAATTATAGTCACATCATTGTATTTCCCTCTATCTGATAAAACCATATAATGATTTGTACAGCAAAAAGTAATGAATGGGAGAGTTAAGACGCTACATACAAGGCCATATTCCAGTGCACATAAGGGTTAACAGCATTGTTAATACTCCTTTTCCCCAATATAATTTTAAATAAACCAAGTACTCTTTCCAAACTTTGGAAAAAAAAAATACAAGGTTGCTCGAAGATCTAATGAGATGTATGAATTATATGTTGGGATTGGGCAGAAATGCAAAAGATCAGCTTGATGCCATGCATAAAGCAGTGAATTTCTGATCTGTAATTTTTTCATTAATTCTGTTAAAAAAAAAGTGGTCTTCAAGAGAAGGCCTACTGAGGGGGAATTTATCAGAATATTTCCAATTTTCATCATTCACTACTGCAAACAATAGTTTTATCATTACAATCATAATTAAAGAAGTACTTGAGGTGAAATCTACTGTAAATGCCTGTAAAAAGCAAACTCTACTGCACAAGGCAGTACTACATGCTAAGTTACAGCCTCAAGCCTAAAGCTACAGCCTGGAGCATTTGAAGTGAAGATTGGACATCATGCACACGAACTTACATCCCCTGAGAATGGGAAATCACTTGCAGAGCAAGTTGCTACATGTATCCGAGGAAGGCAATGGCACACTGCACTTCTACAAAGCCCAGGACCTAATTCCAATATCTTTCAGTGCTTATTCAATAGGCAAAAGAGCCAGACAGCTGTTTCTGGACCAAAACTTTGAATAAAAAATAGAAAGAAGTACTAACTTCATCAAAATTTTAAAAGCTTCATAAATAATATATCCTTTTTTTAATACTTCTGCCACATCCTATAAAGACCAGAAAAGCAGCTAGGAAATAATTTTTCATATAATTTTGCCATAATTTTAGAAGGCTTGAAAGCTGTGAACAACGCTAGTCTCATGAGATACAAAGAAACAGCTATTCACACAGCCAAATCCATGTAACACTGATACAGCAGCTAAGGGAATAAACATTTTGATGCTGATACATCAGGACTCAGCCTATTGCTTAAGTATGAGATTATGACCAGTGTAAGGGATATCACTTACAAAGCTCTCCACAGAAATATTTTTTAAGTTTTCTCTGGCTGCTATCAGGATACAACATTAAAAACGCATCAAATAATGACATGACACTAATCAGACATCATATACACAAACAAGTATCCACAATTTCAATGCAAAAAACCCAAAATAAATACTTAGAAGTCAAGTCAAATACATACTATCTCAATAAATTAGGGTAATGTCTTTCATATTTCAATAGCATTAAAATAAATCAAACCCAATTGGAAATAGTCACCGAATCACGTACTAAATATTAATATCATCACACTGTTATGAACAAGAAAAGAGAACTGTCATTCACTGCCTTTTAAAAAAAGGACACTTCTCAACAAATTTCTAAGTTACATTTTACACACTCTCCTGAAATTTAATTTCTTGGAAAAGTTACTCAAATTGTATGCCCTCATCTCTCAGTGAGCTGGATTTTGACTTGATGCTGGACAGGACCTACCTATGAGAACTATTATTTAAAGCTTGTCAGTACTTTGTTATCCTCAGTGCTGCTTATAAATGTTAAAATATAAACCATAGATTTGCATGTAGGATGACCAGAATAGCAGATGCTCCCCTCAGCATAAGGTATTTCAGTTTCGAGGAAAAAAAAACAAAAAAAAAATCTGTTCTTTCAGTTATCAACCAAGATGAATTACCAAAATTCAACATTAAAAAAGTACAGAATGACCAGGCTGCAACACAACAGCAACTACCTTAATACAACTGCTTTCAAAACCAAAGTGCATGACACATGGTTTTAATTAACAAATATAAAATAATAGTCAATTTTCTTGGTATTTAAGTGCATGTTCCTTAAAAAAAAAATGAAAGCAACCAACAACACTCACATGAAAATCTCAGCCCCTCCTCACACATCAGTTGCATTATGCACCACTGTTTATGTTTAGAGAGGACATTTAAATATTCATGCCCACTACTGTACAAGCAACTAAGGGAAGCAAGATGCAAAGGTAATACAGCAGTCCCTCCAGCCCACCAGATACCAGCGCACAAAGTCAGGTGTTACCACCACTGCATTTGTGTAGTGCTCCTCCCACTTCTTTTGTCTTAAGGAAACACAATTATGACTTTCAAGCTTACCAAGCCCAAACAATTTGAGATGGAGAGACAAAATTCCATTTCAGTTTTTATATATTTGAGTCGCCAGACCATTTACAATTTCCTTTAAACCTTTGCCATTACTCATTTCAAAGTTTCTAAGTTCTCTTGGTAAAGTTTGCTTTGTACAAATATGAACATAAAACTGGAATTTAAAGAAACCACCTGGATTTGGCTCCACTTTCCTGAACTCCATATAACTGCAAAACAGATGCTTACTTCAGATAGTCTCTAGAACATAATCTACTTGCTCTTAGCCATTTTTAAGTCATAAAATACAATTCCCCTTTTTCTCTTCATAGCAACTTGGGATGTTTGGTGCATGGGAACAAAAAGCTGAGAAAGACCTAACTGGACCAAATGAAATAGGTAGGTAAGAGTGAGCACTTCACCAATGCCCGAATTCCCAATAACAGAAAGGAAGGATTGATCAAAAGATCCAGGTAAGAGTATCACACAAGAAAACAAGGAAAACAATGGAAGCATTTCACTTCAAGCAATTTTCTCATCTTTCCTGCCATATGGCTAATTTCCATCATTAACATTTTATCATTAGTACATAGCTAATTCTAGATCAAGAGGAAAACGTATCAGCTTCTGTCACAATGTCAGTCTTCACAGATTTCCAGATGTGAGCTTGGGGGCTGTCCATACTGGAGAAGCACCCTCTGTCCTTGTTCCAATACACTACTTTGGTAAAGTGTGGCATAACAAAGAGTTAAAAGCCTTAGAGAAGCTTCAACTACAATCACACCTCTACAATTCTGAGATATGACATATATGAACAGATCTTAAACATTCTGAAAATCGGACTCACACATTTTCTCTGCCAACTGTTTTCAGAGCTCATGACAAAAACTGTCTTGTTGATTTCAAAATATCTCCTTGGATATAGTTTAAAACCCCTGCATTCACAATGAACTTAATGATTCAAATTTTAAAAAAATAAGCACATTTGCACTGGATTGGATTTCTCCAACCAATATATTTGTCATATAAATTGTCTTAATATATTGTCATATATTGTCTTAATTTCCTGTTAAGTGCTTAAGAGCCCCACTTCACTCCTGTGAAAATTAAGAAGTGATTACTACTGCATATCTGGTAGTTATGAAGATCAACATGTTATCTCAAGCTATTCTTTTTCATGTGAATCAGCTTTGTTTTGTTAATATGTGCAGGAGATTCAGTATCCTCAAAGACTTTGATTCGATCAGATCTTTCCACTGTGTTCCAACAATCTGGTTAATATATTCTAAGGTCTTTGGACTGACCCTCTGAAGTCAAAAACATTTATGATTATTTCTCTTTTTAAAACTGCAATCACATTGCTAGAAAAATAAAAAAATTGTATTTTTATCTATCATTCTAATTTCCAAATTATGCACTGAGAGCTCCATAAAGTCCTGCCACAAGGCCACCATTTTTCAACCAAGAGTTTTATAGTGAGAGCAATTTTCAGTATTTTGCACTTCAGAGAAAAAGCAACACAGTGGAAAGCAAAGAATGCATATAACTAATTCTACTTAAGTTTTTGAAAGTAACAAATAAATACTGAAGATGAAGAACAAAAAAAAAAGTAAGGAAATCCTTACCACTCAAGTCTGAACTAATTATTTGTAATAAAGTCTGAACTAATAATTTGTAATAACTGAGCCCTAGACTGAACTGCTCAAGATGATGGATCTTCTAAATTACCTTTCCCAAAAATGCATGCTATTTCAATAATAAATTCCAATTCAAATATATAAGACAGCTATTCACTTCCTTGCATGAAGGCAGTGCACTTTGTTCAGCTGTAATAATTTTTTAGCACTATTTACTTCAATTTTTCGAAACTAATGTTATAAGCAGTATCTTATAATAAACAACCTTAAGGCTACAAAAATAGGTAGCTTCAACCTCTCAAGGGTAACCTGTTGTTACCCTTCACTGTTTTGCTGCTCAGCCACCATCCACCCAAACCATCAATCCTTGCTGCTACTGCCTCCTGGATCTCAGCTCTGCCACTCTTCTTTGGGGCACATCTTCCTTCGTGCCTTCATCTTAAATGGGAGCCAGAACACTCTCTGACAACCCTCAAAACCACCAACAGCAAACACATTAACAAAGGTGCCAGGCCTCACCTTCCACACATGTAGTTTAGTAAATTAAACATGTACATTATATTTCTGAATGTCAAAGCATCAGCCACCCACTGATATAACCAAGGACAGGAGAAAAGAACAACCTCATCAAAACCTGTACCCAGTAAAACCAGCTAAGTTATGTAGGCAAACTTGCAAAAAAGAAGTGGAAACAAGATGATAAGTTGTTGTATATCCATAGTAGTCACCTCTGTACAAATGCCAGCTCACTTCCCAAAAGCCTAACAACAGAAACAGCAGGCTATTACAAGAAATGCTTTTCTGGTAGGGATAAATCTGATAGAGAGAGGGTCACGGTGACAATGCACTCATTTCTTCTTACTTCCTCCAAATGTTAACAATTCATTTTAAATTCTATTTATAAAAATGTCTCCTTTTGATCAGCACACACGGCAAGAATAGGTAAAATGGGTACTAGTGCAGCAGTAACTGGACATCCTGTTTTTGCCTTAAGGAACATGTACCCTAAAGTGTGGAAGCAGCTCTTTGACAAGGTTAACAAAATTACTAACCAACTACAGCTGTTGCCAGTGTCCCCAAGAAATACTGCAGAAAAGTAGCTCCAAAGAAGTGAAAAAATGGAAGAATAGAAATACACGCGCAACTTATGAAAAGTTCTCAACAGGAACAAGGACTAACACTGTTTTGAACTTTTTTCAAAAGTCAGTTTTGTTTTTGATCTCCCAGAGCCAAGCTCACTGAACTCTGGATGCACACATGAACAGCCAACTATGCACCACTATCCCAGGCCTCACAACGGAGTTACACCAGTGGCTGCTGAGGCCATGAACGTGGGCTATAACCAAGGCTGAAGGAGACACTCAGGATGAATTTTTTTGTGGCTGTCCAGAGGTAGAATGATGAACCAATTTTACAGGCAAGAAAATAGAAGAGCTCTTCCTTAGTGAAAAAACATTCATACAGGAGTAACTTAAGTACCTCAAAGTATTTTTAAACTTGCCTTATCCAAAACTTTTGTTCTGAATGGCTTTTTTCCTGTGAGAAAGCCATCTGGATTACCAGACTCCACTTCTACAACTGCCATAGGAAAATAGACTGTTGGTCATAGAATGGTTTGGGTTGGAAGAGAATTTAAAGATCATCTAGTTCCAGCCTCCCTGCTATGCGCAGGGACACTTTCCACTAGCCCAGGTTGCTCTAAGTCCCATTCAACTTGGCCTGGAACACTTCCAAGGATGGGGTATGACTCAAATAGTGCCAAATTCAAACAAGACTTGTTAAGATAATGTCAAATACAGTCAAAGACTGTAACCTCAGGTATGATCTTGGTAATCAGGTGACAGTCAAAGGATCTGAAGTTATAAGAGTTCAGAGGGGCATTTGTTTTAAAGTGGAAAATGGTTCACTGCTCTCTAAATGAGTAGCACGTAGGATCAATACTTCTAGCTATCCAGTTACAGCTCCAGAGAGTTTGCAGAATCTGGAGATGTACACAACTGCTCCAGGCTCACAAGGATCTGATCTAGATCACAATTTAAGAACAAACGTAAAGTCTATGCATCTAAGACTGAAAACCTATCAAAGTCTGTCCTATAGTATTTCACTAAAGAAATGATGTTCTTGAGCAAGACATGCACCAAAATAAAACCAAACCCTAACATTTTGGGCCTTTAACACGCACTTGCATGAACATGTCTTGACAAGGCCAGAAGTCAAGGATTTCTGGCCGATGAAAATCAAAGGTCAGAGCAATCTCTGAAAGTGTGATATTAAAACTGCCAATATTTATTTAGCACACATGGAGATATTTAAGCAAGTGAACATCAATTTAATATTTACTGTATCCTGAAGAGAAAAGGACTTTCTTTCCCTACACTCTTTAAAAAAAATCGTCGAGAGCCAGTAAAGTTCAGCTCTTGCTGGGAAACAACAGAGTAAAATACTTACATTTCACTAATACTGCTCCTAATGTTCCTGACAGTAAACTAACAAGTTCTTATATATTTTGTTGCATCTTAAGGGAATTCATATAAATATGCACACTTTTTTTTTTGAGAAATACTGCAGGATTATACAGCAAAATAAAATGGAAGACATTTTTCATATCCACTCCAGAGGTTAAGAATGAAAAACAGAAACAACTTTTCAGATGTATGAATGTCTGCATGTAGATGCACGTATCACTTTTTCTTCTGACAAAAGATAAAAAAGAAAACCAGAAGCTTACATCCCAATTGCTACAATAAAATAAACAAGTATTAGCCCATAAATGGGGTATCAGACAAACAAAAAAGAAGAAAGCTTTAAACATATCACAGCTGCAGTCTTTCAAACAGCAGAGTATATGAAAGAAGGTCATATTCTTTTTTATGGCTAGTAAAATACAGTGACATAAAAAACAGCTATAGGTTTTGTCACTGTCACAGCACTAGGAAAAAAATACCCTGCAGATGTTTCAGGTGCTTTGGCCAATATGAAACATGCAGCAGAATCCAAGGAAAATACCTTGACAGGAAGTAGCTTATGTGTCTTTTCCCTGCTCCTTAACATAACTGCTAGTATCTACTTCCACTAATCAAAACTGTGGCTGCTCATTTTATAAAGTATCCTTTTTTTCCTCCACTTTCCCCAGCTATTCAGCATCAATCTCCATTTAGCATCTTTGTGAGCCATACCATTTAGCTTTTTTTAGTGTCAACTGGCATTCTTTCATGAAAAACTTGCCTCATTGACTTAGAATAGTCCATTTAAATAAAGCAGTCTGAAATAGAATATTTAGTTTAGCCTTCTGTACTTTTATGCAGCCATACTCCAATACTCGGTATTTAAAATGTGGGTCATTTCCAAGGGTCACACTTCTGAAATGTAGACCACTGAACTGTTCCTCACTGACCCTTAAAATATACTTTCCAAAAATTGTCATGATAAAGGTGGCCAACATAAAATGAAGTGCAAATGAAGTATAGAGACAACAGCATTAGCAGTAAATTATCAGCATCTGCTATGTCTCTACCACTGATCAATTTCAGAATGACAAGTGAATCCAAAAGCATCCATAGCCACTTTATGTACCATCTTATTTGACTCTCAAAAACATTATGCACACCAAAAGCTCAGTGTACTCTATGACGAACTATGCAAAGACAACCATTTTCACTGCCAATAACAGCTGAACACCAACCTAGCAATGCTGCAGAAGTTTTAATTATGACTCTCACACTCTAGAAGAGAAAAGGCACAGGAAATGACATCACTCTTTAAACAAACAGTAATCACTATCTTAACCTTACAGCACTTTATGTGCATCCCACTTTAAGATGTTGAATATTCCAAGTCTCTGTGATGACAGTTAGTTTTCTATTCCATTCCCTTGTACATGAAAGTATCAGCACCACTGTACAGACAAGAGAAATTGAGCTTTTCATACAAGACATGCTCAAGAGAACAAGGTATTTCTGCAAGGAATCAGCAGACACATGACTTTCTTGTTCCTGAGTTTCAAGGGACCAGCTTTGCCTTATTCTATTTTACCTTTTTTAAAATACACAATTGTCCTTTTCCCAACTGCCTCTCCAATGTCACAATATACTGCATTGCCTGACAAATACGAATACAGCTGAAATTTGTGGCACTGGACGATAACAACTATTGTGCACTGGATTAAACAATGTAAATTCCAAATCTAGGTATGCTATCTAACTCTCCCGAGTAGGTTTAACCATTACTAACCTTCTAAATGGCTGTAAATCAAAGATGCAAGTACCAATCTCAGCAACTCAAAATAAAAACAATACTTAATTATTTGACCAAAGCATGCATAGTTTATGCGGGAGATATTTTTGCTTTGTTTTTGAAGAGAACGCAAACCCAAAAATATCAGTAAACATCATGAACAGCAAGACTTGATGAACTTCATACATTAAGAAATGTGTGCCTGTATGTGAATAAAGATATTAACTTTAAATAATTAGAAATGCTGTTTAATTGAAACTGAACAGTGAATTACAATTTCAATTTTTAAAGAAATAAATATCTAAGCTGAATTCACTCTTTTCAAGATTCCTATTATTTAATTCTTACAGATGCAGTTAATATGGCTAAACAAAGCATAAATTCAAATATTCCATTTGCATTGTACTTAAAAATTAATTTGCAATCTCCGTTCCCCCTAAAATAAATTACAATCCTGTGACTATCTATGTGACTGTAAAACTATTTACATTTATTCTACATGTTAACATAGAAAGAGATTTTAAAATAATTAAATGTGTTTTAGAATTAAAACATCCATCGGTCTTCTTTTTCCATACAGTCTTCACATTACAAAGAGAAAAATAATTTGGCCTGCCACTGCAAAAAGGACAAGTATTGCAAGAAAACTCTGGAGTATAGCACTCAAAACCAACTTCAAGTACAGTACCTAAAAGCAATGTGACAATAGCCAGCAGAGTTGATGATGACAGCAGAACTTTAACACTGAGCTGACTATGTAACAAATAATGAATTTTAATTACATACATCTGCAATTAAATCTTTGTCATCTGAGCACTGGAACTGTGAGGATACACATGCTTGCCTCTAGTCCATTTCAATTCCTCTTTAACAAAATACATTTTAGAGAACATACAGAGAATTTGAAACACTTGAGTAATTTTCTTCTGTCAAGACCTGTTCTTGAATCTGATTTTGTGCTTTTCTGAAAAAACTCAGGGCCTGAACTGAGGCCTGGAAGAAAACAGCCCTGCAGTGGTAAGCCTTCATGGTGCCAACTGTAGCAAATTATAAACTCTGTGGTACAAAATATTGCCAATTATCTCAATACTATGCTAAGTCAGTTGTACATTATTCCAATTTTCAGTTGCCAAGCAGTTTTAATCAAATAGGAAAATGTCAACCATTACATGAAAACAATATGGAGCATGTTTTATTTAGGAGCTTGATTATTTCTCTGCTTTAAATTTACCTTTCCCAAGACTTGAAATGTTAGGGTTAATTTTATATATACAACTAGGTAAAGCACAGACAGCGCTACATATCATCACCAGACACTGAACAGCTTTCTGCAATAGCTGCCATTATTTCCAGTAGTTACTGTTCAAATAAACTGGAAATTCTTCTTCCTAATCAAATCAATGACAAGCCTATTTTAAGCACTTCAATCCTGACTGCCACATAGGATAGTTACAATACAAGATATTGCTCAGCTCACATAGAATTCTGGAGTTAGCCATACTCCCTAGATGGATGGCTGCCTTTATTTTTGCTTAACTGAAGAATCCTAACACAACTCCTTCCTTTAAAAAAACCAACCCCAGAAGTACCCAACCTGCAGACTTGAGTGTTTAAATGTATTGGAATGTTCCTTCTAAAGTGTCATCTGGTTCTCACCAGTAAGCTACATAAACTGTTGTAAAATTATTAACTGAATGCAAACTGCATCAGAGAAAGTATGGTAAAAGTTTTTCTACAATTTATTCTGTTTCATCTGCTGCTAAACTTAATTTACATCTGTTTTAAGCCAAAAACCTCTAAAACAGTACTCAGATGTCAGTTCTGGAGCTTAATGTGACCTTAAAACATAATATCAACAAAGAACAGGATTTTACAAATGCAGTACCAATATTTTGTAAATTAATCAAAACCATTCAGGAACAGCAATTTATTGACTCATACACTTTAGCTAATTCAAATATTTAGTGATCATTTCACAGTTCTAAATTGCAAAGTGTGTGTGGGTGAGTTCAACTAGAGAAAATGACTGAAAGTTAAATTAAAGTTCAGTTCTGCACTGGGTACAGATTTGTTAAGAGTGGCTAACAATGACACTTGAGATTCTTTAACTGCAGCATAAGTCTGGTACCATTTACTTCCAGGATCAGGTTTTTTTGTCATGGCATCTTTAAAACCTTCCCATCATTGTAGTCCAGCATCCAAATACAGACAGAGGCTAAATCAGAGATGCTGGCTATTTATACCACAGCAGATAAGTTGGTTAAAATGACACTGTTGGATCTTCTGCATTTTCTTTCCCAACAACCTCCTGTCTACCAGTTTTTAAGCATTTAGAAAATTTAAGGTATAATCTAAAGCTCTCTTCTTCATCACAGCTGCCACCTTAAGTCTCACACTAATTTTTACAGTACTTATATCTGAGTGCTCAGCAAGTAAATCAGAAGCTGTTTTTCAACATGGAGAGGACAACTTCTGCTCCTAGTGACAGGTATATAGAAGGAAAATGTTCTGAACAACTTATGTTCTTCTGCTCTTGTGACCAGATTCTTCCTTTTCCCTACATAACAATACACCACATATGACAATCAAATAATAGGAATAAAAGTTTATAGTGTTTATTTTTCTTCTAGTGGCCACAATATTCTTTTTTCTACTTAAGAATTCAAATTGCATAAAGTGCAACACTTGGAACTGCACATCCACTAGAGCTCTACAACTGTTCCCAAGTTACTGGAGAGTACCTGCTCGTTTTAAAAATGTATCTTACTGTGCTTGTAGAAACAACAACATGGTTGCCACACTGTTCCACCACAGGTCAAATGAAAAGGCATTACTTACAACCATTAAAACCGTACCACATCCCTGCTGGGGCTAGCGAGAAGGCAACTGCGAGCGTCAATAGGTTAGCAGTCTGTAGAAGTATACATTGTAACGAGAGCTGATACTTTCTAGGGTCAATATAAGTTAAAAACTACATTGTAAAATGTAGGACTTCTAAGAAAAATATGTATTTGTTTTTCTGGCTCGTACATAAACTTCAAAATACAAATGATACTCTCACAATGAGGGTAACAAAGCAGAGTTGACACAAGAACCATCTTGCAACAAAATAAACATTAGCTCTCAGCACAAAAGAGACGCCAGGTGCAGTAGGAACACCTCAGCTTATATGTATGTGTGTGTTCTTGGGTGCCGTAGCCCACTCTCTGCACAGTGGAGGATCTGAGCTCTGTGCAGCATGTAGGGAATGTCTGCTTCCATCCTGACCACTGTGAATATACTACTCTCAAACACGGAGACGAATCTCCAATGCCTTTGTATTCCTTTCCCCCGATTTAAAGCTTAGGTGCGTGCACGGAGTGTTGAAAGTGCGCGCTGGCGGGGTTCGGATACACACGTAATTAGCGAGGAGGAAGAGGGCGGCAGGAGAGACGAGGGAAGGCGAGGAAGGGCACAGTCCCCGTGCCCGCCAGCCTGGACCCCCCCGCCGCCCAGCGCAGCCTCCTCTGCCGCTGCGTGAAGTTGGCCGGGCATCACCCGCCCCACCGCAGGCCGGGCGCAGGGAGGCTCTTTCTCCTCCTCTTCCTCGGCCTCCTCACGCGTCCTCCTCTTCCTCCAGCCCGCCGCCAGATCTATTCTTCCCCTTCAGCCGCCCCCAGCCTCACGGCGGAAGAAGCTGGGGGAAGGGGACGTCTCCATTACCCTCTCCACCCTCCCGCTTCCCAGGGTCGGCGACAAGGGCCCTTTCCCGCCCGATGCGGGGGGGAGCCCCGGGCCGGCCTGCGGGAGCACTCCCGCACCCCGGGGCCCCCCGGAGCGCCCCCAACCTCCCCGCTGCGAGGAGGGGGCAGGGAAGGCGCCGGGCCGCGGGGCCCCGCCCGCTCCCCGGCCCCGAGAAGGGGAGGCCGCCGGAGGGGGGGTTACACACCTCGCTGTTAAAGGCTTTCACAGCCTCCATGTCGCGGCGGAGGCGGGAGCCGGGCGGCTTCTCTCCGCTGATGGCTGCCGGGCCGGGCCGGGCGGGGGCAAGTCTCGGTCCGTGCGTGCGTGCGCTGCTCGCTCAGGGGCCGCCCGGCCTCCTCTCCATGGCGGGTGGCGCAGGGGGCGGGCGCGGGGGGACGCGGGCCCCGCTCGTTTCCGTCTCCTCCTCGCCCCGCTCCCCGCCCGGCGGCGCCGGCGTTCCCTTCCCTCCCTCCTTCCCTCCCTCCCGCGCTGGGCTCCGGGCGGCCGCGCCGGCAGGAGATGGAGGAACAACGCGCGGCGGCTGCGGCGCGGACGCCAATATGGCGGACGCGCGGGGGCTCCTCGCAGTGCAGCGCCGGAGCGGCGCAGGCGGCTACAGCGCCCCCTGCCGGGCAGCGCCGGCACCGCCGGCCGCGCGCTGCCGGGATGGCGCCGCGGCAGCCCCGCCCGCTCTCCTCCTCCTCCTCCTCCTGGGGCGGGCGGGAAGGAAAGGGTTACGGGAACGACGTGGTAAAGGCCGCTGCCTTTCGTCACCGGGGGGCACATCCAGGAGCCCTTGGGACGCCGCTTTCACCGTTTCCGGATCCCCGAACCGTTCGCCTCCTCACGCCCGGCCCGCTGAGGTTCCCTGTCCCCGCAGCAAGGCCCGCCAGCGAAACTGGGAACAGCGTGCGGGCTTGAGAAAAGACAACGGGAAAAAGAACTAGCGAGGCGTAGGAGGGCAAAAAAATTCATAATTCCGTAAGCCCACAAGCAATCTGTACTGTTTATCAAGAGGAAAGGAGAAACCCCAGACAATCGTCATGTAAATCAGTCACAAGCCCCAGTGCACTTACTATATGAATATTATAACTCAACAATTCCACACCAAAAAGTCTCCAAACCCATCGCCAGGCGTTGAGGCATTTTTGTTTGACTACCCAGGGCGTATTGCCAGGTTAAGTCTGGGATAAGGTGCACTTTCCCATGCCCTCACCACCATGCCAGACCTGCAGAGCACCTGCCTCTCCCTGAAGCACGAACATCTTGCTTAGCTGAGACATCCCAGCAGGAGCAGCCCTGTCACACAGGAGGACTTAGTTCCAGGGCACAGATTTTTTTCTCCCTCAAACACAAAACCACCACGACTCACCTTTGCCAGGAAGAGCCTCAAGGGTCTCAGAAGCACTGAAGATGAAAACTTAGGTTTGTCTTTAGCTGCTGCTTTTCCCTACTTGGTTATGTCCTTTCAACTCCACTGACACAGTAGGGATATGACAGCTCCCATCTGAATTGCGTTTTGTTATTTTGCAGTCATAACTCTAGCTCAGGCTCTGGATAGACTGTGCCTTGATGGTCTCACAGCTGCCCCTCAGACCGGAGCCACAAAGGCTTTTCAGGGACAGTCAAAAATCCCACTTCAAGCAGAGTCAGGGACTTCAAACGGAAGTGGGCTTTATTCAACAAACAAGGTAACATAAATGACAATAAACCAAACATTGGAGGGAGACCTGGAATCCTACAGCTCTCTTCTTACAGAAATGAGAGCGATTACTAAGTCTTCATAAAAGGAATTGGAAATTCCTCCTATCTTACCTCCCAGCAGGCTTACTTAAGGAAACAGCCCATCTCTAGCAACTACCCTTGTTGCAGTATGCAGGCCACCAAGAGGGTCAGGAAATAAGATGAAATATTCTGTTAGGATGAGTTAGGACAGTGTCTGTTCAAAATGGAGGAAAAAAAAAAAAAAAAAAAAAAAAAAAAAAAAAAAGACTGCCATGGGGTAGGAAGGACATCCAATGCCTGCAAAGTAAAATGACTGAATAAGGCTCAGTGACATTTGATTGTTTTTAAACAACTGAATAAAGTTCTTTGCAGACCGCCTACACAGCAGGAGGTCAAAAGGTAGTAGTCTTCACATAAAGCAGAGCAGATTCTGACACAACCCAAGAAAAGCCTTTTTGGTTGTGAGGAGGGCCAAGCAGTAGAATAGGTTTTCCAGACAAGCTCTGCCCTTTATGAAGTTCCATGGGATAAAGACCCACGTAAGGTACTCAGAACTCACAGCCTGACCCTGCTTTGAGCCAGAGACTGGACTAGACCAGTCTAGACAAGCTCCCCAGGTTCCTTCTAATCTGAGTGGCACTTATACTCCATGAACTGCAGAGTTCAGTGCAACGTTCTGACAGTCCCTCCTCAGAGATGGTTCAGGAGAAGCACACTATGTTTACCAGGAGGGACAAGGCCTCTGTTTCTCATTTGGGGTTTTAGTTGTTTGATTTTTAATTTTTTTCTGTGGGAATTAAGAGTACATAAAATATGAAGAGACGACTCTGTTCAAATTATTGTGAAAGCTTTACAGGGTATTGTAGTACAATAACATTGTACTACAAGAGTAACTGCTGTAACTATTTCTCTTGTATTCCTCTGGAAAACTTACTGAAGTACTGCAGTTACAAACAGTCCTCCAGGATCTGGTAACTTCCCTTTTAGGAGTAATTGAAGCAAGCCTAGTTTTCCCTAGTAAAATGGATGGAATACCACACTGCAGAAATTTTGTAAGAAAATTTTTGAAATTGGCTTCAAAGTGATCACAAACTCCTACTCAGTTGCTTTTAGGGAATATTTTTTTCCAGAAGCATAAAAGTTATTCCAATAAAGGAGAAATCAAAGAAGGAGGGGTAGGATTTACACTTAGAGATAACTGCACAAAGCCTTGACCTCAAAAGCAGAGTCTGACTTTGAAACTTAGTGGTTCTCTTCCCCCCACATTTTCAGCCTGCTTTCTGTAGGTCTGTAATAAACATTTAGACAAATATTTTTACCACTTAAAATGTTGAGGTAGCAAAGCCTTTTAACAACCCTTTTTAATTCCAGCAGTAGAAAGGAGAATAGCAACATAGTACATCCCTGATCTCAAAAGGAGCCAGCTGTCATCCAAGAATGAGAAATAGGCTACAGGATGAATACTGTGAAACAGCTGAGATTATATTTATATATACAAATGATGTAACATCCAAACCGTGTTAGTGCAGAAACACCAGCTTATTTTAGGGCAAGGTGGCCTTGCCCCACAAGGCTCTCTAGTCCAGTGACTTGGTATCACATGCCAAAGCTGGGAGATTTCTCATTGTGCTGCACAGCAGAGTAAGCGTCAGCTTCCTGCACAGCACAGGCTTTCTGCACTTCCAGTGCTCTGCACAGCTGGTCAAATTCATACCAAAAACATTGGTTTTGCAGATGAAATCCCACTGGCTTTCCAACACATCAATGAATTGTATGTGGGATTTGCCATGATGGGGCACACTTCCTGTGTAGATGCAAACACCTAGGTTTGCAATTCTGAGAGAAAAGCAGGACTGAATACATCTTTAGTCTCCTGTTCTTTTTTTTTTTTTTCCCTGTAAGAGAAGATAAAATAGGTATGCTTGCTTTTTTCCTGCTTCAGACAAGTCCAAATAGAGACTCAAAAGATCAAACAAGTGTCATACTGGCAAATGCCCTCAAGAAAGCTGTTATCCAAGTAAGCAGTTCCCTGTTTCCTCTCTGCAGAGAAAACTACATACAAGTGTCTGGAGGGAGAACTGATGTTCCAGTTGGCAGAGAACAGAGGAAAATAGATCTGTTATTAGTAACTTGTGGCTTCAGGTAAGAGGATGTCACTCAGTTTTCCTCGAACTAACCAGACAATTTTTTTGAATGCACAGCTACAAGTCATCCTCCATGCACTCTGCCTATTTCTACTTAACTTTTCAGTGCTTTTTCAAGGATTACCTTACATTTTTTACTGAACTTTAGCTCATTTCCCCTTTGTCCTTCTTTGCTGACTCTACCTCATCTTTCTCTTTCATTTGCATTTTCAGTCCTCTTAACCTCTGTAACTATTTTTAAAAGTGTAAATTTTAACAAAAAAAGTATGAAAATAAATTTTCTCTTGAACTTTTCCTAAGTTGTTACAGATGTATGTTCACATATGGAGCTTCTTTTCGAGTTTTAAAACTTTCAGAGGTTGAAAGAAAACTTTTGAATCATTTGTAACCACATGTTACTCATGATAGCCTGGTAATTTGGAACTCCAGTCAGTTTACTATGCAGTTCCTTCTGGCTGAGCTTGACTGACTCCTGCACTTATTCAAGCATGATGGTGACAGTCTCTCAACACCACAGAAACAACCTCCAAACAGCTTTAGTGACAAAAGCAATGGGAGCTTTAATTTACAGGCCAGCTACTTCTCTCAGAGGCACACTATAAGTCTCTGTTGATTTCAAAACAAACTGCTTTAATCAGGAAAGGAGAACAAAGTCTTGGAAATTACCTTCAAGTAACATTTCTCAGACTTGCCCACAGGAGGTTTGGATAACCTGATGCTAAAGTGTGCTGGCAGTACAACTCACACCAACCATGGCATTTCTAATAAGCTTAGCCAGAAAGCATTTACTAATGTTTTCTTATTCTGTGAGGGGTTCTAATCCTGAAGCTTGAACTGACATCCTGTTTATTGATTGTAGTGTACAATTACAAGGTAGAACAACCATTGTTTCCTGCAGCTGCATAGTTACATTTAGTTCTGCTCCTAACAAGACAATTCTTCTAAAATAAAGGTCAGACAATGGTTTTACAATAGCAATTATACCAGGCTTGCATCATTTTAATGTAACAGCAGAACTACAAGGATAGAAAATCCATATAATTTTAGCATGAAAATACTATAGAAGACATAAGAAATGTTTTATAGTAAATTTCAACTACAAAGATATCCACTTATTGTTTAAGGGAAGCTGAAACCAGGACATTTTTTTTTTGGTAGATATGTCTATAAAAATATGTACTGAAATTGCCTTGAAGAATTCAATCACAGCACTAAAAAACGAAAACTTTCTAAAATATACTTAAGTATTTCAAGGCAAATTCAAAGATGATTCATTAATAAATTTCAGACATTATAAACAGCAGAATGCTTATTTGGAGTACTGCTGTTTGTAGAGGAACAAGCAAATGTAGGGTCAAAAACCTGAAGTAAGAACATTAGAAATTATTATCTGAGAACAATTTTACTTAAAAAACAAAGTCTACCAGCTGGCTTTTTATATACAGGTTAACAGTAATAAGGACAGACCTTAACAAGCAATTTGGATCATTCTTTCACATACTGTTACTTTTTCTCTCCTGGCATACAGCTCACATTTCAAACTCAAAGAAAAAGGCCACAAAAGCAGTTATTTCTCCCTTCGTGCTAACTCAACATAACAAAACTGAGCACAATACACTAGGATTATTTCTGTAACATCTCTTTACTATCTATAGCAAGTAACATTGGAAAATGAGCAAATATGGTTCAAGCTTTTATAATTTGCTTTGAGCTCAACAGTTTACATCTAGATCATCACATTCATTACCTTAAAAATCTGCAAAGACTTTAAATCAAAATTGTAGCCAATGCTTAAGATCACTTTTTCTATCAAAAGTAAGACTATGCAACACCATGATGCAATAAAGACAATAAAATCAGTAGGCAGATCTCCTAGGCACAGGCCTTTGCCACAGGTACATATGGAACTGGACACATTTTTCTGCAGTGGTTGGTCCAGACTCACCATGTGCACCTGTACTGTAATAGCAACCAAAGCCTCGGTGTGCAGAAGCCCAGAAATGAAGGAGCAGCCAAGGTTTATTTCATACTGATTAAACCTAAATGTCTTCAATGTCTAAACAACTACTGATAAAAAAAGACTTTCAAGAAAGATATTCCACAGAACTGAAATACACTTCCTTATCACATTGACAGGTTTTTCCTCACACTCAGCTCCCAGGCTTGATTTTTCCAGTTTCAGATCTTCCTTTCTGTCAAATTATGACCTCATTGCCATCATATCATTTACTTTTTTTTTTTTTTTTTTTTTTTTTTTTTTTTTTTTTTTTTTTTTTTTTTGTCTAATGAAATGGATTTCTTGCACCAACCTAGCATTTCAATAAAGAGTAACTCCAGTTAGCAGAATTATTTCCTTACACTTTCTTCTGGTAGAACTTGGACAGTGGGGCCCAGCTCATTAACAATTTACACGGCAATAGGAGAGAGATCAGAAGTCCATGGTGACACAGATAGTACAGAAAGTCTGTTTTCTTTCTAAAAATATACTTGTGATTTAGAAACAAACAGCTCAGTCAACAAAAGCTTTGCACTGGAAACGTTAAATGGGAACAAGCAGAACAGAGATAATTGCACATGCACACACAAGGTGTGGGCCAGCACAAAAGTCCAAGGAATTTTAAATAGTCACCACCTTTCCTGGGGTGATAAGGAAAACCCTGGCAGAAAAAAAATTAGCTACCTACAACTGTTGCAGGAGAAACTTAAATATCTATGCTTTCTGTATACTTGTGTGTTCCTGTTATAATGTGTTTGCTGAAAATAGATACTATAATGACAATATTTGCTCCTTACACTATTAACTCCATTTTGTAACAGAATATGATCCTGAGATGGCAGTTAGCTTTTTCTATGAACCAATAGGTTTCTCTCCAGATGTCCTAGAAAAAAATTATTCAATTCAATTATAGCATATATAGTTAGGATAAAACAAGTTTTAAAAGTGATCTCTTGAGTGTAATGCTCGAATTCTACAAGAGGAAACAGTGTCTTTCATGAATGTTATTAGGCAACCCTATCTGCGTGCTTCAAACTAGGCATGAGCACAAGCTCACTAGTTTAAATAAGCCATTAGGCCACCTGCAAGACTTATTGATCAAAACTGAATAAAAGGAATAATGGTGGCAAATCCATTTCTCCCTCCTCCAAGGATGAGACTTATCTATGTAGGCTCACAAACACAATATAAAGATTTAATAAATAAAATTGCACAGAAGATATTAAGAAACAATAAAATCACAGGGTATGAAGGTCATCCATTGCCCTCTTTTGAAAGCATAGGCAGAAGAGAGTAAGCTGAATCTGCAGTGTAGCAGATGATCCTTTGTCCACTGCAGTCTAGTGGTTAATAATACCTCTTAATCCTTCACCTATCCAAAAGATTTAGGAGTCTACAGACACACACTCTTTGTTATTTTTCTGGCCTATAACAAGCACAAGACAGTAACAAACAAAAAATATTTGTAAACTCCATCCAGGGAGGGAAATACTCAGCACTTGAGTATACTTAATTTTAACACATTTGAACCTACAGTTTCCTAAAGACTGTGCTTCCCTGATCAGAAACTGCACAGAAATAGATAATCACCCATCTGCTTAACCCTGACAACCACCTGCTTATAAGCATTAAGCCCAAGAATGCATAAAATAATATTTGGAACAGCACACTGGTGGCTGGTGCCTGAGCTAATGGAATTACTGGAATAGAGAGCAAAATGTTCATTATTGCTTCTGTAGGAACACTGGTATGGACTTCTCAATGCAGTCCAAACGCCTCTGTTTGCTTTAGCTTTGCAACAGGACAACTTGTAATCCACCTGGCCTTTTTAAGTAAATACCTTTACTAACAAGGTATGCATTACCATGCTTGATATCCCTATGTGCACCCCACCTTCAACTTTCAGCCTTCTAACTTGGAAACTTCTTAAGGGTAATTATAGCCAAAATGTAAGATAAAGAGAGGCATGTGGCTTATATGGCCTTTAAATTCCATGTAGAACTCTGATTTACAGGTGAAAAATTAATGCTACAAGGTTGGAGACACTAAAACATTATATGCACTTGTAATAAAACTCTCAGTGTAATAAAATATTACTTTATTCATTTACCAAGCAAGAACAGGTAGATCTTACATTGATCAGAAGTTATGGGATAAGGTATCCAAAGGCTCTTTATCAGCTTCCCTAAGCTTTTGGGGCTACAAGATCTGAATTGTTGATTCTTAGAGGAAATAATTGTCTGGCAGAAATCATCCTATCCAGTCTGATGTGTTTTACAGCAGTCACAGTTAAAGGCAAGCCTTAAGAAATTAGCACTGCTATACAGTGTCTCAATTGAAAGACTGTTTCACCGAGGTAACAGCACCACTGCGGGAACGTGAACATCCAGGAACATTTGATATCATCAGATCTGCTCTTGATGTGAACGCATTAGTCGAAGTGCTGCTCCCCTTAATTCCAAATAATTCAAAAGATGCTAAATGAGGCATTCAGAAGCACAGTAGGGCACAGCAGAGAGACAAGCTTTGGATGTGTTTGTGGAGATTTCCAGTTCAATAGCAAAGTGATGTTAATGACAGTGCTTTATGAACAAACCTCACCCAAATCCTCCCAGAACAAAATGTAAATAGTAAAACTTATCTCTCCAGAATAGAGCTCACTGCTGTTATGAGAGCCAGGGGAGACTTCTCAGTCTTATGCTTACCTTGCAAAATTCACAGAACAAGATTGTATCATTTAAAACCTTTTACACAACCCAAAACATGTTATGTGCCCAGCTGGCCAGAAAACCTTGACCAAACTGAGTATTGAGCTTCACATGCATCTATTCAGGTATAATTAATCTGACAAGAAACTAACTTGCAATCTGCAAAAATATCAATCTCTTGAATGTCCAATATAAAACCACTGTGAAGATAGTATAGGGATAAGTCAAATACAAGAAGTAGACAATCAGCATAAAAACCTATAAAAGCTAAATGTATTAATTCTTCCCAAGTTTAAAAAAGTTTTCAAATGCAATCTTATCTTGGCTTAACAGCGTTAAAATCCACTTAAAAATACAAACTAAGATTTATTCTTGTGTCCTTTAAATAGAAGATACTGAGAAAGTTGCTTCTGATGAAAGCTTTCCCTGAGCCACAGCTCTCCTGGCATGCTGGCGGTGTTCACCGAATGCTCTACAACTGTATCTCTAAAGGGGAATTTGCGCCGGCAGTCACTCTTGACTGGTTAAATGTCTGAAAATGCCCTAGTAGCTCCTGGCTCCCGACTTTTTGGAGACACAGCCTATAGTCTCATCTCTACTTTGGACTGTAAAGAAGCATGACACAAACATTTATTCAAAAGCCTCGTGAAGGAGAAACAGTTCTATGGAGCTTGAAAGTGGCGCGAGCCATCAGGAACAGGTACCTCATCTCGAACTCTGGCGTCGGTCATCCAGCCGCCGAGCCACAGCTGAGTAACGCTGAGGGCAGCTCTAAGAGGGGAAAAGATAGCGGCGAAAAATGTTATTGTGCTTTCGCTCTGCAGTTACAGTCCTGAGGGCTTTTTCCTCCCCTTGCTCCCCCAAAAGCCAACAAGGCAGTCCCGGCTCCCCGCGGAGGCACACCGATGGCGAGCTCAGCTCTTTGCGTCCCCAACAGCGGCGCGCGTCGGGGGCTCCCATTACTCTTCGTTCAGGCTGGTGCTTCCAGCCCGCTGCCAAAGCCCCCGGGCCGAGCCCGGCAGCCCCCGGGCCGAGCCCGGCAGCCCCCGGGCCGAGCCCGGCAGCCCCCGGGCCGAGCCCGGCAGCCCCCGGGCCGAGCCCGGCAGCCCCCGGGCCGAGCCCGGCAGCCCCCGGGCCGAGCCCGGCAGCCCCCGGGCCGAGCCCGGCAGCCCCCGGGCCGAGCCCGGCAGCCCCCCAGGCCCGCCCGGCCCCGCAGCCCCTCAGGCCCTCAGGCCCGCAGCCCCTCAGGCCCGCAGCCCCTCAGGCCCTCAGGCCCGCCCGGCCCCGCAGCCCCTCAGGCCCGCCCGGCCCCGCCGCTCCCGCGCCGCAACGGCGCCATCTGGCGGGCCGGGAGCGGCGCGAAAGGAAATCGCCTAAATAGCCTGCCCTCGGACAGCCTGGGGTGTCTGCGCATCTCTCTCTCTCTGATTTTTTCCCTTTGGGGGAAATACGTTTCCCTTCCCTGCCCTGCGCATTCCTTGTTTCCCTGCTCACACAAGCCCCTCCACGCGTACCGCTGAGGGCAGTCCCGCCGCGGGCAGGAGCCGGCAGCTCCCGCGGCGCTGGCTCCGGGTACCTCGCAGCACAGGTCTGGAAGCAGGCGAGTCCCCGCTCGCCCACAGGCGCTGACCGTCCTCCGCTCCCTGCTCTCCCGAAAATCAACGCACCTGCCCCGGTAGCACGGCTTTAACCACCTGAAAAGAGGTGGCTGGTTCATTAGCCAATCTTTTTATCTCCCTCTACCGTTTCCCACTGGTGGAAGTGATTTAAAAAAACCAAAAACCCGCCACTATTCTGCTAGCAATCTATATTAATAAAAGATTGCCTTTACTTGCATGCTGCTATGCTAATTATATATGCCACCAGAGCCAGATTATTGGCATATGATTTGCACTTCAGCTACAGTTTTTGCTGATTTTTACTCAGCTTAGATACTCACCCCCAGCGTGCTTTGCATACTGAGGACCATAACTCGTGAGCTCAGCTTTTGCCCATCAGTTGCCATGTTCATACAGAGCACTGCTGGAATAAATGCAAGCGGTGAACCACCTTTTCTAGAGATATCCTTCACTATCTCCTCCTAGTCATTGATGGAGAAATGATATGAAGTGTAAATACATATGAAATGGGAATCTAGCAGGTTTTTCATGCCTTTATAAGCTCATTACTTTTCTTAATTTAATGCCTCAGTTTCCTCTTTTTAAAAATTTTTGTTGCATTTTGAGTAAATGTGGTTCAGTCACAAGTTACCTAAAGCCTAAGAAAATGACTGCCTCTTACACAACACACAGAGGTGGGACTCCAGTATTGGTTTTGGCCTCTCAAAGCTCCAGTTCTAGGCAGTGGTGAATTTTCAGACTTCTACAACCCTGTACCCCCTGATTTAGCATCAGGTAGGGGATGTATCTGTAATACAATGTGACCAGGCTGAGGCTATACATCAATAAAGTGCATTATATCCACAGGAGTAAAGTCTGTCAGCTAAAGCACCTGTATTTGCTTAATAGGTCTGACAATCCTGTAATTAAAACACTAACAAAGGGAACCCTGACACTAGTAATTTCTGCCTGCTGGATTCTCTTCAAAGTGTGGCAAATTATGATCTAAGTAAACAAAAAAAGCAAAACTCAAGTTCTCTCTATGTTCAATACCCAAAAAATTGTAGCTGATGCTAGAAAACTGGCAACAATAATCAAAACAGAAGGAGAATCTTTAGTAACAAATGCTATGGCAGGCAACAATAAAAAGAAGCCTATGCTACTCTTCAAAAATACTCCCAAAATGGATTTACAGTTACATGTCCATGAACTAGTAAAAAGGGAATATATGTCATTTGGCTCTTCTAAGTATGCTGAGCAACTCTAAGTGATAATTGCTATAAGTCTGATCCCTACATTCATCATGGGATCAACTTCTGAAAGAGAAAAAGAAGTACAATATATCTCTAACTCAACATGTTATTTTTATACTAGAATTCTTGCTGGAAAAAAACCCCAACACAACAAATAAAAAAGAATTTTATACAAAAATTTTGTCCTAACAAGTCAGTAATTCTTCTCAAATCTAACACCAAATTGTCTGCCTGAGTTAGTGGATCTGAGCAATCCTCTGAAGCTTTACAGAAAGGAACAAAGTGGCATCCAATTATAGGATCAGACTGCAAGACTGTAACTGACGTTGAAAATTCCCTAGGATTTCTCTTTAAATCTATTTGAAAAAAGATTGGCTAGGCTTGGAACACAAGGATTCAGTCATAAGCAAAGCTGAATTTCATGCTTCTGTTACTAGCAAGACTGAAACAAGCAACAACTATTCCTCTAATAAGGAAGGTACAATAAAAGTTATTGTGCACAGTTTCTTTATCAGAAGTTAGATGTAGTCCTTAAAATTTTGGTAAGTTGCCAGTGCTGTCCTTCACACAGTTTCCTACCAAGAAATCAATATTGAGT
The DNA here is from genome assembly GCF_021018805.1 of Prinia subflava. Classification (NCBI taxonomy): domain Eukaryota; kingdom Metazoa; phylum Chordata; class Aves; order Passeriformes; family Cisticolidae; genus Prinia; species Prinia subflava. The sequence continues at coordinate 59,694,150 of NC_086248.1, read as the reverse complement.
TTTCATCTGCTGTGACTTATTATGTATTGTTCTTTCTCTAATACTTGCACAACTTATGACCTTTGAGATTTAAGAAAGACCTGGAAAAAAGTGGAAAGAAGAAAATGCTACAGAAGAAAAACAATTTCAGAAAGCAGGTTAATGCTAATTAGACTGTAGTTAAACACAAACAAACCAAACCCGTTAAAATAATTGTGATATTTAGATCACTAAGTCTGCATCATTTCTGTCCAGAGACCACTTTTATGTAAGCTTTACTGCACTGAGTAAAGGAATAAAAATAGCTCGCATGCATTTTACAGTTGCTATTGAAATGGCTAAATTCCATTACCTTGAAAGAGTGGTGCAGGTGGGTTTTTTAGGCATCATTTCTAGTAATACATTTCGTCTCCAAAAACATGACTCTCAAAACCATAAAGTAACACCTTAGATTTCCAGGTTAGCAAAAGTCCTAACTTCACTTTAAACAATACTGTTAATGTTAGGTTTTGTGGAAAAGAGAAATACTATATCAGTTTTTCCAAGGAGGCATATAAGATAATTACATGGGGGGAGAAAAGAGATGGATTTAATCTGTTCATATCTAAGGAACATAATGAAGAGCTCCTCCTCCTGAGCAAAATGCCTGAGAGAATTAAGGTGTCGAATAAATACTGCTTTAAGAATAAAAGTGTTGTTTTTTCAACAACACAAAACAACAACACAAAAGCCTTAAACAAAAGCTACACCCAAGATGTAAAGAACACACTACAAGATGATCACTCTGTTTCTGCTGGGTGTCTATCCTTTTTCCTATTCTCTTACTGGGTAGCTCCTAAAAAGGCCAAGCACTTACCTGAAAAGCCTCTCCTAGAATAGGTAAGAAAATTAATGCCCAATATCAGCAGATTTTTAGATTACTGTACAAGGAGTGGGATTTAGCCTAGCACACAGCATTTCCCTGTGCTGAAACACAGCAGAACTTATCATGAAGTCTGGGAAACCAGGGAGGGTGCTCTGGTTAATTCAAACAGAGGAACTGTAGTACCCTGGCTCTAGAGAGGTAGACACCAGAAACATTGCAACACAGACACATAATCGTAAATAAAGTTTACACAAAAAAGAAAAAAAAGTAGAAAAGCTTTCCCAAAACTAGTTTGGTATTTGAAAGCGTTAATAAAGGCCTTTCTTCCCTGTCTTTTTGAGTACATCTTCAGCCACATGTTTCTTCATCCAGTCCAACACAGTAGTACGAAGGCTTCCTCAGTAGAAGGTAGAATAAGTGAAAGTGAATCAGAATTTCCTTAGGCACAAGAAACTAGAGAAGAGCTCACACTATGCCTAAGCTCCCATGAAAAAGAAATACTTTTTTTTCACTCTACATAATTAATGTGCACAGCCGTGCCTGTAGAAGACAAATGCTTGTGTCCTGCTACTTCTTAGAAGAGAACCTAGAAAAAAAAAATCCACTTCACTTACTACCTTGAGACCCAGAGCAGATGCAGCACCTTTCTTGCCTCAGACACGAGTTGCTAACAACAACTGCTTCTCTGAAAACACCTGACGTACTTTAATCACTGCAGCCATGTTAGTCAGACACCTCCTTGAATGATAGGCACAGGCAGATTTAACTAAGGAAAAATAATTCCATTCTTATTATTTATCACAGCCTTGGAAAGTACTACTGAGCCACAAGTTAGCATCATTTGTTGTAGTAGTTTATAACTCTGCACATTAAATTCTTCTTGACCTTAGCGTGGCAGACCCTAAGCCACAACTCTTGGAGTCTGGCTTGGCACAAGGTTCAGCTTTTCCTACCATAGAGTTGCAATCACTGGAAGAGAGAAAAGAGCAAAGTTAAGTTGCTTTTCCATTTCAGTTCCCCTTGTTTTCTCGAGTTTGCACACTTATATTGGATGGTAAACTAGTTAAGCCAATTAAAAATTCTGTAACAGCAAAAGAGCTCTTAATAAAAGTATCAATGCTTTAAAAGTTTTTTAAAATTTAAACGCTTTAAACTATTACCATATTTAGATAAGAATTTTGCAGTAATTAAAACAGTAGGTCTTTTTTCATTGCAATCAAAATACATACCGAACATCTTACAGCTCAATTGCATTTAATAGAGAGGAAACAAAACATAGATTAAGTACATAAACCACCTTGTTTTCCTGCTTGGCTTGTCTTCAAAGTGATGGTGTGAACCTCCTTCCCCCCCCCCCCCCCCCCCCCCTTAAATAGATAACTTACTGTTCTTGATGAGAATAACATACAGGTGACAGGAAACTACTTAAGGTCGTTTATTGAGAAGGGGTAGTGTACTTATTTCAAAGGGTAAGCTATTAAAAATGGTTTTTATTACCTCATATAAGGAAGTCAGAGGGGTTTGTTTGTTGTAGTGTGGGGGTGGGCTAATTTGTTTGTTTGTCTTTTTCCCTAAAAATTAAAATCCTGATTCTGAAGTTTTGCAGCTAAGTGTTTTTGGTAGGCATGCTCCTGTTAATAAAAGACATATCTTGTCTACTTCTACTTCAAAGGTGCAATTAGTTCAGGGACAGAGGAAAGCATGTTGTGGCTGTATTGAAGAATGTGTTAGTCTGCAAGTCCTGTACAGGAAGAAAAGATGGTAATGCTTGCAGCTACTGTATTATGGGTGGTCTTTCATGCCCTGCTGCTACATAGGCTTCTTGTTTGTCACTGCTCAAGATGGAGGCTTTGTCTCAAAGCCTCACTAAAACAAATGAAGGAGGTTACAAAAATTGAGCATGTTAGAAAAATGAACAAGGAAAGGGAAGTGCTAAGATTGTCTAGGGGAAGAATTTGTATTCAAGGTAGAAAAAGAAAAAACCCCTTGTGCTATTTAGTGAGCCTTGAGTAGTTTAATCAGTATGTGGCTTGTGTAATGAGTAAAAAAAATTCTGATTAGTACTTTCAATTTAGATTCCTATAGGGATTTGATATAGTAGAGTAGGCTTTTATTGTAAGGTTCAGGATTTTTTAGTAGCTTGCATTGCTCAAGCTGTCTGTGTGCTCTGTGTACTTGTTGCATTCTGTCATCTCTAAAAGCTGAGACTGTCTGGAGTTGTACATGATGAAATTTTAAGCCCTGAAGTTTATAGTAACCTATAAGTTAATAGAAGTAAAAATTACCTGAGAAAAACTATTTTTCCCTGATGTAAAATAGAGCACTTTACATGGAATTATTGAATTATTTTCAATGGTGGCATTGTTTTTAAGCTAACTGAATATGATTGAATTCTGTTACCTGTGAGAACATTTTTCCTGGAGTCTTGAGTTGTTTTGTCCTTTTTCTTTGAAATCTCCATGAAAATAGTGAAAGTGTGGTGTAGAAAGTTATTAGTTTTTCTATAGAGGCATCTGGTTCATTACAACATAGGAGAAGCTTAGAGAAACTAGCTTAATTCAAGCAATACTTGATATCTGTTAAAATACAGTTCAGTTCTAAAATATAATCTTAATTTAAAAAAAAAATCTATATAGTCCTTGTTTCAGATACCTCCTTTTGGAACAGAGCTGCAACTATACTATGAATTACATGGACACACTCCTTGTAGAGGTTGAGCTTTGTATACAGAGATTTGCAAAACCAGTATTACACCCTTTTCACTGCAGATTTTTTATAGACAGGTTTGTCATCTTGAGAGCTGGTTTCTTTTTCTCATGGACTATAAGCTGTCACCAAAAACCATTCTAGGAGCAGTAGGAGTTGAACATTTAGTTATAAGTCTGCACTTTTCCTTTGGTGTGTTGTTGTCTCTTACAGGGATCAGGCTACCCCCAGGACAGTGTCGGGTGCAGGTGTCAGACCCCTGGTGTCATAAGTTTCACGCTGCCCTCGGGTAGGGGCCAGGGCTCAGGTAAGGTGCAGAGGTGGCTGCTTGAGTTAGCCCTCAATAGCAAAGTCCAGCTGTCAGTGAAAACTCTATGTAATGCCTGCCTATTTTTCTCTATAACCCTTAAGCCAGAGCACCTCCTCATCTCTTTTTCTGCCTGTGCCACTGAGGGTCAATTAAGGCAGTTTACAGAGAGCAGGTCAGAATGGGTTTTCAGCCTTGGTTGTCTGGAGATCCTCATCCAATGACCCCAAATAGAGGGGCTGTTATGCTTGTAAATTCAGCCCATCTTATTCTCAGTAAAACTTGTGTATTCATTCTCTTAAGAGACTTGCATGTAACTTGTGTTCTGTTCCTTTAATATAAAACCAAGAAAGTCCTGCTGAATAATGCTTATCTGATTGAGAAAAATGAGGGAATAAAACAAATCTCAACATGCACACTGTAAAATTTGTTGTAGGCCCCAATAGCTGTGCATGGGTGTGCTCCAGTTTGCTTTCCCTCCTCCAAGTTTGGAAGTACATAACCTTTATTTTGATACAATGTTACTGTGTTAAATGTGAAAAGGTCCCTTGACATCACAGGGCTAATTGGGGCTCCTCAGTGAATAGGATCTGGCCTTTTAGCTGTGTTCTGAATGCACTATTGACTTGCTGACAGGAAGCCCTGTAGAGATAACAAAAGAAGAAATGATTCAGCATACACCGGAAAGCCTCCCTTGATTTCACATCTGCTTCTCCATCTATTTCCATGCTGGTGGAACTGCCTTCACATGAGTGCAAAGTCTCTCATTGTTCAGCACTTGTTTCCTCTCTTTTTTCTTCTTTCTTTCTTTCTACTTTAAAATGTTGCATTTTTCCACAGGCAGTATCAAAACCAAAATAAAACAGCTGCTAGAATGATGGAGTGTCAAAAAGTATTAAATACTGCTGGCTGTAGCAGAAAATGGATATGTGAAGACAAAGTGCTGCATTATGAATGGCAGAGTGGTTTCCAAAATTAACAGAAGAAAGTCCAAGGGATTAGGGTATTGTCTTACTGGACTGTAGCAGGCCATTATGTTTCTAGTGTGACTAGACTTCAGCCCTTTAATAGCAAAATCCCAAATCCTGCCTTAGATAAATTGGTTTTGGTTTGTTACTGTAACAGAGGCAGCATTCAAAGTTTAAAAGGTTTTTGCTTTGTGTTACAGAACCCAATGTACCTAAACAGCTAAGAAAATATTAAGAGATTATTTTACTTTAAAAATAAAGCAATAAAGCTAGTTTTTCTGTTGACTCATGTTCCTTGTGAGGATAGAGTGTATACCAGCATATTTAGCTTGACTCAGAAAATTCATTCACTGTATTTGGGCAATACATAAACCAGGACATTTTTTTACTTATTTGGATAAACTTAAAACATCAGATGTTCTGGTCTAGATATTGCAATACAGTCAAAATTAATAAGTACATTAGGAAGTGCATAGAGAGTGACAGTGGTTTAACCCCAATATGTTTATTTTAGAATGTATCACACACTGTAAGTGTTACATGTCCTTGTTTTAATGCAGTTCATGATGTAGGAACCTCCAAATTACTATAGGTTATCAAAGCAGTTGTCCATATGCTTTGTCATTTAATCTCCTAATTAAAGAAAGAAGTCTGAGGGATCCCTGAAGTCGTTCTTTGGCCTAATTAAATCAGAGGGAAAGTACAATTTGCTCTGCCTGCTCACAGAGAACACTGTCTTCCTGAAGCAGCTTATCTTTTCCACACTGTGACTTTGCTAACTCCTTGCATTGCTCCTCCTCTTCCAGCTCTTTTACTTTCCAAGCATCTGGGTTTTCCATGATGCTGTATAACTGCATGTTTTCTGAAGATTTAGTCTTTGTAATTTAGGCCTCTGGATGAGTTTCTTTTCTGTGAAGGGGTGTAGGAGAGGTAAGGATTGTTTGCTGAGTCATCCTTAAGATCTGGTCTGAGATCTTTCTGCAGCTCAGGAAAAATCCTGGTAGAATATGTCCTTTTGCAGAGCTGGTGGGGATGCAGTTTTGTGTCAGAGGCACTGGAGCCCAGCCAGGACATGGCAAATTCCTGGTTAATCCTGTTTGGGGAGAACATAAAATTATTATATTCAAAATAACACAAGTAAGTCCTAACTTTAAATCGTGTCTTTGGAAAACAGTCCCAGTTAGTCACCACTAAAGGATTCTGCACAGTGGGATGGAGGTGACCTGGGGAAGGGCAGAAGGTAAAACATTTTTCTCTATGGTCTGAACAAGGTGCTAATCTCTGTAAATATTTTCAGGGTTAATATGAAATACAGAGTTAAACTGGTGTTAATCTACAAGTGACACCAGTACCCATATTCTCACTCCAAGGCAGCAGTCACACCCAGTTATGATCCTTGGTGGGATTTTTCTGTAGAGTGCCTATGGACTCGGAAGGCAGGAGGCATTTCCAGTGTGCTTTTGCTGTTCCCAGCAGAACTCTTAAAATTGTTTTTTGGGAAGTGTTCTAGGAGTGCTTTAAAATTCTCATAAGAGTTTTATGGAGGAAAATGTGACTCAGGAACACAAACTCATAGCTAAAGGGAGTGTCAAGCTTTAATTATGACTTTCTTGCTGTGTATAAAAGGCCAGTCTGTATCTTATGGAAAGCTGGGAATAAAAATAATCATAAAATCTTAGGCAAAGAGTAACAGAAGAGGGAGGGAAGAGGCAGAGAGCATGTATTTACAGAGCTAGATGTTCCTTGTTGATATGAAATTCAGCTGCGAAAATGAAATGGGGATGTAAAACACCATCTCAGTCGTGTCAGAACCTTAATTTTTCATAAATATGAGAATTCTTTGCATTATCAGTCTTTCTTCATCACACCTAGCACTACCCTCGTGCATTAAATGTTGTATTGTTTGTCCTGTGTGCTGATATCTACAACCAAAAAAACAAACAAACAACAAAAAAAACACCCCACCCCACCAAAAACAAAATAAACAAACAAAACCAACAAAAACAAACCCCAGATGCATTGTGCGTGTGAAAGGTGTTTTTTTGTGAAACAAATGTAAATATTTACTTGTACAGGGGAGTGTATGTGTAATAAAAATACGTATTGCTGTAGATATTTTCATAGAATGCATATAGTTTTGTGATATAGCTCTAGCTTCATAGATATATTAATAGAATATCTCTAGATCTGTGAGCATATAGCTCTCTATTTATCCTTGCCTGAAGTTCTGCTCCCAGGAAAGTCATGCACGGTCTCGGAGCCGCCTCTGGCCGGGGCTGAGCGCTGGGGGGCAGCGCTGGCCCGCGGCTGTCCCGCTGGAACCTCCCCGGCTGCAAAACTCCTGATTTCGAGCCTGTACCTGCAGGGCAGACAAACGCAGCCCTGGACAAATGCCCTGCATGCTTCACCCTCTTTTTTATTTTATATGCGGAATCCTGTTTTCCGTGTGCACCCCTCCTGCACTCAAACCTGTTAGTAGAGCGCGGGCAGCTTGGCAGCTCTGGGCTGGGTTATGAGCAGTTCTGAGCCAAGTTATCTTCAGAGCCCGTTTTTGCAGAGTTGTGTCTCTGCCAGGAGGCGATGGGACCCGTGGAATCACGGCAGCCCAGTCCCGCAGGCGCCCTAGAAGACCTGGAGTATGTGCCCTGCACACACAGAAAAGAAAAAGTCAGGGGGATCAGTCTGGCTGTCCCAGGCAGTAAAAGCATTGCCTATGTCCAGTTGTTTATAGGAAAAGTGTCATTCCTGTATATCTATAGGAATGCAGTGATTAGTTTTGTGCTTCTGCATGCTTCATCTTTACATGTCTAGCAGCCCAGTGAATGCTGAAGAGATCCACTACCTTCTGCTGGATTTGAAAAAGTAGGCTATTACAGGAAACTGCACATTGTACTCTCATGGAAACATTTTTTTTGCTCATACAGCTATTTTTCCATTAATTCTAAGTGAAGCTTATAGCTCTTCTCTGACTCTGTGAAGCACTAGCCAAAGTGACAGAAAATGTGTCCCATATAAAGGATATTGTTGATCATCAGTGAAATGAAAGTCCATTCTAAAAAAAGCTAACTATTTAGTGAATGCTGTTCCTAACATGAACCTTTTTGCTGTTCTGGGACAAGAGGACAGCAAGCAGTAGTATACGTGTTCTATAAAACTCTATATGGCATCCAGCTTTTTTCTGTCATTGAGGGGGCTCAAATTCGTCAGGAAACGCCATTTTCTTCTTTTTTTTTTTTTAATTGCCTTTATCATTTAATATTTTCATTGATGACTTTGGTTTGTCACTGGGAAATGACATTTTTTTTCTTATCTGCTGTCTTGATGCTTTCTTTCTCCAGACTGCCCCATGGAATTAGATTCCTGTGTAAAGATTGCTCACAGCGCTGAGATCGCTGTGATCAAGCCATTTCTGTGTGGGTTTCTTACATTGTGATAAATAACATCTCTCACTCCTCTGAGTTTTTAAAACTCTTATTCCCAAGTGGGAAAATGATGCTGTGAATGAAGTGCATTTACTTGCTTTATTTTCTGATGGAAGAGGTATATAGTCCTTGTTTATTTTTAGGGCATTAAAACCACAAAACCAAGTGGTGAGTGTTTCCTTTGGTTTAGCAATAATGATAATATCTGGTTGTGATATCATGCTGTTGGATAATATTATTTCCATTTCATACTTGGGGATCTGAGCACAGCAAAGTAAAATGAATTCCTGGAAAACACCCAAGAAGCACATGGCAGAAGCTGGAAAACAATCAAGTATTCTCAGTGCTAGTCATCTGCTTTGTGCACAATAGTTCTCCTTCACTAAAACTGGAAGGATTTTCTTGGGAATGAGGAGGTCAAGCACTGTGTGAGAGGCATGTAGAATCTAATGTAGCTCCAGCTGGCTGAAAAAGGAGTACAACAATCTGCACTTTTTGAAATGTAATTAACTTAAACATTTTACCAAAGATAATTCTATGTAATGGGGGAAAAGAGGGACTTGGAGATGAGAAGTTAAAGAAAAGAAAGGAAAAAATATGAGTAAAAAAGTGAAACTCCTGTTACTGTATTGCTATAACTAACATGTTCTAAGGATTTGTAAGCTTAATAGAACTAACCTGTCAAGGTTTCCTTGGCCTATCGAAAGAACACAAAGTTCCCATTAAAATACATTTTATAGATACCTGCAGTTCCAGATTGTCATTATTCTTCACTTCCACAGTAAACAGGAAGATGGCCTGTCCCATGACTCCCTGTTGTAGGTGGTCCCTCAGCCACAAGTGTGTTCTGAAAGTTGAAAGACCCTATTTACAGGACAGGTGCCATATGACACATGCTTATCAGCCATGACCAAATACTGCTTTTGATCCTGCCTGGTCACATTTTTCTTTTGAATCTACAAGCAGGGCAAAGTGCCTTGTGAGGCTGTAACTGCTTCTTACAGAACATCAAACCTCCCACTTTGGACATCAGAAAACAGACTTGGTCTGTCAGACTGGAAATAAAAATCTCTCTTCTTCCATCATCATCCTCTGATCTGGTGCCAGTAGGTCACAGCAAGGGTGGTTGTCATTGTGGTGCTGATGCATCCCACTTTCCTTGTCCTCCTCCCCTTGTGACTCAGGATAGTATTCTCCAAGACCATTATCCTTTTGTAGCCTTGCAATAGTTTATCAGGGATGCCCAGCATTCCCTATGGCACTTCATGTTCATGTTAGCTTACGCCAGGCTAATCTGCCTTTTTGTCCATCATGAGGTGCTTGCTCTGAGCATCCTGTCATCCCCATACTCTTGCAGGAGTAGACAACCAACTTTTCTCAAATGGAATTTCTACCTGTCTGTGGGTTGATATTTGTGGTATGGGCACTCTGACCAAAAAAACATAAGAGTCTGCAAAGAGATTCATATTATGGTTTGACCTTAATTCTTTTGAGAAAGAAATGAATGCATCTCTAAAGAAGTGCTTGCTTGAAGGCAGCATAGCTTCAAGATTACTCTGGGACTACTAAAAAATATTAGTACTTCCATCTCGTGATCCTTCAGAAAGTGAAAAAATATGCCAGTCGTGGTGGAGTGTAACTGGTGTAAATACTGGTTAACCTTGAATAACCCATAATGCCTATTCACTGAGAGAGTATGTAAAAGAGAAACTGAAATTTTGTTTCCTTCTCATTACTTTGATTAAAGTTGGAAGGTATCATTTGTTATATTAGAGGCCTCCATTCCTTTCCTGTAATGGGTCATGTCATAAAGAAGACTTTGGTAAGTGGAAACTCTCCAGTATTCCAGGATATTACAAGATGATGCCCAAAGTTGTGTTTGAGACACTGAAGGCAAGAAGCCATTTCTAAAACTATTTCCTTTTGCAACAGGTCTTGTCTATACGGTAATTGCCCACGTGCAACACTGGCAATACTAAAGACAAATATTTTTCAAATGGACTCGGGCTGGGACACAGGTGATTGGCTGTGCTCAGGCAACCAGGGAGTCTGCTGGTCAATACTGGTGTGCCTTAGCAACAGGGAATGGAAGAGAAGGGCTGCCCTGTGGTCTTACACACTGGAAATACATGGTAATGTTTGTGAATTACTAATTGGAAAGATATGTGCTGCTTTTCCAGGAAAAATGAGCTAGAGATCCATTGTAGTTATTTCTGGTGATCACATGACTTTGTTGGTTTCTTTGCAATACATTATTACTTAAGAATGTAAAAAGATGGCTGTTCTGGTCATTTTAAGAATAATTTATTATTTACAATTTCAGTGTTATGTTTCCTATAAGCCCTTATTTTGACTGTAAAAATATAGTTGGAAAATAATGTTAGTCCCTTTGGTTTTAAATGTTTCAAGCATTATTCAGCTCTAATAAAATCCTATAATTTATAAATATTTTTGAACAACCATGGCTACATAGAGGAAAGAAATCTTAAGTTCTTAAAGACACAGTTGAGAGAGGTGTGTGAAGGTTTGACCAATGACCTGTCTGATAGCAGCTTGAATGTGAATTTTTGAAGGTATAAACCAGTGTAACTATTCTTGGTTTTAGTGAGTCAGTGTACCTACAAAAGGCTTAAAAGCTTAGTCTTAACTATTTAAATCAGAATACTGCAAACAGAGTTTTTAACTTTAGAAGGAACGTTTTAAATCAGGTTTGATGACTGCAGAAAAACTGCAGGGCTAGAGGTGAGAGAAAACACTGCAAAGCAAGGGTTGAGAGCAGGGGGGGAAGTTGTGCCTGGCAGAAGTCAGTAAAGAAGACTTTGACATTGTCACTCACAGTGGCAGCGTGCTCAGAGGCTTACTTTGTCTTTAGATGCACAAACACACTGAGCCTGGGTGGCACAGAAAGGCTGGAGGTCCGAATGAAGTCAGGAGGTTGTGTATGGACAGATTGTGCAGTGTCATAAGAGTGGTCTCATGCCTCTTTCAAAACAGATTTTTGAGCTGGTTAAGCATGTCCAGGACCTATGGCTGTGTTGGGTTAGTCTGTGGATGGAGAGGATGCAAGCATTGTTTATAGTCTTTTCTTCCTGTCTCAACTTCTCGTACAGCACTGATTCAAGCCAAAGAATCTACTGGATTTAATCCAGTTTTCCCTTGTTCTTAGGGCTGTATTTACTAGAGTTCAAATAACAATGAAATGTGAACTGATTTTGTCAATCTGGCTTTTCTTTAGGTCTCAGACCTCTTTGTCTGCTTCTACTCCTGTAATAAAGAACCTTTTCCAAAAATGATGCAACCACAGGTCTGGCAAGGCAGGATGCTATAAAATCAGTGCATGCAGGGAATAGATCTCAGAATGGCAATACTGCTGGCTCCTGGTCTGTGTCAAAGATCCAGGAGTGGAGAGCTGGGGTATTCTTGCACTGATATCAGTCACTCTGGGTTTTGATTTACATGCTCACACTGTTGCATCCACAATCTTTCCCAGAGCAGCTGTTGCCTTTGGTGAGCTAGAAGCACGGCCTAAATGTGTTCTGGCCCCCTGCTCTGGGCTAGGTTGGCCAGAGAACAGCCAGAGTAATAACTTCAGTTCCAGCCCAAGGAAAGCTCCTTCTAAACAATACCGAGAAGCACAGCTCATTTGAAGGAGAGAAAAACAACTTTCTTGTGACTCAAGTACCAGCTCTGATCAACCAGTTAAGGAATATTTGGTGGTGCTTCAACGTCTCCTGCCTCCTAATGACCAAGCCCCAGGTCAGCTCTAGGGCAGCTCTAGAGAAGTTTTACAGAGCTCAGTCTCCTTATACCTTCCCCATGTACCTGCTGAGATATGTGGGATGTGTACCTGTGATGGTGTGTGGAAGCAGTGACCAACTGCCTGGAAGAAGAGGTGAAAAATGTTAATAATATGAGCAATGTGAGCTGGGATGACAGCTCCTTTCCAAGCACTGTGAATGTCCTGTAGGGTGTTCACATCCTCTTTCCTCTCCAACCAGCTTGCTAACTTGTTCAGAGCACTGAGATCATGTTACAAAACTAACTCGTGGGAACATTCAAGTTTGTGGAAGTATCTTTAAATTCTCCTTCCCAACCAGAATTTTCCAAACCTAATATCTGCTCTTTTCCTCCCCAGTGTGGGGATTTTTGGAAAGTTGGATTTTGGTTTTGCTTTGTTTTTCTGATACTTGTATGGTTTGAAGCAATGCAAAGAGAAGTTGCTTATTTGAATACCAAAATTTTGAGAGTGGTTTGATATTCACAGAATGAATTATGGCCTTTGTAGAGGCATTAGTTAGAAGTCAGGGGGTTGCAGATAATTGGCCTGCTATGGACTGCCAAAAACTTACTGATGGGTTTTTTCTCAGCAGTAGATACTTTTTAACATCTATAAAAGGGACTAAATTAGAAGAGAAGCAGCATGGACTGATTTGAGGCCTTTTTTTTTTTTTAGAACATGTGAAATGGTGCCTTGGTAGAGGAACCAAAGTCTGTAACAATTTGTTTGATAAAGCACAACATGTTCATGGACACCAGTATCCTGCTCTTTTTAGTCTAAGAACTCCTGTCCACACATGCACATGCTTGTCTATCAAGCAGATTCTGACCAGGCAGATAAACTTCCAAAGTGTACATAATTTGTGTAGAACGGGGAGGGTATTTGGAGAGGAACCAGGGATACAAGAGGGTTTATCTTGGGAGGGTTTTCTGGAAAACTGTGTTTTTCAGGGATTTTTGGAAGCTGAGAGTGCCAGAGGAAAGATGACACAAAACAACCTCTTGTTCTGTGGTAGGCTGGGCACAGTGGCTGCCTCTGGTGTGCAGTCATGGGGAGCCCCACGGGGGTCTGTGTCTGGGACCTTCTGCTGTAGAGGCTGCAGATGCACAGTGCCAGCAGGCAGTAACTATTCTAAAGTTAGGAGGCACCTGTCTGACCAGGGATCTTTTTGTGCAAGATGAGTCAGCATAGGATTTGGCTCTTGATATGTTGCTCTATCCTATTAGTTTATTTCTAGCTCTAATGCAGAGATAGGTTTGAGTTGATAGTCAGGAGATTTTCTGGATTCTAAAAATGTTTTATTTCATGGTTTTGATCAGAGTACTGCAGCATGGAGGAAAAAAGAAGATTTTTTTTTTTTTTTTTTTTGCATAGCAGCAACAGTGATAATGTAGTGTTGCTCTCTGGAAGTATTATGTTCAGTGGGAGTCCAGGTGGCAAATCTGCTGTGCAAACATACTGCCAAAAAAAATCTTCAAGGCCCCTGAAAGACCTTGCCTGCTTTCAGAAGTTTCCAGTTCAAATAACTAAGACAGAAAGGAAGGCAGTCATTGAAGTGCCTTGGAATTGCTGTATGTAGAAGAAAGTTTGCTTAAGCTATACACCAATCTATCTCTTAAATGGCTAGAAAAATATAGAGCCTGTAAACATGTATAAATCTATCTTTTCCATGTTTATGGGGCCTTTCAATGACCTGGGAATACTTTTCCATCAAAACAGACTGCACTAGGGTGAGCATTCAGTTACAACACCTGTGTCCAAAAAGCTTATAAAAGCAACATTTCCTCATTCAGTCAGCATTGGCTATGGCTGATGAAAGTGATAAGGAACCTTGATGTCCAAGGAATAGGAATGGCTCTTCTATAGGAACACTTCCTCTCTGGGGAAGAAAGAAAAAGTATAAAACTGAGTTGCTGCAGCAGAAGCACTATTATTTCTGTCATTTTATGTTGTATTTACCAGGAGTTGTCCAAAATATGAAAGGATAGAATTGTGTGGGCTCTAAAATGATGGTCAAAATTCAAGCAGAAGGCTAAGAATTATTTTGTTGTCTTTTATTTTTTTGGTAAAGGTAATGTTACTTTCTCATTCATTGTCACATGTTGGTGTGTATTTAACAATCCAGGTCTGCTCTTAAGTTGGTTTGGGGGTAAGCAATCCAGCATTGTGGGGGTGCTGGCTCTAGTATTCAAGCACAAACAGAGAACTGTTCATAATCCTCTTCAATAGCTCCGTCCTCCTCAGCATGGAGAGAAAGTATTCCAGACAATAGCTTCTGTGTTCTGTAAACACACCAAAGGTCATAAAAATATACAGTGCTAACATTAGCTCTGGCTTTTTAGCCTTTGCTACCCTCATTTGACCCCATATGATTGCGTAAAAAGGTGAATGAATAGCAGTCTTCAGCCTTAGCAGTGAGGAAAAAGTGAGTTTGAGCACTTCTGTAGCAGAAAAACATTTTCTCTATTGGTGTTACTGGCTTGGAGAGTTCTGTTTGGTTTTTTTGTTTCTCTGTCCTGCCAGCACTGAGGACAATCGTAATGGGCTTTTGCCTGGAGTTTTATTTGAGTGGTCAGAAAAAAGTCTTCGGTTACCTGTGATTAGATACAGTTATTTTACCCCTTGGTTAAAGTTTACTTACTCTGCTGTCTGGGGTCATTCATTTGACTGCATAAGTGGCAAACATAGCAAGAATGGAGCATTTAGCAGAGTCTAAACTTTTATGGGCACAGGCTTGCCCTTTCCCACTCTGATAAATTTTTATTGCATGGGTTTTATTCTGTAAAAGTAATGAAAGAAATCTGTGCTCTCTTTGAAATATTTGATGAGCTCTTTCAAGAGAGGTGTTAAGTTACATGTCAACAAACTGAAGTCAGGCCTATAAAACTCAGCTTAGTTTTCTTGTAGCATTTTCTGATTTCCAGGCTCTGTGCATCTCTCTCAAGCCTGGCAAGGCAGTGATCTGTTTCTGCAAATGAGCAGAAGGTGTGTTTCATACTACAGTATCATATTTTTGCTGTAAGAACTTTCAGGACATAGTTTCTGTGTGTTTAAGGTTGGTGGTGAACAGTGTGAAAAATATGGAAGGCTACTCCTGCTGTTAAGTTACACCCCTTCCTCTCCTCTCTTGTTAAAAGTATCTTACCTACCCTCTTAAAGAACAGGTAACATTAAGGCATTAACTTGCCCCAACCTATTTAAAAGGATTTGGAGTTCCATAACCTCACTGTACGTTGATGTGTCCAGGTGGGCTATTGGAAAGAGCTGCATTCAAAATTGGTGACTGGCACTCTAAGTCCTTGATTTCAGTAACTTTTGTTTGGAAATAACCAGCAGTCTGAGATCTGCTTTTTTATTTAGATAAACTCTTATTTGACATTAGTAAGAGCAGGACTGGATTCTCAGTCCTCTGCATCTTTCTTGCAGTGCACAGTCAGCTTCTCAGCTTTTCAAAAGGTTGGTCTTACTAGAATAAATCTGAAAAGTCAACAGGTTTGGGGACCTCTTGCCTCAGCCAGGTACCTGGAATCCCAGAGCCATCATTTAGGCAGTGGCTTAACCCCAGAGCTGCAGTCCAGGGCCATGGCCACAAAACTGCATTCCTGTCTGGGGCAGCAGCACTTTTAGACCATTTCCTCATTTCATGGAGCTGGGGAGCCTTGGGCACTCCAGAACCTATGGGAGGGTGAAGGTTGTCACCGTCCAGGCTGCAGCATTACTGGAGCTGATGACACAATGGGCAGTAGTGTCATATTGTATAAGCACTTTTGCCAGCAAACTGTGCCATTCTGGCCCATCCTGTGTATTCCTTGCGCCTGTGGAGTCATGGAGAAAGAATGTCTTTGCTTAGGCTGTGTTAAATATTGCAGAATCTCACCCCTTCTATTTGGCCAGGTACTTCTCTTACGTAAGTCATGCAGTCTTTTTAGTCTGGCTCTGTACCTCCAGCTTCCTTCTTAATTCTGCCTTTGCTTTTGGACTGACTTGAAATCCAAGGCCATCCCATAGTGCTGTTGTTATTTAAAGATGCAACTCCCCATGCCCTTAAAATTCTTTTAATTCTTTAGTTTTGCACTAAAAGCAATAATAGCTTAGAAAGAAAAACAAAAAGAGAGCATTTCATGTAATCCAAACTTCAGCTCCCCTGATCATTGGCTTCACTTTCACAGCTTGTGATGTCAACACAAGTCTTGAAGATTAAGAACTCATATCAAGTTTTACTGGCTGGCTTAAAGTTACCCTACTGGGAAATGTTGCTTTTCTCTCTGTCAAGCCCCTTCTTCTCTCTGCCAAGTCAAATCTTAGACAGCTTAATAAACAAATAAATAAATAAGTTCTGAAGAAAAAGCTTCTACTGAAATGAAATGGATATGGGCCTCCAGAGCAAGCTTTACAGTTTTCTGGCCAGGATTTGTCAGAATACAACCTGCCTGCTGTCAGGAGTTCTGCTGCATCCCGTGGTACAGCCACAGCCATCACTCTTGCTCCCTAATCTTGGCTTGGACTTCAGGTGCTCTTGGGTCTTGCCCAGCTGCTCTACGTTTCCACTTCCTCCAAAGCTGAGTTCTTCTCAGGAGTTTGTCTTTCCTGTCTTCTCCTCTCACCGTCAAATAAAAAAATACAAGCTGCTACAATGTGCCTCCTTGGGTGCTCCTGGGCTTTAATGTTTTCAAATGATTGGGACTTGGGTGGAGAATTTGGTTTCTCTGAATTCTCTAAATAAATCTGAATTTTCAAAGATATAAAAATGAGATTTTGATGAAGTTTAATGCAGAATGGAAGCAATGGTGTGTTTTTACTTATAATGTGTTTGCATACATCCAACACAAGAACGATCTTTTCCCCAAGGGAATTGCATTGTCAAAATACAAACTTTTCTTGAAGGTCCTTCTAATGTGGTGAAAAATAGACCCAACCCTTGCTCTCATCTGCACTCAGCCACGCTGTGGTCAGCAAGCGAGGAAGCTCAGTCTGGATGTGTTTTGACAGTGACATCAAATCTTACACTTTTGCTATGCACTCACAACTAATCCCACACATTGCTTGTTGTCTGCTTGTTCCCATACTTCAGGACAAAAACTGTGCTTTTTGGGGATTAAAACACCCAAGAAGAAGGACTAATTTAAAGAGTAATTGGGAGTAAAGGGTCCTGGGACAGGTTCCTGCGTTCCCTCTCTGATCAGGCACTGGCTGATGCTCATGGATGGGGCAGAGGCTTCATTCCCTCTTGTATTTACATCAGATAAAGCAGTAATTTCTGACTTAATTTTTTCCACTTAAACTTTCCCTTCATTAGCACTGGCGTCATTAGTGGGATGGGGTAACTCCCCGTGTGATCCAGACCCGGCTGTGACCCGCACGGAGCCATCCCGTGACGGTGCCAATTGGTGTCTCCGTGCCACGGGAACGCTTCTCCGCAGTGCCTTGGGCTGGGGTCACTGCTAATTTCGCACCAATCGCTCAGCAGCCATTGCCCTGGTAACTAATTTTGACCTCTAGCTGCTTCGGCAAGACCTCCAACCCTGCTGCTGAGGATAAATGACATCCTGTTGTTATCTGTGCTCCGGGCAGCCGCTGAATTCCCACAGCAGCTTTGGTTTGCCCTCGCCAGCGCTCCAGGCATTGCAGCGTGTCCCTGAAATGAGTGTGAACAGCGCCTGTGATTAAGGGCTGGCTGGGCAGGGACCCGTCAGGCCGTGGCGGCAGAAGCTGAAGCTGGATCCTGGAAATATTTCTTCCTTTTAGGTCTAGTTTTTGGATGAAGGGAGAGAGGAGCTAGGAGCAGAAGTGCTGGGGCAGGGCTAACAGCTTCCTCCTGTTCCCAGAATACACAGCCAGCACTGCCATGTACTCAGTTCTGCCTCCGATCATTTGGTGTGGCGGCGCAATTTACAGCCATGTGCACAGCACTGTGAGGAGCTGCAGGGGAAATACCTATGGTGAGGGATTGTTTGGAAATGCAGGAGAGGAGAGTAGTGTGTTTTGGCAGGGGTGCAGACAGAGTTTACCAGGGAGATGTAGGAAAACTAATTTAAACTCTGATTAGCTGTGTTTGGTAGCTGAGCAAGGCCTTGGGGTTAGTGGTGTTAAGTGAGCTGGAAGCTACAGTGAGAAAATATCTTCCTGCCAGCAGTCCAGAATGTTCTCTAGTCTTGTTAAACTCTAGTTTGGTGTCTATCCTCAAGGGTCTTCTAGCTGTTTTGCTTGTGTTTAGTGTGTTAGACAATTGAGGCAGCCCCTGTTGCTTCAAGAACAGGCCCTGTGCTACCAGAGTGAGCTTTAGTGTGTGCAAGCATGTCCTGAGAGCATGTTCTGACTGCTGGTGTTCCACTGAAACCTGCCACCAGATTCATCTTTATCTGACCTGTTGACAAAGGCTAAGATAAATGCTGTCTTTATTAAACTTTTGGGAAATACATCAAGAAGAATAATGGAAAACCTTCTATTGGAAAAAAATCAATCAAACAGAACTCTCAAATGACCCAAACTTCAAAAAACGCCTCCCAAACCCAGTGTTAGTATAGAAATAATTATTGCTCCCCTGGCACTGGTTCTTAAACAAAATTGCTGTTACAAGTGGTCTCATTAGGCAATATTCTGGATGCCTGCTTTTGAAATTTTCCCTGAGGATATAGTCTCTGTGCTGGTGGAGTTTTGGTGGTGGGGTATTTTTTTTTCCTCAGGTGTTTAGCTTGCCTTTCCCCATGAGAAATCAGCCCTTTTCCACAGAAAGCTTCAGAATTGCAGTAGGCAATTCAGTAGTAAGTCAAGGGAAGAAAATTAGGCAACTGGAAATTCACAGTATCTTTTACAGACAGATTATCATATAAAGATACCCACACAGTTCAGTAAGTCTGGATGTCTAACATTCAGGCTGTCAGGTTTCAGCTATGGGACTGTGCTTTACCCTGAGGTAGATGTTTACCTATTGATTAAATGAGATGTGTGGGTTTGAACCTTTGCAAACCATGAAGCAGAAAATCAAAGCCCTTGACCATCTGCAGTCAGTAAAACTTACTTGGCCCTGTTTATAAGGGACTCATTCTGTGATTCAGGATATATTTCAGTTTCTGTTCATGTCTGACCTGCTTAAAATATTTTTCTGTATTTCACTAAAATTGTGCTCTGTCCTTTGCTTTACAAACCATCACTGTATACCATTTAAAAATTCCAAATTGATTAAGTCTAGTGAAGGATGAAGTGACCCCTATTTGTGTGTGTTTTTTTAAGCACTGCTAACAAAAGCTATGTAAATGTCATACATGACCACTGTTTATGGTAGATTAAGCTTGTTCAGCTTTTGTCAGTAATGTACCCAGTTTACAAGTAAAATAAAAGGATTTTGTGATGGGGTTGTTTTTGTGATTTGTGTTAATAATTAACCTAATGTGACAAAAACTGTCTGGTAAAAATTGTTAGACTGGACAGATATGTGGCAGAAGGCTCCACAGCAGGAAGATGACCTTTAGAAGTGAACAGCAGAGCCCATATGTTAACTAGCAAGCAGCCTATCTAGATTTTTTTCCCAACAGTGAAATATAGTTTAAACTGTCTCTTTTTCTGTTGTCCCGGTCAGCAGTAAGCTCCCATTTGCAGACCCCTCCAAGAACACAGCTCTGTGTGATAGCATGCAAACTACATTATGCAAGCAAATATTTATTATTACTATTATTTGAGAATTTGTGGACCCTGGAAAGAAAGCTCTATGACAGCTTTGACCCATGGAATCACACTAAAATTTCTGTGTTTCTGGGTTAATTTCACTTCTGTTTTACCTGTGCAGTTTACTTTTAAGAGAGGTAAGCATCAGGTGAGAAAGGAAAGCCACAGTGGTCATTGTCTAGCAGGCTTGTGAGAGTAAAATTAGTGAGAAAGCAGTTTGAATCTTGAAGCTACAATATGAGTGGAAAAGAAAACAGGGTGCTGTGATGGATGGCACACAAATTGGGAGGAAAGGCAACGTGTGGAGGGATATCTTGGATTTCTTGGCATTTAACAAAGTCTCCTTGACCTGCCCTTGCATTTTGGCCTTTGTATATAAAAACTAATAAAGAAAAGAAAAAACTTATGTTTTTCATTATCAAGGGCAATGGAAAATCTGAAAAAAAAACCAGGACTACAAAAACAAGGCAGATGAAGTTAGTGGGTGGTCTGTGTTCACTGCAACTGTCTTCTCAAGTGTCTGGACATGGAATATGCTGTAATCACTCTCTCTTTATAAGCATATAACTGGGTGGGAAGGGAGTGGGGGAAAGAGAAAAGTAACAAATATTATTTACTGAGACTGTATGTTCCTACCAGTACTGATTTTAAAAAATAAAGATTTTTTTTTACAGAAAGGAAACATGAATCAGTTAAGAATCACGTTGTTTATATTTTTGTGTCACAGTCCAGCCTTTTGTGTCACTGAATTCAATTTCAGTTTAAATCTTGCTTTTGTTTCTTATTCAAATGAAGCTCATGTTAAAAACTTTTGGTTCCTTTTAAAAATGCTAATCAACCCATGGATACTTGATGTCCTTGTTGGCTAGAAGAGGCAGATTTTGCTCTCTTTTGGGTTTTGGGGAAATGCCTCCATATGTGGAGGCATAATATGCATTTGCCACCAATGAAAGAGGCTTTTCAGATGCAGAGTGCTGGACACCAGCGGGCAAAGCTTTTAAGCTTTTTTTTCCTCTCTCTTTAAAGACCAATGAAACTTTTTTTAAAGGAACAGTTGAGAAAGCCATTTTGTATTTAGCATGTCTGTCCAAGGCTGCCTTCACTTTCCCTGCATAACAAATATAGTAGGGAGATCACTTTCCTGTGCTAGGGGTGGCTGTCCTCCCATGGGGTCACTGAGGAGCTCCCTCCCTATCACCCATGGGTGCCAGGCTCTGTGCAAGGTTACCTGAAGAGGCCTTTAGCAAACAGGTTTTAATCTGATCCTGTGAGCCTTGTGCCTGCTCCTCAGCTCGAGTCTGGGCGCATGTGCTGGACACCCCTCCTGCAGTCATGGGACAAGGCCTGGAGATTGTCCCCCTCCTTCTCCTGCATGGGGAAATTCCCTTGTGCTGCAGGCTGGGATCAGCGTGGTCTTTTCTGTCATACATGCAGTCTAATGTGAGAAGGAGATAAGGTCCTGAAGTGCACAGTTTCTACAAACCTGGGCCCATTGGGGCAACCTCTACTGCATGAAATTGACAGTAGATAATACCATGCTTGTAAATGTACTATAAAATCATAACATAAATAAAATAAATATAATGCCATGTTTCCAAACACCTGCTGCATTACATCACTCTCTACATTATCGTTATGTCCTTTTTTGGCACTTTCTCAAGGAGTTATTCCTTATTTTTCACTTTTTGACACAGCAAGATGAACTGTGAAGATGAAATTGTCCTGGGAGTGTTTTTGTTCTAAGTTAATAGGTAGTGCTCTGTATTGCTGATAGCTGAATCTGACCGCCTTGCAAAATCATGCTGTAGGAAGTTCCTCAGACAATGTAATTTTGTTTCCTGTTTCTTCCAAAACCAAGAGCCAGAATTTTTAATGTCTACATCCTCTGTACTCATCTTTCCCTCGGCTTACTGGATAAAGCTGAACTCAAGCAGAAAATCTGACTGCTTCACAGATGGGTGAGGTTTGTAGCAACTCTGACCTAATGCAGAAGCCAATTACATTATTAAGTTTCCTCCTATGACTGTTTTGTTCCTAACTGCTGCTACTGTGTGCCACCTCAGAGCTGATATAATTCAAGTCTCAGACACTCTTGCACACTTTCCTGGTTGGGTGGGTTTTGGTTTTAGCAGTAATGAAAGCCCTTTGATACACACCATGGTGCAAAGCAGCTTGCAGGAATATGCAGTATGCTGTCCCTGGAGCTGAGTAAACCTCCCCATCAGTACTAAGGCCATGCCCCACTTCTGAGACCATTTTCTCTGGGGGGCTGCCAAAGATGCAGAAGCAGCTTCCAACTGCTTTGAACTACCTCCTGTTATGTGGAGAGATGTGTCTACAGCCCATGTCCTTGCATATGTGCATTAGTCCTGCTGCATGAGCCAGCTATTTGCAAGCACAAGAGGAGATATTTTCTGCCTGGACAGCTCTCCTTGGGAGAAAACATAATGGGTGATGGAAGAATCCATATTCTGGATGTGGGACAGAGGTTATTACATCTGAATAAAAATAAACTTAATTTTAGATGAACATTTCATTCTTTGTAAAGGTTAAATGCCTCTTATGTTATTGATGTCACAGAGGATTTCAAAATTCAAATGCTTTTAAAGTGTATGAGTGAATTATGTGTTGTGTTTTATACCATGCATTACATAACAGCTAATTCAATGTGTCCCATAATTTCTCAGGATCCAACAAATGGATATGAGGCCTTGTATCCAACAAATGGATATGAGGCCTTGTATATAAATCTCCTTTTACCATGGGCAGAGTATTGTAGAGCTGTTTGGATTTTTGAGTTCTTTGTTCTCTTGTTCTTTGTTCCATTCATTTTTTTAAAAAAGTGGTGATCTGCCCTTTTTATATTACACAGTTGCATACTATTTTTGCTGGACTCTACACATCTTCCTTCTCTGCATGTTACTGACTATAAAAAATCAGGATTTATTTATAACAAGTTTAGGTGGATCCAAATTCAAACTAGTCTAAGTGCCAAAGATGTGGATTTAATTGTACAGTATATCCCTACAATTTATAGTAGGAGTTTAGTTAACTCTAGAATTAAATGACTTTGTTTTCCACTGCTGTGGGTCTCTATTGAATTTGGCACCAGTTCAAACGGCCTTGTAGCATCCAGCATTTGCTAGATCATAAAGCAAAGACCCTCCCTAGGAACACAAGTGGAATTTCTTTCCACCACTGCAGTGAGATTAATGACAGTTTAGCAGGGTTTTTTCTCCTCTTTTGTCCTGTAAATCTGAGCTCTATCCGACTGAACTGTTTTTTAAAGAAAACAAACTAAAACTCAGCCTGCCTAAGTTCTCCTGAGGCACCATTGAAGGGGTGGTGTTTTGCTCTCCCCATAAACCTTTCAAGACACTGAATTTTGGGCAGGAGATGTATACAGGGTCAGGCATGCTGGCAGAGAGTACTGGGGTTTGCAGTTGTAGGCAAAAGGGGTTGCACATCAGCTGATGCTGCTGATGTGGTGATGGATTAGTGGACACAGAAAGGTTTGCATTGTGCTAAAAATGGAAGGATTAGCAGCTGCCCTTGTTGAGTCAGGCTAGAGGGAGGAGGATGAGGAGGACAGCAACATACTGTGACACTGGTCTTTATTAAATTGCTATCAGCAGCCTCCTGTACCACTAATCTCCCTCCCCTTTCTTCAGTGAGAAAAATCCAGGAGGATTTCATATCAGAAAAAGAGAATTTGATTTATTCTTTCCTCTTTTTTATGCTTTTTTTTATTTCTCTGCTTCTTGCATTTTAACTTTCCAAATATTTTTAATACAAAGTAA
Organism: Prinia subflava; assembly: GCF_021018805.1. Taxonomy (NCBI): domain Eukaryota; kingdom Metazoa; phylum Chordata; class Aves; order Passeriformes; family Cisticolidae; genus Prinia; species Prinia subflava. The sequence continues at coordinate 59,670,663 of NC_086248.1, read as the reverse complement.
TTTCCAGAGAGAAAAGAGTTAGTAGTACCATCTTAACTGCAAAGGCAGGTCCCAGCCTGAAGTAACACCTAGAGATGGTTGTGCATATGGGTTTATTAAATGCAGTAATGTGTGGCAAGATGGTATATTCTCATTGAGATCTGTTACTTCCTTGTGAGGTTTGAATTTAGATCCATCTCTCAGATTCATAAACCACAATATTTTCTTTTCATTGCCTAAAATCAAAGTAAACCAGTTGCTTGTGTTGATTTTTACCACTTAGTTCCTTAGGACCCCTGTTTTGACGCAGATCAGGAAATGAGAGCCTAGTGTCTGGCACAAGACCTGTTTCAGTGATGTCACCAACAATGTCATCTCTGATGGACTCTGGTAAAGAGTTGGGAAGCTTCCTCAGACACCTGCTGCCTCTTGCTCTCTGCTCCCCCCTCTGCTGAGGGCTGCTTCCCACTGAGATTCATCAAGAGGTCACCTGCTGATGACACTGCTAGAAGGGGCCGGAGTTGAACCCTAAATCATTTCTGAGTAAGGCTCTGAGCTCGCTTCTTGGGATGTGAATGGGAGCAGCTGTGTGACTCTGTACATCTACCCTGCCTGCTGCCACCAGCCTGCAGACCCTGAACAGGTGGCGGGGTGTGCATTGTGCCTTGGACTTCCCAAATCTGCTGCAGCTCCCAGGGCTGGGCTTAGCTGCTTTACTGAACTAGGCTACTGTCCCTTCAAGTACTTCCAACACTTTTGAATGCTATTTGGCCAAAATGAACTGTACTCCTCAAGGAAAAAGCTTTTCATCAACCAGACGCCTTTGACCAGCAGAGATCTCAGTCTAATTGTTGGAGGTGAGTGAAATTCCCCTTTTCAGAGTTGCATTGCAATCAGTGAAGTTTCTCTCTGACAGATGAATCTAAAGTTAGGGTTCCTCTGTAGAAATGAGGACTAAAACAGGGGGCTTAAGTTACCTGACTGTTGAGTAGTGAGACAATGCAGTGGCCAGAGCACTTGCAGGGCTGTTTCTAACCACTACAGCTCCCCAGCAGGTCAGCAGAAGACAAAATGTTCATGAGGGAAGCAGCTTTGTTCAAAACCCAGAACTTTTACTAGGAGCAGAAAAATTTGGCTTGTACTAACACAGGATAATGATTTGTGGTATTTTTTAGGAGCAAAGAACTTTGTAGATTAATATTGGTATTTTGGATCTAACTGTACGCAGCTTTTAACAAAGAGAAACCATGAGATTGCTAAAATGTGTTGTATTTTGGTACAGCAGGGCAAATGGATCTGGACAGCCAGGGTGCAACATCTCTTCACACTTCAGATCTCTTTGAATTTAAGGAAAAATACAAGCCTAAACTCCAGTGCTCAAATTCTCAAACTGAAGCACTTAAATAAAAAGCTCTAGTATATTAATTTCTTTTATGCTGTATGGGTCAAGTTCCTGAGAGTTCTTCAGAAAATAGGGCCATTTTCTTCAATGTCTCACTGTGAACTGAATTCTTAGTTTGGGTTAATCCAGTTGAAAACTGGATTACCTTTACAAGACAGCTTGCTCATGTGAAGAGTTTTATTGATGGTCAATGAAAGTGAAAGAAGCTTTTTTTAAAATAGCTTGATTTAAAAAAAATACTGCTGAGGAGAATGAAGAAATGTAAGTGCTGTTCAAAACAGATGATTCCCCTTGTTTGAAAGCAGAGTCTTCTTGCAGTGCTCAGGAGTATTTACCATGTGGGGTGTGCTCAGCTATATCTTTTCTGAGCAAGGACAGAGACCTTGAAGATGAGTACTCCCGGTCATTTGTTATTTACTGCCTTAGTTTGTGTCACATAATAATGTAGAATATTTGAGATCTCCAGCCGAAAGGAGAAAGAGGCACTGTGGGTGCATGTACTGTTTAGAGAAAATGATAAGAACTTGCCAAGTAAGAAAGCATTTCACCATTTTTCTTCTCCTAACGTTACTTGGGAAGTTAGCAGAAGTTAGAAAGAATAGTTCACTTAATGCCTTACCTTTTTGTCTTTAGACTGCAAAATGAGTTTTTGCCCACCTCTAGACATTGTTGCAGGAGGCTGTCATTGCGATGGGCACTGGTCAGAGCTGTAAAGGACATGCCTGGAGAAAGCCAAAATTAATACTGCAAAATGAACTAATCTTAAAGAGTCTGAAGGGATCTCTGATATTCCCTATTTCAGACTCTCATATGGAGAGTAGGCCATGCCTTTACCTGTCAGCCAAGGCTACTTCTGGACAAGACTTTGGCACCTTCTGTATGGAGATCACACTGGTGCTCTGGGTTCTTGTTCCAGGCCTCCAACACCTTCCTTGAGAGGAAAGTAAGGAACTTCTACAACACACAGAGAAAACATGCACTCACTACAAGTATATACCAGACATCTTTATCTGCGGAGAGGATGGCCTTTTATTTGTTTCAAATCTCTAAAACACAAGAAGGTTTTTTAGCCCCAAAAAAAGGGTGAAGTTCATTTGGAAAACTTATTAGCCTGTTCTTGTTGGAATATTTATACCATGTACTTGAAAATGTAACTTATTTACATGGTAATATCACTGTGTTAGTTAAATGTGTGAGGGCAAAGAACATGACGAGAGTGTGAGGTTTTTTACATACTGCTAAGGAATGGCTCTTATTGTAGACAGGGAATAAAACTCACTCTCATTCATATTAAATAAATCTACCACTCAATCCAAAGTCCAAGGAACTTGTTGAGGCATTTGAGTGGATATAATGTTAAGGCTACAAGACTCTTTGTTTGATGATTAATTTAAATTAATCCACTTAGAAACCGAAAGAAAAATCAGATATTGTCATTTCCTCAGAAAGAGAGGACAGTAATTGAGATCCTGGAGAGGTATATGGAGTTCCTATTGCATCCCGATACACGTAATTTTCAGGAAGGTGACTTCAAGAATGAATTTAACAGAAGAACAACAAAAAAAACCTCCCTCCAGCTCTCATTACAGGTCAGTAATCTGAGTTGTTTGGAAGATGGATGTGAGAAATCTTTAAAGAAGTTACTCCTGGGGTCTCAAATTCATTCCTTTCTCTGTTACAGCTCAAACTATTTTGTAAAGTACTCCTGGTTTTTTTTTGTTTGGGTTTGTGTTTTCTCTTACCAGCTCATAGCGGCTTAGCATACCTCCTTCCCTTCCAAAGTACAATAAATTTCTTTCTCCCCGTGGAGAAATAGCAAGGTAAAGAAGCCCTGCAGCACACACTCCCGATCTTCACAAGCTCCTCCCTGTGCTCTGACAGCTCCTCTGCCAGGCTGTGGGAGCAGCTGTTGCCAGCCCCCATGCAGATGGCTGCATCCAGCTGGTGTCTGAGCACGTCAGGAGCTTATGCAAAGATTAATCACTTTCTAACATTAATCACTTTCTACCCCTTTAAGATTCTGAGCTGAATCCTGCTTCCACAGCAAGCGACGGAAGCTCTTTAATGCATGGGCACAGCATGGCCTTCAGCTGGGCTGGCAGAGCAGTGACATGGTTTCTCTCGGGCAGGAGGGTCCCCTGAACACCTGAGTACCTCAAGTACTCTCTGAACTGTGTCTCTTAGGTTTGTTTTGGCTACCAGTGCAAAACTGACCTTTTAAGCAAGTAAAAGGTTATGTTAACATCTAGATTTTATTTCAGTTATATTCCTGTATTATTTCAAGAAGAATTTGAATCATTTTTACATAGCCTGAGATCTATCTGCTGCAAGAAATGCTGAAGATTCCCTGGTGTCATTTTTTAAGTCTTCAAGGTCATCTAAGAAAATATTCTATATTTCTGCATTCCAGAAAGTTTAGATATGACCTTTTTGAAAAATTGTACTTATGTGCAGCCCAGGCAACAAAGCTGTTGGGATTTTATGAAATTTTCTTTCACTTTCAGAATTATAATTTTGAACAATCTTCTTCAATGGATTGATAGCAACAAATTAAATTTTCAGCAATGGATCTCAATTTCCTCTTCTGCATACAGGTGCTACCTGTTACAATTGCTAGGACATTGTGAACACCAAAAGGCCAATTTCTTTGTCAGGAAACAGCTTTTCCTGAATAATTTATAGCTAAACTCATAACTGAACAAAGCATGAATCTTCCATTTAGTTTCAGTGACAGTGAGTCACTTCCCTTCCTTTTGTTGGTCATTCAACAGCAAAAGATAAGAAGGTATCTTGAACTCCATGAAGTTTCCATTTTTTTATTAAATGGGCTTGTGCTTGCCAGTGATCTTTCACCATTAACACTGGACGTGACTCCTGTCTCATGGCACTTTTGAGTTTTTAAATTTGAACTAAACTATCTCCAATACATAATAAAAAATATAATTTGAAAATAAATACATTTTAAAATAAACCTAACAATGTAAATCTCATGCCATCCAAAAGACTTGCTTTTGCTTCAGCTGCACAAACTGATAAAGGTACAGCAGTGATGTATGTGCATAAGTTTTCCATGAGCTAGATAAGCATGTCTAAGGCCAGTTTGTTCTCCTGTAGGGTGGATCACACCCTACAGGAGAACAAAGTCTCACTTTCCTTCTTCAGATAATTGTGTTCTGCAGTTACTAATAATGAAGTATTCTACTCTCAGGCAAAGGGAAGTGGGGGAAAACAATCACTGAGAATTTCTGAAAACCCTCACAATCTGTGGGTCCTTGAACAGACTCACACATGCCGTTCAGTCAAATGCCACAGTACAGAGCCACAAAGATGATGAATTTTTCAAGTGAGGTTACAAAATCTTAAGGAGAACAGCAGAAGATGTGACACCTCTGATGATAACACCAAGTCTTCATTTTACTGACTTTTGTCAACCAGCTCTGGTGGCATTTGAATCTCCCAGCTGTGAGCAGCCTCATTTGAAACCCCAAAAAAGAATTGTGTTTGCACAGCATACTCAGCCTTGTCTTGCATTGCCTTTCGCTTGTCTTTCAGAAAGGTCCAGACAAGCCAAGCTCTGACTGAGTTCCCACTTCCAGCCCCCTGTATTTGCCACACACATGAAATCATAGAATCATTACAGTTGGATAAGACCTCTAAGCCCACTGAGTCCAGCAATTGACCTAGCACCACCTTGTTCACCATTTCCCCAAGTGTCACATCCACATGCCTTTTGAGCACTTCCCTGGGCCACCTCTTCCAATGCCTTCTCACCCTTTCAGTCAGAAATTTTTCTGAATATCCAGTCGAAACCTTCCCTGGCACAACTTGAGGCCATTTCCTCTGGTTTGGCCACTTGTCAATCGGGAGAAGCAATCAACTTCAACCTGGCTACAGCTTCTTTTTGGGTACTGTAAAGAGTGATAAGGTCTCTCCTGAGCCTCCTTTTGTCCAGGTGAAACAACTGCAGGTCCCTCAGCTGCTTCTCAAAGGACTTGTGCTCCAGGGCCTTCACCAACTTCCCTTCTCTTGTCTGAACATTTACCAGTGCCAAAATGTCTTTCTTTTGGGCCCAAAACTGAACACAAGTTTTGAGATGTGGCCTCACCAGCACCAAGTACAAGGGAATGAAAGACTACATGACTTTCTTGTGTTGTGCCCATGCAAAAATGATCACACCAAGCTTGATGGATTCTCTGCTCTGCAAGAAAGTTTCCTCTAGAAAACATGTCCTACTCATGCCTATGGCATAGGTGCATGTTGAAAAGCTTTTTTCTAGCTTGGGACCATGGAAGGAGCGCAAACAGATTTCACCTTGTCCAGATGAAATGTGCAATAAGTGTACTTTAGGTAGAGATTTGGGAAGAAAGATAAAAGAATAGTGGAGAAATAAAATGCAACAAATTTGCTAGGGACCTGATAGAGCTTGTGATCCCCTCCAAGTGTAACAAAAGAAATCATCCTCTTTATTTCTGTGCGTCTGTGGTTAGAATTAAAGCAGTCTTTGATAGGAGTCAAGCTAAACTGAAGTTAGATATACCAGCTGCTTCATCAAAAGGCAACGCATTAATGCTTCTCATTTACTAAAATGTGCCATTGATACATGAAGTAGACAAATGTTAAACAAAAATCTGTATTATAAATACAGAAAAGAAGTGTGCAGCCTTATATGTTACCAAAGACTGAAAGCTGCAGCTTGTTCTCTATTTGTACTAATGATATGTCTCAGCACTGACATCCTTGCAAGAGAGCTTAGTTCAAATGATGCTTGGGATCTGGAGATGGTAGCTAGATCTAGTGAGCAATACTACTGCAGGAATCTGGCTCTGATTCAGGTATGCAAGAACTTAAGACTGTTTATCCAAAAGCTTGAATCACCCTCACTTGCATCTGAGCAGTCTTGGCTGGCAATCAACCAGGAAAGCAGAGTTCTTCATCAGCACAATGCTAGAGGCAGGGATGTATTTTACGGATAGGGAGGATGCAAGATGTCATTGCTGAACTGGGAGGAAAGGAAGCTGTTGCTATGATGAAGGAATAGAAACAATTTGTCTTTGAAGATAACAGCATGACTGTGAACCTAGACATGTCTCCAACCTGGGAAATGCTGTAGTTGCCCTTCTGGCAGCTTTATTAGTTCATTACTGCTTGTGTTCTTGGGAGTCTGTTCTCCCTAGGGTTGCTTGTCCCCCTGCAAGTCACCAAACAAAATTATTGCCAAGGGGATAGAATTTGTGTGAATCCAGATGCCATTCAGATATGGAAAAAGAAATTAATATCTGGTGTCTACTGTGGTTAAAGTTACTTTGAACTATGGAGACTGCAAAACTGCAAAGCACTGAGCTCTGCAAAGCTCCTTGGCAGCCCAAGTACTGGATTTGCTGGGGTCAAAAAGCTTCAATAACCTTTCTTGCTATATTCTTTAGTAAAGGAGGTAAAATGAGTAGTAGTCAGAGTGTGGAAAGAGAGGTGAAGTATAAAAGAGGAGAGATACATTTGGGTTTAGAAACTGGAATTCAAGCAGCAGAAGGCAGTTTTGGCTCAGCTTTTGACTTGTTGTGTGGCCTTGGACAGCCTGGTTTATAAAGCAGGGAGGAGAAACTGGCACAGGAACATCTGAGGATTAAAAGATGTTTACAGAATGCTTTGTACTTGCATCATTTTATCCTTTCTAAGTGTTTATTATTTTGGACTAGTCTCTTATGCCACTTTAATAGTACTGAACTTCCCTCAACCAGATCTGTTTCTTCACAAAAAACCCTTGCATGGACATGAATAAGACAGAGGGCTCTGCACAAGTTCTGACCAGTTAAAAACCTTAATATCATCATCATGTAGGTATTCAGCATTGAAAAAGATTGGAATTCCAAGGAGGAGAAAAAGACTTTATGGGATACCTGTCTCCTGGAGGCTTTCTTACATTTGCATTTCTTAACTGCTTAGTTAAGGAAATATTCATTTGACTGAGAAATATACCTTATGTATTTTTAAAATTTTCTGCAATTTTATTTTATATTAATTTAGTTACATCTTCTGTGGCACGAAGTCCCAAGAGTACTACAATGGATGTTTCTAAGTATCCAAGCCTTACTTTTCTGTATGAGAATGAAGTGAAAGCAAGTGCTAGCAGATCATACAACCCACAGGCATTGCTATGCTTGTTTTGAGAGACAAGAAGCCACGTATTAATCACCTTTTCAGTATGGAACTACTAGCTGAAGTCAATTTCAGGACTTGTGCAGAGTGATTTTCCTAAACTCATTTGGCTGCATGGCCTGGCTGTGTTCTCTGGGAGACACTGGCTCTGTTGAGCCACTGAGGTAAGTTAGCCTGGAAAGAGCATATGAAACGGAGGAGGAAAACAATTCTGAAGTAATACTGATTATTGATATTATGGTGAACAAAATGTAATGAGTCAAGGGGCTGAAAAATGCAGTTAGATGTCATAAATATATGCTATGAATACTCAAGAAAACTGGGATTCAGTCATAAAGGAAAATATGAAAAATATGAAGAGAACTAAGATTGTGAGCAATTGCACAAACGTAGTCTATGCAGATACAGGAGATCACGGTTGTTGTACGCATATATTGAAAGCCTGGAGTTCTATGTACAGTAGCTGCAAAGGAAATGTTTCTGTGCTTCTTTAAATGGCTAATGGGGTTTAGGAGCTCTGGAGCTATAAATGTCTGTAAGTGGTAGCTAATATCTGCCACTGCTAATTACACTGTACTACAATTTGCTTTAGAAGAGCAGTTCTGAATATACAAGCAGTCATGCGGATTGTGTTTTGGATGACTGGAGCCCTTGGTAGGTTTGTACTTGCAATTCACTGATTTCTGAACTGTAGGTACATTTTCAATAATCTTGGGAAGCAAACTAACAGGGTCAGGGAATGAACAGGTACACCTGGTTCCCACCCTTGAATTTTTCCGGAGTGGAGTCATGAGAGAAACTCCTTCAGACTCAAGTACCTTGGGTCAGAGACACACATTCAATATATGTGTATAGAGATAAGCACTCTGATTTTCAGGAATGGCAAGAGGCACAGCAAACTACAGTCACAGTGAGATTTGTGTAACAATCAACAACTCTGAAAAACAGGCACCTGGTATTAGGTGCTTACCACCAGGCACCTAATCTTGAAAATGTTGGCCAACTGCTACAAAACTGTGCTCCCTTTTGAAAACAGAATCTGGGGATTTTTTTTAAACCCTGTAGTACTGGATCCTTGTAAACAACCTCAGATATTTCCGCTATAACATTAATGAGTAAGTAATTTACTGATGGAGAAATAGATTGGCTTAGTTTTTCTCCCATTGCCCTTTCTTCTGAGGTCAAGGTTGAAAAACTAGATAATTCTTTTCTGTCCTTTATGTCCCATTTGGGTTAACAATTAATAGTTTAGCCCCTGACTGCTATTTATTTGTTATTTATTGGCAGTTTTACTCAGACAAAACAAGTTTGGGAATACCAGGCTGTTCTCAGATAGGTAGGAGGTAGAAGGAAGTGCCAGTGGCTAGGGGTGATATAACAGGCTGAAGAGGAACACCTCACCTTCTTACTGGAAATGTGGAACCTCCAACTGGGAGCCTTACAACGCAACAGAATGACCTGGGAATTGAGAGAAATAGGAACACCCAAAGCTGTGAGGAGAGAAGGGGTTGAAGGTATTTTGAGGCAGAACTGAGGACAGCAGATCAGAAAAAAACCCCCCAGAACTGAAGTAGGGCTTGGGAAGCTGAAAAGTGGGAGCGCATTAGGCCAGCAAGGAGAATGAAATAGGATATACAGGGTGAGTGAGCTTAGGCCTGGATGGGTTGGAGAAGGAAGAGTTTTGGAGATGGTGAGGTTGTATATGGAAGGAACATTGGAAAAAAAGGAGTCTAAGTTTGGATATTCAGCTTAGAAAATACTGGGAGATTCTGAAGAAAGAGCATTTTCTGACATTTGATCTCTTGGGCACTCTGGAGTATGAGAAGCTGGAGAGAGAATCTGTGAGACAGGAGCATTACAACTGGCCTCTCTGGAAGGTTAGGGACTTGCAGTTTGGAGAGGACCAAAGACACTGCCAAATTTCCCTTCAACCTCTGCTGTGACGGGAGGGACACCCATTGAAGTGCTCATCATGTGTTCTCTCAGTTACAGTACTGCCGAACACCGTCCCCTTGAATGTTATCTACTTTCATTGTGATAGTCCAATTAATTTTCAGTCATGTAACATCCTATGGCTAGAATAATGCTGGGTTTCCTGTGAAGAGTTAGAGGTACATTTTAGCTGCTAATTAGGAAATATAATGTAATGTAATATGATTATAATTCAATTGTATTTTAACTATACAATTTAGCAACTGGAAACAAAAAGACACAGCAAAATATCCCTCATTTAGTGGAACAGAAATCCTTCTTCTCCTTCCCCAGACTGTCTATAAGCTGTGGGGGATGGTCTGTAGTGATGCAGAGTCCCCAGGCAGGTGCAAAGGAGAGCCACTTCATTGCAAAACCCAGGCTTTTTTAAGCAGTCAGCCCATTGTCAGTCACACAGTTTTAAAACACAGCAAATGTAATTCAACCAACCACCATACACCACAATGTGAACACATGATGGTTACATAACTTGTTTTTCTACCTCTAATTCAGCTGAGTCTCTTTCCCATAGTCTTTTTCTACTTAGCCAAAGTAACAGGCCTGAGCCATGGTTTTACCAGGCCTTTCTTTTGTAAGGTTTTACCTATATGCAACAATAAGCAAGCTAAGAAAACTGTAAAAGTTAATCTCTGTTTCACTGGAAATAAAATTGCAGGCCAATGCCCTACATCCAAAGACATTCCTACAAATAAAACTGAGTGCATGGAAGCAGAAATTCCATTTTATAGGCATATGTGAAGCTGTATTTGGGTCACCTCCTACTCTGTGGAGAGACCACCTATTGTACAATGACACTACCTGAGGAGATAATGGCAGTTAATATGAAAGCTGGTTAGTTTTCAGCAAATTTTACCAGTTTTGATGAAGCTAGTATCACTCAGAGAACAAAGTTTTGTAGCCCTACCAATTGTCATTTTTTAAAAAAAAACATTTCCCTTCCCGAAGACTGGGAGCCCATCTCTTTGCAGGAGTGGCAATGCTGTCTCTGCTCTGGAGGAATGAAGCTCACCCTGAAGGAGCAGTTTGGATCCCAGCTTCTGAACTGTGCCAGTGGTAGCTGGAATGCTGCTGAGGCAAATGCTGTGGCGAGCACGTGGGTGAGCACATCATCTTGCTGCTACCACTCTGCCTGTAACCTGTGTGTGTTCCTCTTTTTGGCCTAATTTGTAGTCTCTTCACCTCAGGTTTGTTTATACTGAATGAGTAGATCTATTGCTTGTTCTTACTTTGCTTACAGTTTGTTTGCATCCAGGTTACACTAGGCTCGCCAGCAAATCATACCAAATTTGTGAACTTCATATAATTAACTGATTCATTAATATGTAGTTTGCTATCAGCTCACAAAATTTGACAGCGTAATTTTTTGACATTATGCAGGTCCCAATGAGGTGTTTTAATCAGATTCAAAGCGTGCATGAGCTGGGCCTTATTTGGCTAAGCTCTTGAGCAGACTGTCATGTTAGTGGAATAAAGAAATGGGCTATATATTTTAAGAGAGGAGAAAATGAATAATTCAACAGTGAGGGTCAACTCATCCTGCCAAGAAAAACCTACTGTAAAGGAAGTACACTGAGTTATAGTTATTTGCATTGTAGATAATAATATAAATTATAGTTCCCAGCTGGAATCAAGCCTCCATATTTTGGCTTCTGTACAGCCCCAGAATAACCATTCCAGTCACAACAAGTTTTAGCCAAATAAAGGCAAAGCTCAATTAGCAAAACAACACAAATTTGCAGAAGCATATGCTTGAACAATAGAGACTGATGTTTGGATGTAGTTCCATATGGCAGTTCAGTGACAATTAGCAGCTCTAATAATTTATAGTTAATGTCATTTTGCAAACACAAAGTTTTAACCCTTCCCAAAAGCTGTATCAAAGAGTATCCCTTGTTGGGCCCACTAGGAACCATCTGCATAGATTTGAGTCTACGGTCTAAGTGAAACTGCCAGGCCTCTAGGCTTTGTTGTAAATATTGTACTATCAGCCTATTGTAGAAGCCATAGCTTTTGAAATCCAGCTATTAAGGGAAAATAATATTTTTCTTAAAAAAAAAATTAAAAGAGAAGTCAGTAGCAAGGAGCACGTGCTGGTAAGTGCTGAGGTAAAAGGGAATCAGAGTGGCTTGAGGCAAAGGCAAAACAGGCTGCTGCCATGGCAGACTGATGAGGTGGCAGAGAGCTCTGAAAGCCAGACTAACACTGCTGTTGTCCCGGCAAAATATTGGGAGATCTGGGGTAGCAGTAATGTCAAAAGGGTTAACCCCATCTCCACACCTTCTGTGACAGCAGCAGCAGCAATCTTGGTTTCTGAGCTTTGACTCTACTTGTCTTTTCCTAATTTCCATCTAGTTTCCCTGTTTTCTGTGTCTTTCACCTCTTCTCCTTCCACAGAAGTAGCTTTGGTCCCTCCCACTCAGGGTCGCAAAATTCTTGCTTGCCTACAGAACTGAAAAGCTTCACACAGTTTGCTGTCCCAGATGAGGGGACCACTCCATGGGATTGAGTAGAGAGGCCCTCACAATTTGAGAGCTGGCTGAAAACCAGCAGCCTCCTTTCTGTAAATGAAAACATTGAGGGAGGACATCAACCTCCCCGGTTAAACATAAAGCATCATTACATGTCACTGATCTCCATGGAGATGGCAAAGGTCTTGGCACTTCTTGTACCATTGCTTAGTAGAAATAATCTTTATATACTTCTAATGGCTTTGATGGTCCAACCATCCCACACAGAGTCCTTAGGTCCTGGGAAAATTCAAGTATGCGTCACTAATGGGATATAGGAATGTACCAAGAAAAGACAAAGAGAGAAATAACTACCTATTCCTGTGGAAGTACATAGAACTGTGACCAATTCACTGAAGTAGTTACTCTTGATGTTATCTTTGCAAAACATTTTTTTAATTTTTATTTTATTTTATGGCAAACCCAGCAAACTCTAAAAGGTGTCACCAGTGGAACAGACAGAGGCTTTCTGCCTTCTTGTGTCACCTGTCCCTGCCCACTGCCTAGTGTGCTGGTTTGCACCATGCTGATTCTTTTTCACACACCCTGTGTTGCTGACACCTTCACAAGCTACTTTTCTAGGACAATAATCCATGATGTAAACACAATGGATTGTCATTTTAATAACCAATTGACAGATGAATAGAAACACCTCTTCATGTCTTCCTTTGTAGCTGGGAGAGGAAGACATAGTCTCCTCAACTTCCCATCTTTTAAGAAGAGGAAACGTTTTTCTTCTCTTGCCTGAAGAGAGGCTCCTTCTCCTTTCCCAACAGCAGTTGTGGTCATCCAGAAAGGTGACCTATTTTTGTCTCCCATTAAGGCAACCTTTGGGAAACAGATGATCTTGGCTATCTCATCTCTCTTGGGGGAATCACACATGCTCCCAGTTTCAGATTACATCTCAAGACTTCAACTTTCATGCTTAGCATCAGGGTTAACTCAACAGGCCCAACTGGATTTGGCACATACACACCCTTTATCTCTGTTGTGACAGCAGTTAATTAAAGTGACTCAGAAAACAGCTTCTGCAAAACAAAGTTGTGTTTATTTGCCAAAGATGTGCCCGAAGAAGTGGCCTAAACAGCAAAGAGCCATAGCTCAGCCTGACCTGCTTGTGGGTCTGGCTCTGCCCCAGATTGGTAGGGAAGCCTGATACCTGCTACACCAGCTGACTGCCCAGAGCTCCTCTCTGGCCACTGTCAGTGCAGCTCATCCCTCCTCCTTGCCTGGCCAGCACCTTTGATCTGTGAAGTCCACTGTGATGTCAGCTTTTGGCCTGAAGAAGCACCAGCTGAGAGAAGCAAGCCTGGAGCAGACCTCTTTCCTTCAGAGGCACGGTCTTTCTTACTTCCCTTCCATTAAAAGTTTAATGGATTTTGTTTTGGTTAGTTTGTATCTCAGCAAGACTAAGACATTAGTGATGGGCAAAGCCCTAAATCTGTGTAATTGACTGCCACAATTTTGGCCATCATTATTAAGCATAGGAACTGAAAACGGACAATCTCATCCTTTGATTATGAAGATGGAGTGCCATACCTAATCCCCGCACAAATAAAACTAATCATAGCACAAAAAATGCAGTTGCTTAAAGAAAACATACCATTTCCTCCACATGAAGAAATTAGGTCTGGAAACTCATTAAGGTATTGCTAAAACTACTTTGATGACTGTAACTTCCACACATTGCGAAGCAAGAAGGTCAGAGGCTGTGGCTTAAAATAAACAGGCCTGAGCTGAAAAAAAACCCCTCAAAACCCCAAAAAAACTTCATTAAGTTCCACTTGCAATGCCTACCTAGTCTTGTAAAGCTTTGGAACAGAAAAACTTTAGACCAACCCTTAGAAACATTTCCAAATTTGTAAAAGAAAACAGTAAGTCTTGTGTTTTCTGCTCCCCTTTTTCAGTATGATAAACAAATATGATGTATGAAGAAAGAAACAGAGAGATAAAAAATAAAGCAAGATCTTTCAGGTCACTGAGAAAGAAATAATATAATCATATAGCAACTTACTGGTGATACCACATTTGAAGTCCCAAGAAAATTTTTATGTTTTACAAATACTTGATGCATGTTAATGAAATAATAAGTCATTAAGGAACTGTGTTCTTCATTAAGGAACTGTTCTCTTTTTCCTTCTCTTACATAGTTTCCTTGGATATTTGGCTCATAAATTTGTGGAGGGAACGTTTCACCCATACTAAAGACCTTATTTCATTTATTAAAAAGCAAAACAAGATTCATTTTTTTTAGCATTTGCCTTTTCATTCTTTTTATTTTCCTTGGCATATTTTCATTGCTTACACTTTAGGTTTTTAAGCATGAATGTCAGACTATGAAAGCAAATATTCTTTTTATATTCCAGTAGTTTAAAAAATGCAATTTTCATTTCTTTCTTTTTTTTTTTCATTATTCAATTTTGGCACTGAGTGTATGAAAACCTTTATTTTAGTGTCTCAGGCATTTTAGTGTCCCTGATACAGTTATATAGAGAGAGTACATTTCTGTATGCTCACTATTAAAGGTTGGTATTTGTGACATTTACAGTACTGCTTTCCTCAAGTTGTGACACTGGGAATGCTTGAATCGTGATTTCATTTTTGGTCATACTTTCACCCTTGGTACTTTTAAAGTCTGAAAACCCTTGCTTTATTGAGGTATTAGGGGATGCTCAGAATCCCCTAGAGGCCCTGTGGCAATTAAAACCCACTGGAGACATGGTACCACTCCTAGAACAGGTAAGTTTAAGAAGAAACAAAATATTATGGAATAATAACTTTTGGCTGTGAAAGAGATTGCATACGTTTACTTGCAGACAGCAATTGCTCTATACCAGGTTTACAGTATCCAGTTTGAACCTCAGAGCAGTGTTTGGTCATGGGGTAAGGAAGCAGATCTCAGAATCATGGGCTAATTTTAGCTTTAGTTTCTGAAGCAAGGCTTTAAGTAATTAGCTTCTTGGAACTGAAGCTTGTAGGTTTTGGAAAGCAATGTTTTAATCTATTTTTTACAGCTTGCTCTCCTACCAAAATGTAACTAAAGTTTGTACCCTAAGGGAACACTTTTGAATATTAGCTCCTGATTGCCCCCTAGTTCTAAAGAAATTACTTTCTAATAATACTGGCTTTGCTGTTGTTCAGGATTTTTCTGGCCTTTATGAAGTGATTTGTCTGAGAAGAAAATAATTCTGGCCTGAGCTGGGACATGGCAAGTGCTTGGCTTGGAACACTGATTTTTATGTATGGACTTTATTTTCATGTTGACTTTTTAAAAAAGAAAATAATGACAGAAGTAACAAATAAAATTAATATTTATATTATAGTTTATTAGAAATACCTTTTCTAGGAGTTAAACCCAGAATTGAAAGTCACTTTATATGGTGAGCAACAAAGACTGATTCCTCAAGGACCCTACCCTCCAATAGAAAAAAAAGATAGGGAATTTTTAAATTCCTTAACTAATATTTTATGTTCAAATTATGAAAATTTAGCTTCTCTTTTTGACAGAGAAAGAAGACACCCTTCCTCGGTATCTTGTGGTGTGCAGTGTTTCATGTCAGGACAGCTCCCCTGTGCAGGTCAGCAAACAGCATGAATTGTTCTCACCATGTAGTTCAGATTCAGGTAAGTTAATAGACTTCCTACATTTTAAAAACACCTAAAAGTGAAATAAGGAATACATTTCTGTGTAAGATGTCCTGATCTCCATTTTTTTCTTTCCTATTTCTGAATCATTTACGATTCCTGATTGTCCAAACATTATCTCCAAACCTGTAGCAAAACTGTTGGGATTTAAGCACTTTGGACATCTGTAGGGATGTTTAGACTTCTGTACAATTCCTCTCTAACGTGGGGGTCATGGGGCACAAGATGGGAGACTTACAGTAGTGAATGAAGCTCTTTTTGAATATTCTTCATAGTTTTTAGTGATGAGTGTTGCTCAGTTTGTGTCCACGCTTGTATGTTCATGTGTCTGTATATATGTATACATTAAGTATTATTTATATATTAACTATCTCTCACTTTGCTGTGATGTGCAGTGCCAAATCAGCCCACACAGAATTTTTCTTTCAGAATTTATTGATGTCTAAAAACCTTATTGGTAATTGGAGGATGATGCCATCCTGCTGATCTTCACAAATGTCCTTTGTCCATAAGAAACTTTGTATTAAGTTTCTTATGGTTATGGCTGATAGCTAAATGCTGTACTTAATCACTTAATTTATATGGCAGAGAGTGACAGCTTTAAAAATGTTTCCTTCCCTTTTTGTGGCAGGAAACTTCTCTGTCAATTGCTTTAAATAATATTTCTGAAATAGAACATAAGCAAAACATCATCTTTGCAATAGTAGACCTAACAGTTGAACTTAGCATATGTTTCTTATGAAATTTTTCTGTTTGCCAACTTCAAACTTTGTATCAGATATCACTGAGACAACATTTCAGTGACATTTCAGTTTTTGATTTGTTTGTTTGCTTATTTATTTACTTCTTTTCTCTTTACTGAAAAAATAAAGTGAAATCTGTTTTGCAGGAATATAATTTAAAGGAAGTTTTTTTTTCCTCATCACTTCAGAGGTAAACCAATTTTAGTTTTTCATTATTATTTTTAAGGTACACTCTAATCAGAAGATTGACTCTTAGAAATTAGTTCTTTTATGTGAGAAAGTTACATAAAACTGGTTAGTTTTTCTTGTCTTTCAGTAAAGGTATGTCAGAACTGGCATAGAAGAGCTGTTGTTCATTGTCTTGAAAGGGTTATGAGAAATATTTTTCTAGCAAATTGCATTCACTGCTAGTGTAGGGATTATGCCAGAAATAGCTTCCCCCCCCTCTCCACCGCCCAGAAAATTCCTCCACCATGCCAGTGCTGTTAGCACTGGAAGCAGTAACATAGAGCAAGTTGGTTGCTAGTGCTTGACTTAAAACATTGCCAATATATTGTGTAGGTGGGCAGCTCACCACTGGAAAACTGTTCTTCTTTTATGTCTGTTAAGTAACAGAATGGGTTGGAAGTATACTCATGTTGTAATGATCTAAGCCTCGTTATACTTCACTGCAACATTTTTCAGTGACAGAATTTAGAGCATTTTAGATATTGACCCAACCTGGTTAGAAAAGAGTGAGGTTTTGCATCTTCCCTTAGTGCCTGGCCTATGCATTTGTTTTGTGCTAAATCTCCAAAGACACACTTATGTCACTCATTTATGTGAGGATCCTGACTAGTAAGGGAAGAATTTGGAACATACTACAAACTTTGCAATATATAAAACATATTTCTGATCCTGTAGTGTTCTTAAATTTAGATTAATAAGATTAGTGAATATTAACTGCAGAAATCCCTTATCATAAGATTAGATAATTAGCTAAGATGTAGGGAAGCATTTGCAGGGCAGGAAAAGTGGCTGGGTTGTCTCTTGGAGGCTCAAATGAAATCACCTTCCTACAGCTCCATCTCTAAAGCATATGGGTTTCCCCTAGTCTTCAGACATCCCTCACACCACAGAGGAAATATTTCCATTTCCAGGGAACTGATATGCCCCATTATTTCCGTTAACAAATGTGACTTTTGTGGATTCTATAAATGTTTTGCTTCTAGGGTTCAACATTATTGATAGAGCAAGTTTATGCTTTGCTGTCTTTATGGAAGCTTGAAAATATATTACAAAAGACATGTCACAACCTTTACTAAATACTTAAGTATGTTTTTATTATTGCACTAGCACTGTCCCTGCCCCTGCCTGTGCTTGAACCATGTCAAGTGATGGTGAGAAGTGCCAAAGGCCTGAGAGGACTCAGAGTGCTCTCAGCTGGTGAATGGCTCCAAGATGTCCCCCCGAGGGAAGGAGCCTGGCTTTGTGCTGACGGTAGGACTGTGCTGTGAGGAGGAACTTGGTTGCTGAAAGCCTTTTTTTAAATATAAAATCTATTGTAATTTGTGACTCCTCGGTTTACCATGGAGACAAGCGTCAACCGAGGGATGTTGGAATGGAGCACCAGCCTGACTCCACAATCTGTCCTATACCTTCATTTGCAAAGACGTGTTGAGGAGCACATATGGACACCTGCAAATCCTAGAGGGAATGTGAAAAATGCAGTGAGTCAGACTTACTTGTGCTGTAGTGGAACTTGGAGACTCTTGGCATTGGTTATTGCCAATGTTATGATACTCACTCCTGTTGTCAATGTGCCGGTGCACAAAGAGTTGTTTCCCACGGTTGAGTGAGGTAATAAGTTCTGTGAGGAAGAGCAGGACATTGTGGGAAAATATGTGCCATGTCACATACCTAACACTTGGCAGGTTTGAGGTAATAGTTATGCCTAAGATAACAGCAGTGAACACAGCAGAAGTAGGTAGAGCATGCAAAACACTCACTGTGCCCTGAGGTCACTGAACACTCCTGTGACTACATATGCCCACCCTCAGATCAAGTAAGGATTAGAGGAAATGTGTAGCTGGCACATGTATCAAAAAGGATAAAAACCCCAATCAAAACACAAAAAAAATCCCAACCCTTAACCTACTGACTTCAGAAACAGAGGGAAATAAAAATATCAAACTGAAACTCTTCCAAAAAGGACAGGTGTGTGAGTAGTTCCTGCTGAAGGGAGGTATAATGTTGTTTACATTGCTGCTCTTTAGCAAGATTTCACTTTGGCACCTCCCAGAGCATAAATATTGAGATTTTTAATGAAAGCAGCTGCAGGACATTTAATAATGACAATATCTCTGGATCAGAATATATTGACACAGGCAATGTTAACCCTGTTAATGAAGTAATGTTCTTCTTTTGTTTCTCAACAGCACTCAACAGCTGGGTTTAGGATTGGGAGGGCAGATATATCTTAGGCTTTTGTCCTATGTGTAACTCCCTCCACATCCTGATCCCTTAAAAATGTATGCAAATAAGTAGTTGATATTGTGGGTCAAAATGTCCAGCTGAATAACTTGGCAAAGCTTGTTTATAAATAGGTCCCCTGTTTCACCAAAAATGCAAATATGGAGGAATCTTCTGTAGAGAATAATGGCAACAAACTGGGTACTCTAATTTCAGTAAGGGATCCAGTTAATGAAGTGTAAAAAACTTGAGCAAAAACTTCTTAGGAAAGTGTTGAGAAACTGGAGTTTTATGCAGTGAGTGTTACAGGAGATTGCATTTTTAAATGGACAAGTATGCTGAACTTGTAAAAGCAGAGAAATTAAGTTATGTGCATCTTCATCCACTATTTGCAAGGTGAAACATCCACTGAAACATTCATGCTTTAAACCATTTGGGATAGTTACCAATACTGCAGTTGAATTCTACCAAGTTGCTCACAGAACCTGCTGTCCCAACCAGTCCCAGCCTGTCCTTGTTCCCAGTGAGGGGTGATGGAGCTGTTCTGGCTCTTGTGAATGGTTGCTCCTGGCTAGGTCAGTGGGATGGGTCCTGGCTGCTGGGTCCTGTCTGTCTGCCCCCATGGGGAGCTGCCACAGTCCTGGACACCCCCCCTTGTGAAACACACTGAGGTGTCAGAATAGTGTTACCTTTGTTAGGAAGGAAAGGAACAAACAAGGTAACCCAGCACAAGCCACCAGAAATGTCCAAAAGAGATGAAAACTCATTGCACTTGCAGCCCCATGCACTAGGCAGCCATCTCCATTATTTATAGTCCAAGAGCTATTCCCCACTCGGTGGCAATAATGATGCTCCCAATTATCCTTTAGTCCTAGGTAGGGAAATATTTTAAATGGAGGGCTTGAAAAGGTATGAATCTGGAATTTTATTCAGTTACTTGTATCAACTCTTGAGGTAATGAAATGCTTGTGCTGGCCCTTCTGTATCCCAAATCAGCTGTCAGTGATGAACAGGGAATGAGTACTCCCTTGCTTACACACATCACTACACAGCTGCCATTGGCAGGGCAGAAGAGGACTTGACTTCATCTAAAGCAGATCACACAGATCCAACAAGAGATTGACAAATGTAAATATTAGGCAGGAAGGACCAGTCACTGCACCCACTACAACACGGCCCAATTTTTTAATCTAATGTGCATACCTACCTCATGGGGAAAAAATAGACTATATCAGCTAAACTAACACTGAAATCAAACAGCAGCTCTTGCTTGGTCATGTGTCCTGAAGGCATGTCATGGGCACTCTTTAATGGTAGATCCCTGGGATACCTGACAAGTATGAACTACACCTTAGTAAAAAAGTGATATAACAGAATTTTGTTTTTCTTAAAAACTACATATTAATATAATTTGTAAGCCAAGGGCACGAACTGGGTGGAACATTTAAACTCAAGGCTTCCAAATTCAATACAAGTATTACCTTTTTCTTTTTTTGCTGTACCCCTCAGTGGCCTTCTAAAACTTTCAAACCATTTCAGCCACTTTGAAAAAGGCATAAAGATCTCAGAGAGATGAAACTTCCACAGACTTAAGGAAAGCAAGTGTTTGGATAGTAGAATAAGACTGAGAGTGGTTTCCCCATTGAGGAAAAGCCTGGAATATCAGGGTGTCCATTGGCCAATGGAGATGGGGGTAGTAGCTGGCTGGCCAGCCAGGCACAGTGCCTCCTGCCCCTCCACAGTTATTAGTGACAAAACACAGTGTGGAAGCTGAGGGCTTTCTGAGGTGTGGGGAAGTTAAATTTTAATGGAAAGGGTAGGCCATAAAAAATTGTCTTGGAAAAAAGCCAATTTAAAAGGAAAAAAAAATTTGGCAGTTTTGTCTTCATGGAATCATTCTTGTTGGTATTTAAAATTATCGCATCACAGGATTAATAAAAAAACCTCTATCTGACAGTGTAGCACATTATCATGCTAAGTTACCATGATGTGAGAAAAAAAGGTATTTTTTTTGAATTACTGGAGGATTCAGAGGACTATAATTCACACGGCCTGAAATACAGCTCAATTTCTCTGTGAAAGGAGCCTTTCTCATAAGATTCTTGGCACCTCTTGGGTACAGCTGGATCAGAAATAAAATACAAATAGCCTCTATTTGAATTCAGTGTTCCTTCTCTGGCCACAATGTCAATTAAGAAGTCAGCAAGGGTGTGTACGTGTGTGGGTAGATAAATGAATAAGTAAGATTACTTGAGTTATTCCCATAGATTTAACTGCCACCTTTGTGATGATGACTCTAAAAATCTATTTCCAACCTCTCCCACTTTCTTATATAATACCAGACATGTCATTGGTGTCTTCCTCAATCAAATCTTCTTTATCTTGTTCTACCCTGGGCTCCTGCCAGGTCACATAGCTTCATAAAAGTCCTGAAATCCATTCCCACAGCCACCGATCTGATTCATCCTGTGACTTGTTTTTATCTCGGCTGTTGCAGGTTCTTTGTTTCTATTTGCAGTCTGTAAAGCCTGCACTTGCACAACTAGTCATGTTAGTTATAGGCACTAGTAAAATTCCATCCTTTCACTGAAAGATGAGAAAGGATCTGAGTGCAATG
This sequence comes from Prinia subflava, assembly GCF_021018805.1. NCBI lineage: Eukaryota > Metazoa > Chordata > Aves > Passeriformes > Cisticolidae > Prinia > Prinia subflava. The sequence goes on along the minus strand of NC_086248.1, from coordinate 59,649,174 downwards.
AAATTTCCAGTTTATTGTTTTTTCACCATGGAGAATCTAGTCAATTATTTTCATTCTGATTTTCTTAATTAATGCAGCTTAGAGGGTCAGAACATGAACAAGCTTATTTGACCTCTTCATTTTATAAAAGCTGATCAGATGTGGGAAACTCAAATTTACTCCCCATCTGATGGCAGTGCCCCATGGGGGTCTGATACCACTTTGAGTGGCAGAGGATGGAAGAGAGGATTCAGGAGTTCTATGCTTGATAGTATATATCTATAAGGAATGAATAGATTTTCATTTATTTCCAGCCTCCAGCTGTCTAATAACTCTCTATTTTTCCCTTGTTGGACATCCACAAAGGGAAAGCATATTCACTCTGGTCATCCTAACTGAAGTGATACATCCTCATGTCCAATAGAGAGTCTTCTGTCTGTTTCTTTAGCTGGTATTTGGGAACGGCTTTCAAAAGAGTTACTATTCATCAACAGTATTTGCTGAAGATGCTGATGAAGACCCTGTTGTGTTCAACAGTGTCAGTATTTCCAGTATCTCTAACAAACTTGCCAAATCAGGCAGAAACACAAGGAGCTGAGTCAAGTACACCCCATGGTTGGCGGTTCTGATGAAGGAAACCACGGTCATCCAAATCTCAGTTCCTGGTTTTTTCCGCTGGCTCAATACCATAGGCAGACACTACGGTTTACAAATCCCCTATGAAAATGGAGAGAGAAAGAAAGAAAATGGATTTCAAAACAAGCCCATAGTAGCATTTTCCAGACTTGGCCCTCTAATTGCCCTATTACCCTTGCAGAGCTAAAAGACAAGAAAAAATAATTATTACAGAAACAGACATATCTTAGTATTTGCATTCACATGATGATTTTGGGTAGTGCTCAGGAAATAGACCTCAACTCCCAGGCTGTGAATGCATCTTTTTTTTTCTTTGCCTGTTTCCTGCAGGAGAAAACCGGGAGCAGGATAGCAAACTGCATAGTGTGCAGACCTTGTACTCAAGCATGGCACTCCCAAGTTAAGCTGCTGGCTGTTTTTATCTCGAAGTGTCTCATTGCTCTGAAAGGGTTATAGTCCTCTAAAGTCACTGAACCCAAAGACTTGGCTTGGCTGCAGCTCAAGCACGTGAAGAACGTGTGACCTTCTCAACACAGAAAACCTTTGTCGCGAAATGAACTCAAATAGCAACACAGAAATTTGTACTGGGAATAACTAGTGCCTCTCTCCTTCTTCTCTGAAGGGATATATAGTTCAGCCAGTGTTTCTCCCAGGGAATTGTTATTTTGTTAACCTAAATTTTCCAGGGCTCTTCCTGAGTCCTTGGGTTAGACAATTATCACCATATAAAGAGAGGACACTCAACTGTTCCCACATGTGGAACCAAGGGAGGAATGAATTGTTTCTTATTATCTGCTTCCAAAGACAGGCTCTCCCCTCAGTGAATGAGAAAGGAAACAATGTTATAGCCTCATAATTTGAAAAGGTAAGGGCATAAACCTTACAATTTGGATCATCCTCTCTTACCCCTTCAACATGACTGTAAAAATCTCGATGCCATTTTCTTCCTCTCTAATGAGACGTGCTCTGCAAAGGAGAAGAACTTTGGTGCTATAAAAATATTGACCTGGAGAAGGCCTGTCTGAAAAGCTTATGTATGAAATTCTAAAACCTGGTTACAAACATTAATGAAAAGTGTTTCACAACTTTCTTGTCAGACAGGTAATTGTTGTTATCACCATTTGATGTCTTGCATGAACTGGGACGAGGACTATGTGAGTCACTCAAAGTGACAGAGATGAGAACAGCATCCAGATCCCAGTGCCACAAATACACAAGACATGGCAGTTCCCCAAGCCATTTAATTTTATAAACATAGCATAGTAATGTAAAGATGAGGAGTATAAAAATCAGTTTTAATCTGTGTGGTGACATGGATAACATTATTTTCAGCAGGAATTGCATGAGAGATGCTTCAGAGAAGCCACAGACGATACAATGGCTGATGTGTCTTGTGCAGTGCCATTGTGTAAGGAGGGACACTGAGACACTGGGCTTCTATTTCTGTGTCCTGTGTTGATCTGGTGAAAGCCAGTGCTTAGCTGTACAAGGGTACACTAGCCTAGCTTGATTCTTACAATTGCTGGAAATATTAAAAACAAGTCTGTTTCCAGACTACTGACAAACTTGCTAGGGCTGGCACTGTCCTTTTTCCTGTATATAGGAAAAGATAGCAAGACATGGTTGGTTCATCCACACCTGAATTTTCTTGCAGCAGAAGTGAGCAGTGGTTCTATTCCCATGTATCAATCATCATGTTTTACTTCACCTAGAAAGAAATGGGTGAAGTTTCTTCAGATACTAGGCAAGTTGCATCATGACGGATTAAAATGACAGCTTGTTCTACAAATCCTTAAGGATTAAGAACATTTATTTCTAAACACTAAATCCCAGCAAAAGGACAAGAGGAGTTTGTTTTTGGCTTGGAGTAATATCACAGCTGATAGTAGAGACACCAAGTAAGATTATAGTGAACAAGGCTAGGAAAATGTATAAAAGCTTAATTTAATTTATTTCTTGTTTAATTTATTCTTATTTTCTTTTGTTCAACAGCTTATTGCATTGCTATATATTTATAGTAAAGAGTAAAAGCTAAGTTATACCTTTTTTAATTTCAAAAATCATTTATATTTTGTTTTGAGTTTATTAAGAAGTATATTGTAGAAGGAAATCTCTAAATATTGCATCTAGCTGATATGTATTTTATTGTTGTCAAGTATTTGTAGTTGAAGAAAATCTGGTATATTAAGAAATTACTCAGCAGGCAGGAGATAAAGGGCAACAAAACCTAATTGTGAAAATTTCTGATATGCATAGAGAGTCAGTGTGCCTGTAGCAGAAGTCCTCCTCCCTGGCAATTTTGAATGGTTTAGAGATTGCAACGCTCCAGATAGGCAAAACTTACCCATGGTGTTTCATTTGCCTGCAAGCTCTCTGATGTGATAGTGAAAGAATTCCAGAATCTCCAGCTGATGAGATTTCAGGTGTGTTGTTGCACCAGCTTATTCAATTTCTTTAGATTTTAATGTAACTCTGTATCTTCTGTGTGCCCCTGCCTGGTGTGATGTGACAGCACCTGCAAAGCACAGAAGTAGATATCCAGCATTTAGCAGCTACTGTAAGTATCACCTGTTGGCAGGGGAGACATTACTTTTGCAAACCATATGTATCCCACAACCTGCCTGTCTCCTTCCTGAGGTTCTTGCAGTTATCCTGCCGTGTTTTACTTGGGAAAGAGGTGGCAGGAGGTAAATAACTTGGCAATGATTGATTTGCCAGAGGGGTTGTTCTGGGTGTTGAGGAATTGTTGCTCACACCCTTTGAGTGTCAGCACTGATCTACTTTAACAAGATTCTTGCACTTTGACAGTTTTTTTCTGAGGTTAAGAGCATCTATTGGATGGCTCCAGAAGGATACAGTCTCTCTTCCATTTGTGTTTGTGCCTGTCCTGTGCAGTTGATTTTGTGCAGCTCTACCACTCCTACTGCATACAGATCAACCATTCCTCTTTGCAGAAATAATCAGGCATCATCAAATTATCTTTCCTAAATTAGCTGTGCTTTCATATTTCTTATGGAGACTACTGAAAATATCTAAGACTTATAAAGGCAGAATTGGAATGGTGCAACCTAGTCTTGTTCTGTGAATCACAACATATATGTCTTCAAAATACAGATGGAACTCCTCTGCTGCACAGAAGTACCTTTCTGGCCTTTAAACACAAAGCAGTCACGGGGCTGGATGTTCTTCCCTGTCTTCCTGTACATCAGCATGTTGACATTTCATCGGTGACATGAATTTTCCATGTGACTCTATTTAGTCACTAAAACCTGCCCGCATATAACTGTGCCAACGGTATCATCCCTCAGAGTCATTATTATTCTTTAAAATGCTTGCAACTGTGAAAACCCATAGACAGATGTTTCCTAGTGAACAGTGTGTGCCATGGCTACTTGCATGTGAACAGCAGAAACACAAACTTGTCAAAACAATACGCATTTTGTGGTCGGGTTTCTGCAGACCAGTTAGTGTCCTCACCAAAAGCAGTTTCCTGGCAGAACATAAAGGTACAGCAGCTGTCTGAGCAGAAAACAAGCCACCCTGTTGCTGGGATGGTTTTATATATCCTCAATAGATTTTTTTTTAAACTACCCAAATTCACACTGCAAATTCATAAGCAACATGCAGGAAAGGATCCTTCATATGCACTAGGTATGGCATATCACTGCATTTTTGATGTCATTATTTCTGTATGCCAGGCTTCTTGTTTGGAAGGCTGAGTGCAAAGTTACCCATCTGTGAGTCAAGTACATTTATCAGTGGGAAAGATGCGTTTCTGAGCCCATGCTTGCATAGCAGAGTAAGGCTGACTTTGGAGGACTGCATATATTCAGATCCCATTAACTGAACTAGAAATATTCATCATCTCAGCTTATTCTTTCTGTAAAAGCAGGACAATCAGAAATGGCTATTTCTTTCAAAGAGGTATGTTTTTAAGAGAAAGTTTTTGTTTGTGTGCCAGTAGGAACATAAATATATTATTATTGCATAAAAGAACTTTAAAATTCATTTCACCCACCATTAATTATGTTCCTTGCCCATGTGTTTGTCTTAGTGCCTGTTTATCTCACAAGATTAACAAAGTCAATGTATTACATGGGACGCTTCACTGACCACCAGCATTTTCCTATTATTATTTAATTTTCTTTTCTTGTGGTAAACAGGAGAAGTCATACATCATGTTGGTACTATGATGCTCTAAAATGCTGGCTGAAGGCATTCCTTTACATATACCAGAATTTTATGTATTTCTTTGGTTCTACTTAGAATAGAGAGACTTCGGATTTTTTTTTTTTTTTAATAAGAAGTGAAAGACATGTATTTCTTTGTCTTCTATATTCTAGGAAGCACATAATAAGGAAAATAGATTAAGGAAATAATCATTATGTTTCCAAGTATATTTCATATGCGTGCACTTGGATGTATATTATTCAGTTTTATATTTTGTTTTATGTCTTGCTTTCTAGAATAAAGAAACTCAAAAAATCCAAGCCAAAGAAATAGTGTGTGTGTGCATCTGCATACAATAACTCATACACTAACTACATTGCATAGTAACATGAACCATCTACAAAGCAATGCTCCCTCACTTCATTAAACTGTGCACAGAAAAACTGAGCTTTGTGCTAGAGATCTTGTTGTATTCACTGCCACCTAAATTGTATGCCTCTTTCATTGTTCTGTTCATCTCAATTTAAAATGCAGTTACGATTTTGATCTCAGAGTACTATAAATCCAAAATAATTCTAAGAGCTTCAAAGAAGTTTATTTCTGCTTTACATGGTTATAACTAAGATAAAAATCTGACCCATAGGCACATTCATTTTATAGCAAGTTAAAACATGTGCCCTTACTGTTGGCAAATCCTCAAGATTAACAGGCATACATGTGTTGCTAGAATAGCAGCTATGGAGCTGCTTTTCTTTTTTTTTTTTTTTTTGTTTGCATCCAGTGCTATTTTTGGTTCCTTCGCCTTTGACACACATTCCTGGTAACAATTAAAAGCAGCTCTTCTTAGCACAAAATTAAAGCTGATAGCTGAACGCTTTATGTACCAAACATATTTTCTGTATTGTGCATCAAATACATTAGATGATGATTGTCATATGAGGAGTAGAAATGGGAGGTCAGATTGTCCTTTTAATTACAGTGGTGTAAACCAGCAGAGTGAAAGATGGATAGAAAAATTATTCTGGGGATCTATTGATGTTTGGTGCTTGGCTGTCAAAAGAAGCAAGTGATGCAGAAATAGGGATTGCTTGTGCTTTTGTGGTCTCTGAATGATCCCTGTCCCTACCCATGGAAAGTCTTCTTGGAATGAAAAACAATGCACAAGGCCATTTAAATCCTTTCGCTCTTGAAGGGGCCAGAGCTGTCACTGCAGGACATCACACTAGTGGGTGTAACACTACTTGCTGTAGGGGGCTGGTCCCGTTGTCACACTGGAGTTACAGGTCCTGTCTCCCCTGGGACACAGCTCTTGTCCTTGCAGCTCAGGATAGACTTGGTGTCCGCTCTGTCTGTGGACGGACTCTGCACCAGAGGTGTAAAGGACAAGTGAATGACCTTGTCCATCACAAATTCCCACAGCCTTAGTTCCCATGTGCTCTTGCTGACATAAACTACTGAATGTCCCTGCATCTAATTGATTTCCTCCGGAAAAGTATTCCAATATTTTTGGAGTGAGTCTTGGGGCCTCAGGGCTCTTCCCTTTTCATATGTCCGGGGCTGGCCCATGATATTTCCCAAGATAGTTTTAGGCTTACTCCCCAGATTTAAATTCCAGGTGCTGCAACAGAATGTTCTTAGTGGAAAGTCCCTGAGATGCTAACTCATTTCCTCTTTTTTACCACTGAGGTCCAAATTTTCTGGCTTCCAGTGTGCACAGCCAGAAATACTTAATTTAGCATTCCTTATGTCAGTATTCCCAGAAAAATTCCAGGAATTTATTATGTCAGTGGGTGGGGTGGGCAGATGGTGGCATGGGTCAGGGCTTTTACCACTTCTCTTTACCTGTGCACTTTGCCTACACTTGGCATTATGATAATAGGGGCAAATAGCCATGAATAGTCATGAAGGGGATCAGCTTCTAAGAACAGCTCCATTGTGGTGAAAGGGTGTTAAACTCACAGCCTAAGGTCACCTGCAGGGACTCCATGCAGCCTATTACCCCAGTGATCATTGCAACTTGGCTAAAACATCAAACCCCTGCTCAGGAAAGGTTTCCCTTCAAGTGTGATATGAAGGCTTTAAGACAGTGGGATTTAAGGGTATGCTTATTTCCTGAAGCAAGACTTTGCTAAGTTTCAGTCCTTCTAGCTAAACCACAGCCTTGCTGTCTAGTCTTCAGAAGGAACAGGCAACCAGTTTTCCCTGAGACTTGCACCCAGAGTCACTGGGTTTCCAAGAAGACTGTCCATTTGGAAATGGACAAAAATATTGGGAAAGGGTCCTGTTTCCAGGACAGTTGCTGTGATAAATGCTGCCAGTGCCACCAAAAGATAAAGAAGATTTTTTTGTCATCTTGTGATGTTTTGCCAAACATGCACTTCAATGTAAGACCATATGTCCTATATAGTTAAAAATATAAGAACAATTTATTTATTTATTTACATGCCTTTTTTTCTGAGAGTTGCAGGAGCTGTGGTCATAGTTCCTGTAAATCTCCAGCTCATAAATACTCAGTATGGTATGTAACCAACACTGTCTGGTGCAGCTGAACCTTGTGTTTGCCTCACAGTAGTTGGATTAATTAATTCTATTTTGAAGAAACAAGCCTTCTGGTTAAGTTATCTCTCTCACTACAGACTCTGTTTGAGTGAATCCTGTGATGCCCCACATCACACAGTCAGGTGATGGATGCTTTGCATCACTGGAGATGTTGTAAAACCATGATGTCCAGTGCAGCCCTAACACAGTGAGGTGCGTAGTCTAGAGCTCATAGGAGGCTATCTGCCATAGGAAAGAAAACCAATTTAGCTAACTTACTTAAAATGAAACATCTCAAGTCAGCAACACAAAACACTATTTTCCTCAGAAAATTACATTTAAATATAAAGCTCCTCTGGAAACGAATAGCTTTGTGGGAACTGTGTTTTCTGTTGGAAAGGTATTGCAGTGAGAGATCCTTGATCAGCTCCAATAATTTAAACACTGTAGCTTTATGGGGTGTTATTATTGACTCTGGCAAATAAGAAAATATGTCCTTTGCTCCCTTTTTTTTTTTGACTTACAGTGCCCTTTCTCTGTTTCCATTGCAATGGCCCCAAACTGCTGACGAGACAAACAGACCATCTGACCTCACCCATCTAGTTATTCTTCAGCTAATTACTTTGTGCTCCCAACCCCCAAGCAATTTTCATGTAAACATATTTCAGGAAATACATTTCATTGTGGGTAATTCCCTTGCCACCCTCAAGTTCAGGCAGGTGTTTTATTTGTTTTTGTACAGGTTCTTATTCTCTATCATCAGACTTTGCAAGTCATTATTCTTGTTTTAACTGCTTTGATCTATTCACTAATTTCAAACTAGTTTAAGTAAAAGTTCACTCCTGTATGTTTTCAGTGATTGATTTCCATATTATAATAATGTTCCTAAACACCATTTAGCTTCATGCAGCTTTTCATCTGTGCTCGAATAAATGAGAGTTCTGCCACAAATAGGACCCACAGACCTTTCTTTCCCACAAGAAGAAAGGCAGATGATCACATGGCATCATCTCTCTGGTAAAACCCCAGCCTAAACCTCACTGGGGATGCATGAACTGTGTGATGAACTGCAGGAGAGTTCCTGTGGCTCTGCAAGAAGTTCAGCTGCAGCAAGTCATGCTGCAGGGTCCAGATGTTTTAGAAGAACATCTAAGATGCGCAGAGTGACAGGCCTACTCCCAATGACAACCTTCAGATTCCATCAGGAAGAGAAATGAGCTTAGGTGAAGCCAATTTATGTCCTGAAATCTTTCTTACCTCCAACTTCTACCTTTCATCTCTCATCTCCAGCTGTGACTAAGCTTGGCTTATCTTTAAAATAGGTGATGTTACTTGATGATTATATTAATGCATGTAATTACCTCTCAGTATTTCCAGAAGATGCAGTAGGTCATGTTCCTGTTTTCTTATAAGTAGTTCTAAAAATTATACAATCCTAGAGAACAGGCAGGCCCCTTTTGTTATATATATTTTATGAAGACGAGAGGGTAAATACACCACCTAAAATGTGGATTATCAGATATCAAATCAAATGACAAAATAAACTACAAGGCAGTAGTTTGTTGAGGTAGCCAGTGAACATCGAGTCTTCTCTCAACAAGCTGAAAGTGAGATGTGTCAAAACATTTCTGAATTAATTGGAGTTTTGTCTTTGATTTACCCAAACCCCCTTTAAAAACAGAAATAAAATAACGTTCATTTCTCTAAGACTTCTGAAGGGAAGGTGTTGAGCTAAAACATTGCCAAATTTTATTGTATTTAGTTGAGGGAGTTGAAGAAAGGATAAAAAATATCAGTGAGGGAAAGAACAGTATCTATCTAAAGCCTTTCATATGTACACCTGCCCTGGTCAGATATACACAAGCATGAATAGGTGGCATTGTGCTTGTTCTTCCTGGAATGAGCCAAGTGGCATTTTACCTGTTTGTAAAAGAGAAGCACAGGAAAATGGGAATTCTCCATCATAACTCGTACTAGTAGCATCTTCATGGACCTCTGAAATTTTTCCTCTGGGAAATCCCTTCAGTTCTTTGTAGAAATCCTGTTGGCTTCAGCTGGATGAGCACCAGACATTGAAGGTTTCCAAGGCTTGGCTGCCAAATACAGTTAGTAGAAAGCTATAATTTAGAATTTCCTCTCTAGGGTTTCCTGGTAAAGAATCTAAATGCAGAGTGTGGCTTAGGGAACCCACATTCTCCCCAGGGAGATAAAACAAACACACCCAACAGTCAGAAAAATAATCTGTTCTCATAGTATTTCTAGCTTGTTTTCCAACCAGCTGGGATTTCCATGCTGTGAAACTTGGATCCATATGGAAATGATGGCATACTGTTCTGACCCTAATTTTACTTTCAAATGTTAGAGTTTTGTCCACCTCAGGGAATAGTACAAAATGGAATCAGGATGGACCTGGAGGAATAAACAAATTTGTGCAACACATTTGCCTTCACTGTTAGAGATTCTTGCTGCTAAGCTCAGTCAGCAAGTCATTCATGGTTTTCATGGGAACTTTTGCCTCTCAGTGAAAACAAAAATGAATGCAAATATTTCTTCCTTCCCAGAAAGAGAAGTTATGTGGGCATGATTTGGCTTGACAGTAAAAATAGTGTTGACCTAGCTGTACCACTAGGGTCTAATGGGCTAAAATTTTAATTCATTAAGCCCCCATGTCAGCTTGACTTTTCTTTCCAGCTGTTTTGAAGACAGCATTTAGTTTCTTATGCCAGCCTGGTCAATGTGTCCTTTCTGTGAACACAGCAGACTCCAAAGTAGATCAGTACATGTTTTATTATTGCTGCCTTCAGGTTAGTTCAAAAATGGGACTTTGATGTCTTCTGCTCCTTTGTCTTAATTCTACATAGTTTGTCAGGGTAGGTTCTGACCTTCTTTTTATAGGATGCAGGTGTGTCTTTCACAGCATAACAACTCTCTTCTCAACGCATAATATAATATATTGTCAACACTGTTTGCAGTGACAATAGGAATAGTAGGAGCAATAAATTTCTGTAGCTATGATATTTGCAGATATAAGAGGATACTTTTTTGAGTGCTTTGGGAGTAGGGCTTCTACCTACATCACACAAAAACAATATTTTCCTGCAATGCTTATCCTTGTTTGCTAGAAACCACAGAAAATGTCTACATAAATTCACCTCTGTCTAGGATTTTAGTTTACTCCCTTCCCTAGGTTTCTGAAACTAATTAGGACAGAAATAATTATTAAATAAGGTGACCCTCTACTTTCTCCTCTACTTGTCAATCTGGCAACAGAGTGGAAACAGACTTGGGTCAGTGTAATTTGTAATATTTCTTTCATTATCTCTTTTTTTCCCTTGAAATCTAGTTCCCCAGGGCTTACAAATCTGGAGCAAATTGTCTGGTGACATTTGTTGATGGAAACGGGTGCAAAATGATCCATGTCACTGAGTAAGTCTTAAAATAACTCTTTTATATATGCAAAGCCCTGCTTTGTTTTCTCAGAATTAGCTTGTTCTTGTAAACAGGCAGTGCTTAAGAGAACGTGAAGATTTTTTAGAAGTGTATTTTATTAGCATTATAGTGCAATGTTGTAAGGTCATAGTATTAGAGAGTTGCTTCAATTTACTCCACATGTTGCTGAAAAAAAAAACAAACCAAGAAAAAAACAACCAAAAACCTACTGATTTTTTGACAGATGGTTGAAAATAAAGTACAGACTAAGAGAACTAAGTACTGTTGAAAATGCAACTCTGTGTTATAAGCTTCTTATCAAGGTGTGAAGTTATTTGGTACAGTATAGGAAAATTTGTGCCCCTATTGAGAGAAGTTTCTATAAATGAGCTCAACTGTAATACCAGCCACTAGAAAATACCACCTGGGAGACAGATGATGGAAATTCAGAAACATTCTGATTAGACAGTGCACATGGTTACAGAGGAAATAAATCACATGTCAGTACAGAGACATAAGAAACTGATCTTCACTGCTCACTACCAACTTGTCTCTTTGACTTACATGAACTCTGTGGCATACATCACTGTTGAAATATTGTTTTGGTAAAAACAGAAAAAACCTGAACAGTTTACACTGGAGTTTAAAGCAAGACAGTTGTATGGGATGGTAGATATCTAGTATAGGACCTTTTTCTTGATTTTTTTTGACAGTATGAAACCTATAGAACATCTTGTCAGGCACTTCTGGGACTCACACTATGACTAGTTCGCAGGTGTCCAATCTTCACTTGAGGGTCTGCCCAATGCCTTGCCCTGAATGAATCTGCTTCCCCTGCTGTGTCCCCCCACCAGCTGTCCACTGCACCTTTCTGCTGGAGCTCATCTGATGTGCTGAGCTGCTGAGTTGCTGTGCAGCCTGAGTTCTTGAGCCTGGGCTGTCCCGGTGTGCACAGATAAACAAGGCTTCAGCTAGAGCTCAGGTGAATGTCAATCTCCTAATTTAAGCCATTTTACCTGTAGTCATCAGCAGATGGTGGCCACTCTCATGAAATAAAGATGATTTGTTTCTTTGGTCTCTTGTAGTCATGACTGTGTTTGGATAAGGCCAGAGATGGAGCTTTTCTGTTTGCTGACTGAATGGGTGCAGAAGTCCATTGCGGTGCAAAGTTCATCAAGTTTCCTAGCAAACAAAGCTAGATCATAATTCATAAATGAACTTAGGTATTTTCTCTACTTTGAGTACCTGAGTAGTGCTCAGATGCTCAAAATGAACCTTGGTGCTCAAGCCAGGCATAAACTCAGTGTGCTCATGAATCAGTAGCATGACTGTTGCTGCAGTCAGAAAACGGGAGCTCTGGGCCTTTCTCTGCTATTGATTTTTGAATTATTGTACATCAATCAGTCAATGTTTATCACTTTTTGTATTCTCTGAGACTCACTTAGTAATTTCTGAACTTCCTTGAACTCCTTGTATGAAAGTCTATGCAAGGACAAAGAAGTCAAAATACAGTATCATGATGTAATTCAGTGAGAACAGCATATTCCCTCTACCATGCAGATATTTGTGAACTTCCTTGAACTCCTCAGATGAAAGTTTATGCAAGGACTAATCAAAATGTATCATCATGATGTAATTCAGTGAAAGGAACATATTCCTTCTGCTTATCTTTGTCTCATAGTGATATCATTGTATTTTTCCTTTCCTTTAGAAACCAGACCTTTGCTAATGTCAGTGAGACCTCAAAGTGCCTTTTGCAGTAATGTTTTGGAAATACCTTCTAATAATAAAAGTAAAGCTGATGCTCTGCTAAAAGGATTGGTTTCAGCAGGTGATCCTCATATTTGTAATATAATCATAAAACAAATGAGTAAGTATCCTCTTCACTTTATGAAAATACTTGTGACATTGAGATACATATAAATCTTCTTTCTTCTCTGCTAATCTGCACGTGATACAGTTGTCCATCTCAACTTCTTGTGTAAGAGTTGTCCTGCAGTTTCCACTAGTACAAGGAATTCCTTGTGTGTGTTTGGCAGCACAGATTTTTGGTCTATGTCAACACTGCTGAAACATTTTGAGGGGAAAAAATGGATAAAAGCCATTATCTTTCTATTTAAATTTGGACTACATTCTGTCTTACATCAACTGGCAAAGATAATTATATTTTACAGGATTGCTGAGCCCAGGATGAGAAAATCACCTTTGAGAAAAAAATAAATATAGACAAAGATAATGAAAAACACTTAATTTCTATTATCTGCTTGGTCAAAAAGCAAATTCTCCTTTTGATTTCTCTGACTTCCTTTCTTACTCTGTAGCAATATATTTTTCACACATTTTCAGAATTTTGGGATGTAATCCAAATGGCTGTCTTGCTCTCTCCTCATATGCATGACTCATACACGAGTGGAGTCTTTCTGGGGACTAACATTTACATTATCTCTTTCCTTGGGACCTGGATGACAACGAGTGGCTATTAGAAGACACAAAAGTTTAAGTTGCCAAAAAGTAGCCATTGCAGGCTGACTGCTCAGTTGCCCTTCTAGGTATTATTAGTTTACTCTGTGGTATTTCTGGTTTTATTTACATGTTTTGCCTTTTTTACTATTTGATATGTTAGGCCTGGCAGCTCTTTTCCCCAGGGTTTCTCCATTCCTCTATCCTGGCATCCCTGGCAGCCAGAACACCCTCCTGCCATGATTGCTGACCTCTTGAGCCTTCGCTTTCTTCTCCAAAACACATGAATACTGCAAGGTCAGTACCAGCTCCAGTGTCCTACCAACCTAAACTGAACAATCCTGCCTTCTCTGCACTCCTCTAACTCAGGAGAACCTGACTTCTCCACTCCAATGCCAGGCAGGTTCTCAGTTTGGGGTTATCTTGGTGGCTGGAAGACAAACTCCCTGAGGCACAGGTGAACCTTAGGCTATCATCTGTATCAGCCCAAGTGCACCACTGGCACACAGCTCCATGGAATAAACACAAGACCAGCCCACAAAATCAGGAGCTGTTATGGTGTTAAGATCTTCTCAAGCTGTGAGTTTCAAAAGTAAAGTGCTTAAGGAATTGTGAGTCATATTGAAGGAATAAGAATAGGTCAAGTTTAATAGATTATTAACGTGTGGAGAAAATATTTTTTAAAAATAATATCAATTCGTTCAGCTTCTCAGAGCTGAGTACAAATTGAATATACATTGCCTGCTCTGATTGATTCATTGAAACTCTTTGCTACCTCAAATTCCTTCTTTCTGCTCCTCAGAAGTGTGTATATAGCCAGATATTTAGGCAAATAAAAACAGATCAATCCTTTATAGTCCTTTAAATAAGCTGATCATACCGGGACTGCACAAGAACTGTCTGGATAGAGATGCTGTCACTTGTAAAAGTCCTAAAAAAGATCTGCCATGTCACTGCTGAAGCCACCAAGAAGACTGAGGTAATTATTTTAACCTCCTGTTTTAAGCAAATTCTGTAGCACAGTTAAGACCACAAAAGCAACATATCACATGCAAAGTGAATCCAAAATCTCAATAGGTTTGGAAGCTCTCAATATTGGCTTTTGGCCAGTTTTCAGTAGACTGAGGAGTTAAATGGGGAACCAATGGTAGCTAAAGATTCCCAAAATATTCCGAGGCTCCATTGAGTTAAATTTATAACTTGGTTATTTGGCCATAACTACCTATTGAAGTTCAAAGTGCTGAATCTAATTTTATTTATATTGAAATCAGTGAGAGATCATTCACTATTTTCCCACTCAAAGCATTCTTTTTGTGTCAACAGAGTCTACTATGAAATATCCTTACCTGAGCATTTGAAAAAATGATGCATACAAATTGTGACAGCAAATGTCACAATCACTACTTACAACGTCGATTGAGTTTCATCAGATTTTGGCAAATAACAAGATCAACAGGAGATGTCTCATATTGGCTGACTAAGCATCAAATGTGGCTTGGGTTTTTTTAAAATATTCAAATAAGACCACTGATCTTTAGAAACAGTGGTTGCTTAGGATTATAATGAGGGTCTGCATACCCCAGAGAGTTCACACAGAAGTTGCCATAAACTACACCTGTGATATCTCAAAGCTGCCTGCACAAGCACAAGAACACCGGAAGTTTTAATGGACTATGGGAAAATTTAATGTAGTGGTATATATCCAGGGTGAAATTCATCTGAGCTTCAGCAGATTTCATCTTATTTCTGTTGGATTGAACAGTTAAAGATGTCAACAAGAAGTCATTCAAAGGTTCCAAATATCTTAAAGACTTCATATCTTCACGTGTAAGCAAATTGAAACACAATTTTAAAAGTTAAAAAAAAGGCAAAGATGGTAGAAATGCTATTGCTCTGCTGCCATAAATAGAAAGAATAAATCAAACATAAAATCCTATTAACTCCACGAACATGTTCTTGCACTTTTGTTTTTCTTTAAGAGAGATTTGTGAAAAATAGTCCCAAACTGCAGTCATTAGAGACTTTTGTTTACTCAGAGAGAAAGACAGCATTATTTAAACAGGGAACTTTTTGCTGGGTTTTTTTGTCTGTTTGTTCGGTTTTTACTATTATTGTTGACGTTGTTCACTTTTTGTTCCTGCAGCTGGTGTTTGGAAGAGCTACCTGTTGTAAATGGCACTCATGAAAAAGGCATATGGACTGACAAAGAGCTGAGAATGCCTTATCTGTTTATGTTTCTGAAATATTTTGTATAGAAAATTAATACTAAGAGTAAAATGTCCACCTGAGTCTTATAAATTTTGTCAGCATTCTCAAATGCAGTGTTAAGAATTGTTCAAACAAGTTGTCCCAGCTGCTTAATGGTTAAAGACTTTACTTTCACATTGAAGCAGTGGTGAAGACAACACATAGAGGAGGGACTTGCAGTTAGGAGGAGCATAATAGACCATTTAAAGACAGACTGGAAAATTTGCCAGATGATGGAGAAACTGCTGATGAAGGTTTCAGGATGTTTAGCACTTAACACCTAACACTTCACTATGCTTACAGAAATCGTGGACAAAGGGGTAAATTATCAGTCATCAGTACTTTCTGCTTGGTCTTCTTTTCATTTAAGGCCATGGACCCACCTTTTATGGATTGTTTGTTCACTTGAAGTTAGCTAGATTCATTAATCAACTATATTTCACATTAGAGAGATTTTATATAAGAAGTTAATAAGACATCTCTTATTTACATTGCCCATTTTTATTTCTGCTTGTGGGGTTGCATCTCCTTACATCTCATTTTAGTGATATTACTGAGGTTCAAGCTTCTTGACTTAGAAGATGCTTACTCTTGACTTGAGTCAACTAAGAGAAACTCATCTTTGGAATTTTAACAAAAACATCTATTTGATGACTTACAAGGAAATGGAAATATTTTTTCACATAATATGATATTTCCCCTTAAATGAGTCATCTCAGTTTAACCCACAGAATTAAGGTTTGATTCCACAAAACACTTAAACACAAGTGTAGTTTTAAACATATGACTAGTGATACTGTTTCAAAAATAGCTCCATCTGTCATACCCCCAAATTTGCAAATTCTGAAAGACCTTGTTGAATCAGCAGCTTCAGTAAAATTGGCAGATTTGTGTCTGGATCACACTTAATTTTCTTGGTGGTTGTTTTGTTTTGTTTGTTTGTTTGTTTGTTTGATAGCATAGGTCTTCAAAACAAGAAAACCAGTGGTAAAAATCCATGATTTAACTGACAGTAAACACAAAGCATAGTCATAAACAGTCAAGCATACAGTACTGTGAAACTCTGTCTATTAGTAGATGATTACACACAGAGATAGAAAAAGACTTAAGCTTCACCAGGCAAGTAGCCCCTTTCTAAACCTATTTTGTTCAAAAACATTCAGCAGCCTTAACTACGGACTGAGATACCAAACATATAATAGTGCAATAAAACCACAGCAATTGGTCACGATAAAGCTAGAATTTTATCAAAAGATAGTAAAATATTGCTATATAAAAGAATTTTTCAGTGCAGTAACACTGAATGAAAAGGGAGTCACGAAGCCTTTGGGATATGTATGCTATTTTTCCATTGAATTTGGCTCCTTTCTGAACATAGACAAAGGATGCAGAGGACTGCCTAGCTCTTCTCTGCTTTTTCAAGGAGAAAGGTTTCTGTTGATTGCTTTCATGTGCAGTGTACATGTTTGCCTTTTTGAGAAGAGGTTCACGTTTTCACGCAAACACTGCAGAGGAAATTGCCAGGGATCCAAGAGAGGCAGGCTTCATATAAACCTGCTCTAGGCAGTGAGTTGAGAATCCATTCACCTTAGTGTCAATTAGGCCTTTTTAGGGCAAATCCTGACCACAAAAAGGGTCAGTGAGAGGAGAAGCTGCCCCTGTGGCTTTCACAGCTGGAATCTACCTCAGAAAGCTGATGGGAATTTGATAATTTAACCCTCCTTATTCCCCTTAAAGGGTCTCAGCTAGCTCAGCCCTTCTCAGGCCTAGGAGGACTATATCAAGAAAGACAGGATAAGGATTCAAAAGAGGCTCTCACCCTTTCTTGCTGCAAGTCTTTATTCCAGGTTGGTGTCCCAGGAGAGAGAGAGAGCTCCCGGGGGACAGGGGTCTTTTTCTCAGGATTTCTGAGGGAGGGGCTAGCTGGCACACAGCCAATGGGGTCAGAAGGGGAAGGAAGGGTCAGACTACATGACAGGAGTTCCAGGGGTCCCTGAGGGAGAAGAAACCATTTCCCCAGGGGGATGTAACAGGAATTCCACATGGAAATGTGCCCTTTCCACTTTTAGTGTTTAATTCTTGTAGCATCTTTTTTGGTCGTGGTTAAAATTACATCTGATTTGGTGCCATGGGACCTGAAGGTCCTCTCCTTTGAGATTTCTGCCCACTTTTTCTGTTTTCAGTCATGGAGGGCAAAATAAGCAATACAGGAGCTTACACAAATACTGTTTTCTCTCTCTTCTTGCACAATTTTTTACCAAAATCTCTTTAGTCCTCCCTCAAAACTATCAGAAAACGTCCCAAATCAAGCTGTAAATTAAAAGACAAATATTTCAAGAACACTGGAAGATCTTAGGTGAATAAATCTTGCTAGTGGTGGACAGGAACTTTGCATATAAATCAGTGGAGGAGGAATTCATTCCACTCCCTTCCCAACAGAGCACATTTGCATTCTGGTGATCTCTCCTCTTGACTTCAGAAAGGGAGGGAAGCCATGAGAAAGGCTGACCATAAGTGAGATCTGTCTTCCTCTTGTACTTCTTTTGAATATTGATGTTCAGATGCTCACGTGGGATTTGATATCAAAACAAGCACCTCCCAGTGGCTGGGCCAATTTCCTTCTGCTTTCTTGTAAAGGTACATCATTTGGGGAGAACAAAAGCAGAGGTCCTTACAAATACTTGTCTGTACATGGCAGAACTGCTGTGCTTTGGCAAGGCTGTGTAGTGAAAACAGCTTTGACATGAGCCTGCTCCAAAGGCCACTGCTGCTAGTGTGCTCAGCACACCATACCTTTCTGTGCTTTGCTCAGTTTTTGGTCTCTAAATCTTCCCGTGACCGTGAAAAATAAATGGTTTCATAAACTAAACCAAAATCACAATTAAAAAACGGTAGACCCCAAACAAGTATGTTGCAAATACATCTCTGTCTGTGTGGTATGGATGGATAATTGAGAGCCAAATGAGGATTTTGAACCCCCACCAGATCCTTGTATTGCTGTTTCTCTTTCAAGGAGCATGTGAGTGGTGCCAGCCTTCCAATGAAACACTAAATATTTAAAAACAACAGCTCCACTCATCTGGTGGTTGGGTTTGAATAGCAGACATCAGCCCATTGTCTGGCTTCTGCCGTCATCTTGTACACACAGAAAGCCAAAGACTCCACATAATTTTGTGGCCTCAGGCATCAACAACAAGCAGTATATATTTGATGTATTGGCGTGATTTATGTCCACTGAATATACTATTTTGGAGCTGTTTACATGACCCCTTTTTTGTTGTTGTTGTTTATTTTGTTTTATGTTCAAGTCTTTATATGCCCTGTTTTTTTGGGGGTTTTTTTTGCCTTTCTCAAATTTTCCTGGTTCGTGTTTAAGATGCTGAGGAAGAGGTGACCAAAGTGCTTTTTTACTAAAAGCATGATTCTTGCAGAAACTTGCTAGTCCACTCTGATAAACTTCTTGCCTGTTGCTACACTTTCTAATTAAATTATCAAAGGCTGAGGAAAAAGTCCCGAAAATGGGGGGAAAGGAAACATAATTATCCATGCAGTGGAGACAAAGAATACTTACTGAATGCAGTTTGTAAGGCTTTGTCCAGACTTCTGCTGTGAAAATTATTGTCCAGAAGGGAGGCTGTAAAAGTGTTTTTGAAGATCAGTACGTTTCAAAAAGGACTATTGTACTTCAGATAATTGTTTTAACCTTTCTCATATGATTTATAAGGTCTTCCAACACTTGTGGTACCAACATTTGTTTGTGACTTGTATTGCTCTCAGAGCAGACATTGATTCAAAGGACAGACCTAGTCTTTGGTCTCTGCAAAGCCATATTTTCAGGGGATTAAATGACCACTTTTTTCTCTCCATTCCTCAGAGCTTCTCTTCCCTGGGGCTTCACTTTGGATTCCAGGCTCAACACAACCAATGAGTCAACTCTTTACAGAAGCAAGAGTAATATACAATCTAAGGAAGTATTATGTATAATGTAGTAATTTATTAAAGGAAAAAGTTTGTGATAAATGTACAGGAAATATTTCCATGTTGCTCATTGAGGAAAAGGATGACAGGTATACACTTCTCAGCAATGATGATAAAAAAGCTGTAGTTTTCCAAGCAAATTGTTGTGTGTGATTTATCATTTCATTTTCAAGCTGTGTTTTGTAATAGTGGTACCTTGCCAGTACCAGCAACACTTGCTGTCAGGGCGAGGGCCGCAGAGGTGTGTGCTTTCTCCTCAGATTGCACAGGCAACACCTGAGGAAACCCGGCCACATAAAGGGTATAAACCACAAAATCTAAAAAGCTTTGGAAGAAAAGAACTAGCTGAGCCAGTCAGTTAAGAATATTGCTAGGGCTGGACTAGGGTTGAAACCTATACCTGTACACAGCCCCGGGAAGCAAATTGAAATCCTGTGGGGCAGAGAGGGGAGGTGAACTGAGATGCCCCACAGCCTGTGGCTCACCCAGGTGGTGGGTGAAGCCCCAATGTTTTCACCCAACAGGTTTGATCAGACCTACTCTGAATATGCCTATTATTTCAGGATCCCCACGTGCCACAGAGAAGTGCACAAAGAACTCAGAAGATCCCTTGGTCCAAAAATAGTCATTGCTCTGTAGGGCCAAGCCTGGACCAAGGGCCTGGGCAGATGTGTGACGAGACAGCTGTGGCTGTAGTTTAAAAATCATGGTTTATGATATTATTGCTTTTTGTCCTACCCCTGCTCCATTTCTTAGAGCAGACCTTCTGCCACAGATCCTCCCTTTGCAAGGGAGTACATGGAATTCTTTTTGGAATCTCCTCAGGTGCTTCAATGGACAGTTGGAGGTGAGGCTATTAGCAGCTGCAGGATGGTTGTGTGGACTTTGAACCCAAAGATATCCTTAAATCCCCTTAATATGAAAACAATTAGACACATTCTTACTGAATTTAACAGAACTACTCTCACTCCTAATCATAAAGCATTTCAGGATAAGTCCTAATCTTGTATGAGCTGGGCTGTGATAGAGCAAGGCTTTGAACGTCTTTCTTTCGAAACTCTGTTGGGGTGTCTTAACCACAAGACCACAGGTATACAGGTATTTTGAGAGTCTGCTAATTAATGTTTGCAGCACGTTTGAAGATCTGAAGATTTGATAATTTTATAGAAGATACTACAATAGTAGTTGGCTTTCTAGCTTTCTAGAGAAACTGTTGCTTAAGTTACTTGGGGATTTTCATTCCTGAATAGGTGGATTTCTACAATAACAAGTTGTGATACTGCTGCCATTTCCACTTAAAGCTTTAAATATATGACAATTAGTGAAAAAAAAAAAATCAAACCTTCTTCTCTGATTTTAGGTATTATTTTTACAGAAAAAAAAGAAAAAAGAAAAAAGATTTGTTTGATTTACTATTACACTTTTTGCCTTCCAAAATAATAACTTCTCTTTGCAATAAAAGCTCTAGCAGGTAGAGTTAATGCAAATCTCTTACATTTCAGAGTCTGCAGATAAATTTAGGCTATTGAGATAAATAGGTGAATTGAAAGACTTGTATATCTAACTTCCTTTAAAAAGGAGGAGCAAGAAGACTGCAAAAGTGAGTGAAACATTTTCTTGTCAAGGTCACATAGATTTTTAAAAGAAATGTTTCTAGCTCGTGGTTCTACTGTTGCATGTGCACATTTAGCCAGCCTGGCCTTAAATCCCTTTGGCCGTTTTCTGATGTCTGAAGACTTAAATAAAAGGAGGAGGAAGAGTTAGTGTGATTTAGGCAAAATGCAGGCTTCTTGAATCAAGGTCTTCAAATAAAAATAAACAATATTCCTATGTGCTCCATGTAGGAATAACTCTGATTTTCCTTTCATAAATTCATCTCTCTTTGACTTTATTTTGAGCAAGTTTCCAGGCAAATATAGCCCAGGCTGTGTGAACAGTGCCACTGATACATGAGAGATTGTCTTCTCTGCCTTGGCCCACAGGTATCCCTTTAGCAGGATGAGGTTTCCACCATCTGTGTGTGGCTTTGGGGTTGGTGGGGGCATCCTGTCCGCTCCAGCACCCCCTTTCCTCCTGCACCAGCTGCCCATTGCACCCTCATTCCTCACACTTCCTCAGCCCAAAGCAGCATGGTGCTTGAAGGGAGCTGCGTGGTACCTCAGCCTCCTTCTCTGGTGCTGGGCCAGGAACTCAGCTGTGCCACCTCTGCTTCACCTGCACTGCGCCTCATCTCGCTCCCTCCGCCCCTCCAGGCACCAGGCAGGACTGGGTCCCACTCTGCTTCTGTGTGCCTCTGATAAATGACTGCTGGACAAACATCCACAGCTGGTGGGGCAGACGTTGCTCCTGGTAATTTTGCAAAGTGGTTTCCCTGCTCTAGCAGCATAAATGTCTCCTTGATAGTGCGAAACTCCCGGAAGTTGTTTGCTTTCCATTTGGGAACATAAATCTTCCACAGCTGACCAAACTCACCGACCAAGTACTCAAGACAAATCTTTCCTCTTGTGTGCCTTTTGGGCAGAAGACCAGATAAAATAATTTTTTTATTTCTCTATACAAAAATGCTGTCATTTGACTTTAACTTTCACCTTATATGTTGATATTGGTGAGTTTTGTAATTTTTCACAAATCACTTTTGTGCTTTGTTTACCTGAGAGTCAAATAGTTTCGTAGCCAGGTAAAGGGACCTAAGGTAGACCAAAATAAACTTATAACCTAATTTCTAATAATTATGAAATACATTTTCAGTACATATATATTATGCACACAGGTTTGTGATCCTCTTCTTAAACATGCTCCCTTAGCGCAAGGTGCATTGGAGGAAATAATTTCTATGCAAGGATTTGAGATCTGATTGATAAAATCACCTAGGGAATTAAAAAGGCCAGTATATGGCAATTCAGGTCCTATATCTGCATTCTTGAAGGAAAAAAATATACTTGTTAAAGTTTATAGGATATTGCCTGACAAAAAACTTCAGGAGACCTTTCTCCTCACAGCCTACATCAGCTTCGTGCAGAGTCATCAGTGTACATACACACACACATTTTTATGCAGACATATATATAATATATATATATATATAATATATATATACATACCTACGGCAGCAGGCAATGGGAAATTTCACCCAACTAGGAACTTTTTGTAGGTAGATATTCCCTCCTTCCATTGCTGAATGGAAGATAACAAGGACAATCTAAATACAGGACTCCTATCCTTAGGAAATAAGTAGTGCAGGAACTTTATTATGGGGGGAAAAAATAAATCTGATAGGTCCATTATAAATACAGTCATATGCGTAGGTCTTCCTAAGCTAACTTTGGGTACTGATAAACCAGGCATAACCTTGTATTTAAAACACTACTAGGCAGACCTATTTCTCTCATCAGGCTACACCAAGATCTCCCACACTGTCATATACAGAAGAGATCCATCATTAACAGTACTGGTATCAAAGTGAGAAATAGGATGTTGATTCTTGTGCAACAACAGTTTCCCACTAGTATGCGTTTTTTTAATTACATGCTCACAGAACCAAACCCAGTTCTGAACTTGACTCACTCTGACTCAGTTAAGTTACCTGTTGCAATTTCCAAAAGAACTTTAATACTCACTGATCTTACTGGGAAGTTCTCAGTTCCAGTTACGTAAGGTAAAATTTTCTTCTTGTTGTGCAAAAAGTCCCACTGACTTCTGTGTGTGTGATTAAGGTAATGCTTGAAAAGGTAAATCTTTTGTTGTTGTTGTTGTTTTTTGTAGTGACAGTACAGG
Source organism: Prinia subflava (assembly GCF_021018805.1). Classification (NCBI taxonomy): domain Eukaryota; kingdom Metazoa; phylum Chordata; class Aves; order Passeriformes; family Cisticolidae; genus Prinia; species Prinia subflava. The sequence continues at coordinate 59,625,963 of NC_086248.1, read as the reverse complement.
TGGTCTCTGAAGCATTATGACTAACAAAAGGTCAGGGATGAGCACCTAATTGCTCATCTGTGGATTGTCAATAGAGGCAAACAGTGGATTTTCTACCCTTATAATGGTTTTTGTTCTGCATACTTTTTATTTGTCAGTTTTCACAGCTTTCAGCTGTGAATATGAAACAAATCTTGAGCCTTTCATGAATAATGTAATTAAAATGTAATGTAATGTAAAACTTGCTTAGACAGTGCTTTGCCATACATAAACATCCCTTCCACTCAAAAATACAAACTGCAACATGCTGATGCTCCTGAAAAAATAGATCCAGTAAGAAAATTAACTTTTTGTGGCCCTGAACATAACCCACACTTTTTGAACTTGGTATGTGACTTTCAGCTAAGCAGTTGTTTATTCATCCCCCTAGAGATGAGTAGCAGCAGTTATCTCTCTTAGAGAAAGGAACTGCTGTCTGTGCAAATTTGCACAACACCAAGGGACAGGAGGCATAGCTCTGAAGGGTGGTAGTAAGGTAGTAAGCAACAGACAGACTATGATGCAGCAGCCAGGGGACAAAAGCAGCAATGTGATGTGAAGAGATTACCTGGTCCAAACTCACTTAACTCTCAACTGTTCAAGGAATTTTTGAGTGTTCTCTCTGTATCAGCAGGTATTTGTGCTAGATCATCTATTGCTTCTTACCCTCGTGCTAGTTAAAAACTTGAATGTCGCCCTTATTGTCCACTTTGGTTACTTTGTCAAGCACGTGACAAAAAAAGTGAAAAAAAACCCCGGGTCCAGGCAGGTAACCTGGTATGGAATTTTGGTATGGAAAACCAAGGTTATGAGGCAGGGCCAACCAGATTGTGTTTAGAAAAATTATAAATTCACTGTTAAGCCAGAGTACATCTAATATAGCTGATAGAATGATGTTAAGCTTTTTCAATTATCCAAATACATTTTTTTTTCTTGAAGGATTATTTATTCTCACAGACCTTTTGTTATCTGAGAGATATTGAAATATCTGAGAGATATATCTGAGATATCTGCTATTTGACAGAGTCATCTGTCCTCCTTTTGCTATCAGCTGCCAGGAGAGAAACCTGAAGGTGACAAACACTGTGCAGCTTCCTCTGCCGTCTTGCCAGGGTGTGGCTGTGGGTTTAGATAAAACACTCTTGTCCTTCCTCTGGGGTGATGGGAGGACGCATATTGCTGTGCCTAAATCTGTGAAACCGAGATCATGATCCATACTGAGCTCTGTGTTGTCAGGCAAACTGGCCTGAGAGCCCTTTGAAAACCTGGCTGGCAAGACAAAATAAAAAAGAAAAAAACAAACAAAATAGGGAATCAGCAAACAATAGGTCTGAATCATCTTCTCAAATCAAATCACTTTTACCACTGGAAAATGGCAATAAGAGAAAAACTATGCCCTTCTGGAGAGCTGGTAGCCTGGTCCTTGGCAGAGCAATGAATTCCATGCAAGGCTGCAAGTTGAGAAAAGGAATGGACACCTTTCCAAATAACTGATACTGGCTAAAAACTCATCAACCAACCTACAGAGCATCTGAAGACATTCAAAGAAGTGTCATTTTTTAATCTGTCATTGCTAGAAAACAGACAGAGGGGTGTTTTTTTGTTTTAAAATTATTATTTATTTTGGCAATGAGTATTTTTTAAACAAAAATACCTTATTCTATAGACAGAACTTCTAATTGCATCATGCCACTGGCCTACTAGTTAATCTCATCTCAAATACAGATCAGATTAAGGTGATGCAATCATGAGAAAGATCAACTCAAAGGCAGCTGCAATCTGGGCTTGAAAAGAGTGGCACAGGTGAGCAATTGGCTAGGCTCCTTTAGAGAAACAGGAGACACGCTGCCTTCCCCTGTCAACCCCATTTCATTTGTCCAGAGCAGGCTGTAAAACAATTGATGTTGGGGGACATCATGTAGTAAAAGAACAGAGAGTCACTGCAATGTTGTCCTGCTTAAAAAAATAAATGAATAGATTTGTCACCTTGAAAAAGACGAAAATTACTAAATATTAATAATGGATTTGTTGGATTGGCAATCTGCTAGCAAGTGACCATTTCTGCATGCCTTCCACACAAAATGTGGTCCTCATCTCACCCAAATCAGGCAGAGGAACTGGCCCAAGACCTGTGACAGAGAAGTATGACAGCAGATGAGTGTTCCAAACACCAAGGGCGAGAGACATTTGCTCTCCTGCCTGCAACCTTGGGAAGCATCTGTGTAGTTAAAACAGGCACTGTTACATTAACCCATGTGAAACCATTAGCAGAGCACATAGCAAGGTCCATCTGTTTACTCAGGCCTCTGGGAGGGGGGAGAGCTGCTGTTTTGTGGTTTTTAAAGCATGAATGGCACATGATTCAATAGGGAATCAGGAAGCTTTTGGTTGTTGCACCAGTGTTAAAGCTGTGAGGAACTGCATTTTTATCTTTCAAACAGGCAGAGAGGTTAACTGACAGCTGTTATATTTCACAAACTAGAAAGCAAACAGAGAAATCTGCTAGAACGAGTTAACCTTGCAATGAAGAACTAGAAGTATACCTTCAGCCACCAAGTAATAAAAAAATGAACAAATTATACTTTTTAGGTATACATGCACACACCCCTTTTTTAAAAAAACCTACTGGCTCCCCAAACTAGAACTAGAACTCTTCCTGATTCCGACAGGGGTCTGCAGCAGAGTGTGCCAGAAGGCAGCTGTTGGTGCCGCGGTGGGAACGCTGGGCACTGCACAGCTGGGCGCTGCACGGCACTGCCCACCCCCGTCCCAAGGAGCTTACATTTCACCGGCATGGCTGCGGATAACAGATGGGTCGAGACGGGAGACGAGGAAAACAGTGGGGTACCGGGCAGTCTCAAATCCCAGCTGCTTACCCGCTCTCTAATATTGCCAAGTGAAAATTTCCACAGTCTCATTGTCACAGCGGAGTTTACTCTGTGTCTTTGTCACTGAGGAAGAGGAGCAGTGGGACATTTGTGTGTGCTACCAAAGGACTTCAGGCTGGAATTTTCTGCTGAATCAGATGGTATTATGATAGACACAATAAAAACTCCTATTTTCTTCATGTTTCCTTGATGCATGGAAAAGTGCTCCCAAGGCCGAATTACGTGCTCAGCGCTAGGGAATGGCAGAGGCCGCTATGCTGTGCACACAGTTCGGGAGGTCAGCCCTTCAGTCTCTGAGAGGAGACTGACACTCAGCAGGGGCTTACACGGGCTTCAGGAGGCGGCCAGGACACAGGCAACACATTTCCCGTGAGGAAAGCGAGTCTGAGGTGCAGCCGATGGCTTAATGCAGCTCCCAGGAGAAGGCAGTAAAACAAAAGTAAACTCTTCTGGTGAAACAGCCTCCACACCCAAGGACGCTTTTAAGCGAGGGATTCAGAAACAAAAACCCCAAATGTCAATACGGGGACAAGCGCTGTTCACGGCACTCTGCAGTCGCTGCTAAAATCGCCCCAAGGCTGTGACTCACACCGAGCCACCACCGAAGCGGGTGCAGCGCCCGGCCGCCGCTCCACCCCACGGCCCGCCCGCCGCTCCCGGGGAAGGATGCCGGGCGGCTCCCGCATCGCCGTCTCTCCGGACCTGTCGGAGCGGGAACCCCTGGAACTTTTTTCCCGGCGCTTTCCCAAGCACGAGGCCGGCGCGGCCCGGGCGGGACACGGCACCTGGGGGCGGAGCGGCAGCGGGGCGGGCCGGGCCGTGGCCGGCGGGAGGAGCCGGGCCGGGGAGGGGGCGGCCCGGAGCGGCGCTGCCGGGATGGGAGCCTGAGAGGGGGGCGAGTCCGCGGCCCGGGGAGCTGCGCTCTGTCGCGGGGGCTGGTGCCGGCGGGCTCGCACCCGCCATGGAGCCGGTGACCAAGTGGAGCCCGAAGCAAGTGGTGGACTGGACTAAGGGTAAGAGGGAGCCGGCCCTGCCGTCTGGGCGCCGGGGGAGCTTTCCGGCGGCGCGCTGGGGCTGCCCCGCTGCGGCCGCGGCTCCCCTGCCCGGCGGGGCGGCTGCGTGGGCGGCGGGGGAGCGCGGCCCGGCCGGGCCCCGGGGCTCCCCGGCGCGGTGCTCGGGAGCTGGCGGCTTCCCGCGCCCTCCTGCCGGCGCTCCTCCGCGCCTGCTGGTGCCTGCTTCGCCTGGCGGGATTGGCGGTGTTTTGGTCGTTTCTTTTTCTGACGCTGGGAAAGAGAAAGTTTTGCAGCGAGACTGGCTGACTCGGGGTCCGTGTACATATCTATATATCTGCAGTGGGGTCTCTGCCCATGGCTCGGTCCCCTTCTCCTGTGTTCGTCCTGGCCAGCCTGATTGCGTGGGGAGGGGGTACCGGCTCCTTCGGGCAGGTGGGATCGTGGAATCACAGGGTCGTTCAGGTCGGAAAAGTCCCGCGAAAGTTAACTTTCAGCTTCTCGAGCGAAATCCATTCGCGGTTCGAAAAAACTCCAGGTTCCTAAGTTAAGCGAGAAGTTTTTAAACTAGCTCAACTGAGGAAGAACTCTATATCCTGTTTAGCGGTGGTGGGACTGAAGCGCTGGGCTCCAGCTCGGGAAAGTGAATAGCGGCCCCTTCGTCCACCGGTCTGTCCGTCCATCCCTCCCGCCCCTCATCTCTCGGGTTGTGCTTGTGTCTGTCCCTGTCCCGCCAGCAAAAACACCCTCCCCTGCTGCGAGGTTTGTTCGCAGTGCTGACAGCAGCCGAAGCCTCGGCGGGACCGCCGTGTGCCGCCCGCCTGCCCCAGCCCGGGGGCTGCGGGGCGGGATGGGCATTCGGGCAGCGCTGGGTGTTCCGGGGGTAACCCGAGGGCGGCTTCCACCGCGTGTTGTCATCGCATACTCCGCTTGGACCCTGCGAGTGCTTCCCGAATGCCGACCGGGGTGGTGCTGTCGCAGTTCCCGCTCTACAGGGAATGAATCAAAAGGGAAGTGGAGCTATGAGTTAGGTGAGGGATTTATGACTTCTGGAGCGTACGTCTCTCTTTTTTTTTTTTCCTTGCAGCATTACGTTTTAGCGTGATCCTCTTTGGTTACATAAAGTATTTTCACAGGCTTAGCTGGAGTTTGCGTTGATGGGAAGTGAGGGGTGTTTGGAGAGGTGAATGTCTGCGGGCTGGAAGCGGGCTGGCCCGCAGCAGCCATTACTGCCGTGTCTCAGCCCGGAACGCTGCTCGGTGCCTGCCCGCGGTCAGCGCTCGGCAGCGGCGCGGCTCGGAACCCGGGCGGGTTTGGAAAGCTGACCCGTGTTTTCAGACTGCCAGACAGGGATACTCCCAGCCCTCCTGAGCGTGCACATGTGCCTGAAGGGGCTGGTGCCAGTGAGCGACTGTCCAAGCAGCCTTTGTGAGGAGAGAATGCCACAAAAACGTGCTGTGAAGTTATGCGTTAACATATAAATAACTTCCCCAGAAAGATCTCTCTTTTTTTGTGCTTGGTATTGGTTTAAACAGGAGCGCATTGTTCCGATGAAATAAGCCTTTTGCTTTGGCATGTGGAGTATTTATATAAAGCTTTTCCCTCATTGTGTTTTTTCTCTTGGGTGCTGAAAGTTTGTTACCTTGCCAGATGAAAGAGTAAACCTGCTAATCATTTAAAAAGCCTTTATTATTCTTAAGCATGCTTGGCTTTCTTTCTTGCATAATTTATTTTACTTGCATGTTCCTTGGACAGGTAACTCTTCAGCTGGACCCTCAATTAGTGTTATGAATAATCTGAGGGCTGGCTGTAGTTGGGAGGTGGATCTTCTGACTAATGCAAACACGTGTACTTTGAAATGTAAAGAATAGATTAAAGGCTGCTGGTGACTTTTGTTTGTGCTGTTGTTTTTCAGTTTCTAGGTAAGCGTTGGACTTGTTTAGTACACAGAGTCATTTTATGTCACTCCCTGCATGACAAGACTGTAATAAAGAAATGAGATGTGGAAAATTTTTCTTTATGGTTATACTTTCATCTCTGCACACGAAAATAGACACTTTAATAGCTAGCTAACAGCCTTAATGGCACAAAGTTCCACAGTTTATTTTCAATCTGAGAGTTATTTACTGTGTAGTTCACAACCATCGGGTTTCATGTTTGACCAAGACCAATTTAATTTTAGCTTATGAACATTGCACTTAATTCTCAAGCTTAGTTTTATGAAGTGAGTAATTAGGGGGGAGCTTATGCTCTTTGTTTTCTTGCACGTGCCTTCTGAGAGATGTGATGCCATGATCTTAACTGAACTGGTTGAACTCTGGGAAAAATTCTTTGCCTGGTGATATCTGCTGCCAGTAGTTAGTGCTGTGGTGCCATGGAGATGTATTTTAGGAACATGACGTAAAAAACTGCTGGGAGATGCCAGCTCTCAGTGGGGAGATTGGTTTTGCAGATAATGATTCTTACTTATCATACAATGATAAAAAGTATCTTGGAAAAATGTAGAGATTGGTGAAAATAAGTGGTCTGACTCAGTCAATTTTAATGTTCAATATGAAACTGAGAATATTTGTTCAGGAACATTTCCCTTTCTCTTCTCCCCGCACCCCCTCCCCCCAATCAAACTTTGATAAATTAATTTTTTAATGACTTTTCCAAACCAAAAGGAATCATAGAAACTTACCCTTTTCCTTGAAACAAATACCTAAAATCAAAATCCCAAAGTGGGCTGTATGACCACTGCGGGACAGCTTATTTACTCTTGGTCAACTTTTTTTTTTTTTAATTTATTTATTTTTAAATTTATTTATTTTTTTATTGCTTCTAAGTAGCTTTTTTTAACAAGGGAACTCTTGTTCTGTAGAGTTTTGCTCTGAGATTTTGAGTTGTTCACCCCTTGTTAAATACTGTAAGAAGCATTTATCTACAATCTAAAACAGAACCTATCAAGAAGCAGTAAGTCGAACATAAATATTTTTAGATATTTGTAGTCAGGTTTTAAATAAAAAGTGCTCTGTTCATTGTTACCAACTACAGCTGATACAAAACACAGTTGCTTGTCTGCTCTTGCTAATTCAGACTAGAATGCTGCTATTTTTTGTGAACAAGGGTGTTTTTTCTGGCACAGGGTGCTGTACTGGCAATAGTGGGCTATGCAACTAATAAGAGCTGGTCTAGTTAAACTGAAGCTGCAGAGGAAGAGTTGTGCTTTCATTGCTAGCAATTTTCTGTGTACATGAAGCATTTCTCAAGCTTTGGCCAAGGACGTGATAACTTTTTAGCTACATCATCAATGTTTGAAAATGATCTGATTTTTTTTTCTGTCAGCACCACCTCGATTTCTGTTGGGAAGAAGTGATGATGTAGTTTAAGGTTTCTCTTGCAGCACAATGAATTTGGATAGCATTTAGGGGCCACATTCAGCCATGAAAAGATATGTATTTGCCTTGTTGATTTACTTGTGCCTGGGCTGGCATGGAGTTTATTCTCTTTGAACTATGTTGTCTGCACTGTTTCTTAACTCTGCTGAGAAAATGTGTTTGGGGTTTGTTTCTCTGGGTTGTTTTGAGTTGATCCTTGTTGTGGTACAGACTAACATCTGGATAGTGTTGTAGTTGACCTGTGATCTTGCTTTTGTGCGATGTAAGATGCTTGGGGGCTTAAAGTCCTCACCTGTATACCACAGCACTCTTGTGTGCCTGAATTTCTAGAGAGCTCCTCAAGAGGTATTCCTGGAGTTATTTGGGTTGTTGCAGGGCAGGTGAGTAGCCATAGAAGTTGCAGCACATTTGTAGTACACTGTATAAAAGTGACTTAATTTTACTAGCATAAAGACAATTGATGGTATGGTGAAACTTTCTGGTCTCAGAAGCCCCTGGCTATTGGGAACCCCTCAGCTAAGGTCCTTCCTCAAAAGATATGAGGAAGAGGAAAGCAGCATTTGGCATAGAGCTCCTGTGTGAGAAATGTCACTGTCATCCTAGAGAACATCACTGTGCCTCCTTTTTGTTTGCTGTAGCCTGATCTGTCTCTTCCGCCTTTCCCTGGGCTTCACATGCTTGTGTGAGTTGTGACTTCAAGCAAAATTTTACACACTAAAGACAGTTTGATGTTCTTGTGGTTAGAAGCCTCTGCTGTTGTGAGGCTCCATTACAGCCTGGCCTTTGTCACTGGGGCTGCAGACTCAGCTGGCTGGGCATCACGCCTCTGCTTCGGGCTCATTTTTGCACTCCAGGTTCAATTATTCCCTTTCTCAGTCGTTCATGGACATTACTTATTCCTGCTTATGTCATGAAATACTCAGATTTCCATTCCTGGTAAAGCTGTTGGGCAACTACATTTATAGGTATGTCTGAGAGAAGAGGGAGAAATATGCTAATTTATTATTAGTTAGCAATTAATCGTGAGGGCCTGGTGTTCTTTTTTTAGAGCTGTCTTGCTTTCCCAGGGAGATTTCAACAAGGTCAGTCATGTGTGTGCTGGGAGCTGCAAACCAGAGCTGGATTTTAGAACAAATTATGAGTGATGCTTAGCACTGGAGTTATTTTTTAGCTTTTCTTTTTAGACATTCTCAAGTGAATGCCGTTGTGTTCAGGTTATTTGGGAAAATCAAACACTAAGAAACCCCTACTTATTTTGTAAGACAGGAGTATTTTGCTTTCAGTGAGGAATAGCAGGGAGAGTTGCCCATGCCTGGGATACAGAAGAATCTCTTTCCTAACCTTTTCTTGGTTACCTAAAAACACTCTGTATTAGTATTTGTTAACTAGATCAGAGAATAACCATTCTTTGCACATCCAAGCTTGCCCACAATGTTTTGCTACCAAAAGGTGGAATATACTAAATACATCTATTTATATTTCTATTTATTTGTGTGCTGAAGCAAAGTAAAAACTTGCACAAGTTTGTACTACTGCAGTCTTCATGTTATCCATGCGTTGGTGCTGAGTGAATACATATGAAAACATAAATCTAAGTTTGCCTCTGTGTTCTCGTGTTTAGATCATGTTTTCATGGGTTTTTGCTGTTTTGCACTTTCTTGAGCAGCTTGTGGGTTGTGATTTTTTTCCCCCTTGATCTCTTCATATTCACAGTCAGCTCTGTTTATTTGCCATTAAACTGCTGTTCAAACTACTATAACCAAACATCAGAAAGTGTAAAAGTTGAATGCTGTCAGCATAATGTCTGGAAAAGCAACATTTTAAAAGCTAAAATCACAGCAGGCATTAGTGGAAAGTTGGTTGTAACTTTATGGAATGTAGTGAAACTGCCTAGTTAAAGGTGCAGAGATTGGCCACTGTGCAGGCTGCTGTTCTCCTTCTTTCTTTAAAACTTGAGGGTCAGAAAGTAATTTGTATCTGATATTGGAAACTTCTGTAGGAAAAACCTCATTTTTCATCAAATATTGCTTGGGCTCCAGGTTTTCAGAATTCTTATGTGTTCCTTCCTTGCACTTCTTGCCTGGAACCCTGTGGTTTTTTTCAGCATGCAAAACTTCTTGAACGAGAATCATGCCTCTCCTTGTGTTTACACTCATTAGCACATTGCAAGAGCTACAGAAAGACAAAGTACTGGGCACTAGAGAAAATGTATGTTGAAATTTGCCATGATCATTTGTTTTCTTTGGTAAAAGACCCCAACAAAAAGCTTTTACTCAACATGTGCCGCAGAATGAATTGCGTTTTTGAGTGATGTGGGAGTACAACCTATTATCAAGTACTTAGTAGTATGTGGGGGGGTTTGGGTGGTGTTTGTTTGTTTCTTTTTGTGTCTTAAATTAAAATTTCTGAATTGCCTGAATTCTGAATGTTTAAGTCATGGAGCTTCTTCCAAGAATGTCTAACACATGATGACTGGTCACGGTTAGGGAATTGCAGAAGAGGTGCCAAGACTACTCAGTTTTTGGTTTAGCTCTATCATCTTAGGACTAGATTTTCACTGATGCTTCACACAGAAGGCATGCTGATGAATAAGTCTAAACAGTGTCTCTGTGAATTAAGTGAAAGACGTTTATTTCGATTGTATATTTTTCATAGAAGTGATACTCTTCTGAATTTGCACCTTGTGTTTGCCTAATGGTATCACACAGTCAAGTCTTACCTTCCTAGAGAAATGGTGTATCTGCAGTGTTTCTCCTTGCTCTGTCCTCCACACACCCAAATAAGTTCTGTCAAAAGGAGGAGGTAGTGAGGTACTGATGATGGCAAGGGACATTTGAGGAGAGGAAGCGTGGACAGGAATTAATTGAACTGAGGTCGCTCTGGCAATCTCTCACACATTTATGGGAGGTCTTCAGGCCTCAGCTGCTTGTGGTGATGGGGTAGCTCAAGATTTTAGTGTGTTTGTTCACAGGGCTACAGTAAGAGATAGGAGATTCAAATAAAAATGCCCTCTGACTGTGGGTCTCTGACTGGTGCTGCACCTGGTATACAGCTTGTGCCATTTGGGCTCTCTTTACCAGAATGGGATAACTTTAGAGTCTGAGCCTGTCATTCAGGTCCCTGGGCCATGCTCTTTTTGCATGAGGAAATTGCCTGTGGGTTTCTATGCGCCTGCCTCCATCTTTTCAGAGTGCAAGGAGTAACACTTCACAGCTTGGAGGATCTGCAGGAGGTACACTGAATCAGTCTGATCTTGCTCACTGGCTTTAAACATTCATTACCTATTAAAATAGAGATTTATGGTATTATGAAATGTAGCTAATTTTCATCAAACATCACACATGCTGGACAAAACCAAGCATCTGTGTTTGATTTGATGAGATCAGATCACTGATCTCTGTAACTCTGGTCTGCAGTCATGCGTTCAGCACCTGGCTGAATTCTGGTATAACACTGTATCAGTGCTGCATTAAGGTAATTTCTTATATGTGCTTCTCTATATACCCTTTTGAATGAAGAATGGTCTTTGTCACTGTAATGACAGAATATTTTTTTTACAGTTTCTTACACTAGTAGTTAGGTGTAGTTAAGCAAAGTGCATGGTGTGCTGTTGCAGTCAAAGCTTTGTGGCATAAATGTGATCTTATCTTGCACCTTGATCAAAGGAAAGAACTTTGCTCATCAAAGTGCTCATCAAGGGCTAAGGCTTCTGCTAAGCAAGTGTTGGTACATGTTTCTGGGCTAATCATTCTGATGTCTCTGGCTTGGGTGTGCAAAATGAATGTTGCTTAGGTTGCCATCCTTTTATCATTGTGTTTATTTATCTCATAGTCTTGCTTTAGTAAAATGAAGTTAGCTTGGTGAATGCTTTATTAAAAGCCCTGAAATAAGCCCATTTTGTCATTAAATAAGAGACTTTCTGTGGTACAGGTGCTTTTCAAGCCAGAAGAGAGGGACTCAAAGTTTAGCAGGAGGTAGAATGCTGTGCCTGAGCAGGTATCTCAGCACTGCGCTGCTGAGGTGTGTGCGTGGCTGTGCAGATGGGGAGGGAGAAGGGAATAAAAAGAGATGAAGACTTCCCCACTCTGCCCCCCCACCCCCCTTAATAGAACTCCTCCTAAGTAGAGGGCTCTAAGAACAAGTTCAGACATGCCTGAAGAATGTGGCCTGAAATACATATCTAGTGGATGGAGATGTGCCCAGAGAGTATTGCACAGGAAAAATGGGAACCTAGTGAAATGCAGATACCTGCTCTGACATGAAACTTTTTTTCCCCTCCCTCTCTGTCTGGTTCTAGTCAAGATATGTATTCACTGCTTCACTTGCACCCTTTGCAAGGTGCTGGATTCTGTTTGTATTCTGTTAATTACACCAAACAGAATTATAAAAGTATTATGGCAAAAGTTACACTTAGTAATTGCTGACATTCCTAAGGTGATCTGTAATGAAAACTTTGGAAGAAAGAGAAAAGATAAATATGCTATAAATTCTGTATGTTTGTAGTCTTTTCCACCAAAATTTGTAGTATTTCTCGTGGTATTTGGACTTCGTTTTTACCAGAGGGTGTAATGTTATACCTCTTGTGAAATATAATCCCTGTGTCAACATGAAAGCATTGCTTCCTTGTATTTCAAAACAGGTCATTTTTTCTCCCTGCTATACATACATCACACTATCTCAGACAATAACATTGGATAAATAATTCTATATGTGATTGAAACAAGGACTTGGAAATCAAACCTGCCAATAACATTTCTGTATCTTGCTGGTTGTGGTTTTGTCTCCTCTTAGCACATCTTTTTAGACCACAGCATGGTGTATAAGTTCCAAGCTAGTTAGCATGTTTGGTGTATAAAATTATCTCTTCCAACAAGACAATTGGACAATTCCACTAGCTGCGGCCATGGTGCCAGTAGCAACAATGTGTGCCAGTTTTTATTGTAGTAAGATTATTACCGTCTTCTCAAGGTGATGTATTTGGAGAGGAATTCCAGCTCCCAGTAGAGTCAGTCATGTGCTAGACATGCTTGGAGACTTTTATTGAGCTGCCTTTCGTGGAAATGATAATTTCCAGGATTGTCAGGTTGTATGCACGCTTGCAGGTTTGCTCAAATTAACATGGCTTGATTGCTGCAGAATACTGAAGGGACTGTGTGGTTTCTAACACATGTATAATTGAGCATAATGCATGTAAATTTTATTGTCCAATATCATCCTCAATTTTCCAAGGGTTAAGAGAGCATTGAAATGATAGTTGGAAACTTAATTATCTTTTGTGGCTTTACTGAATTATATTTTGCTCTTTATTATTCTTCCCTGTCATTGGGTGTTCTCAAAAATGTGTTAATTTCTTGAAAGTAATTTTCTGTTAAGATTTAAACTTTAAAAAAAAAATTTTAAAAAAATTTTCATTCTGCCTGTTATTCCCCTAGCAGCTTTGTTAGCCTTGTAAGCATGGGCCTTCCCTTGAGATGCACCTAGGAATTATGCACTGTCTGGAAGTTGCACCAAAAAGAATCGTACTCTGTAACAGATTTTCTCCAAAAAAACCCAAACCAAACCCAGTTTAGCTGCTAGAAAGAGGCAAATAGCCATCAATCAAATTGCCTGACTTCCTAATAAATATCTGATGGTGCTTTTCTATGGCTTAAAAGTATCAGGTAGGCTTGTCTGTGGCTTCAACAGAGGGTCAGAAATATCTTGACACCACCCCACTAGGAGAGTAGGATATCTGCTCACTCTCTTGTTTCTTCATCATGAAAAATGAGGATGTCAATAGACTGAGGTACTTGTAGGACTCGTCCCTGCCCTCTCCTGTTCTACTTTTTGTCTAGGAAGGTGGTAGGTCTCCTGGTCAGTTTAATGGTATTTTGGACCTTGTCTTCAAGATTCAGACAGCCCTCAGCTTTGCCACTGATGATCTTAAGATACCTTTGGCTTTGTTATGTTTGAGGTGTTGCACTTGAACTCTAAGGTCTTTGCTATTTTAGGATGTAGCATCATAACTAGGGCTGAAAGATAGGAAATAATGAAAATGGGCCAAGCAGCTAACTCTTTTAAGCAATTGCTTTAGATGTTTAAAGTGAAGATTATGAAGAAGCTCAAAGATTTTGTGTTTTGACTCAGTTGTGATGTGCTTTGAAATGTCTGCTGTGTTGGGTGCCTCAAGACAGTACATCCTGGTTCATGGAAGGCACTCTGAGGGCTGGGTAAGATAATGCAAGAAGTAACTTTTAAGAAGTGTTGTGGGACTTTAAAAAATGAAGTGATTTATGCATCCAAGTAGTGACAGCATCTCCTAGGAGAATCAAGTAGTGACTCTTGGGGATGTGTCCGTGATGGAAAGGTGTATGCACCATCAGCATCTTTCTGTTAATATTGTGTCATTCAGCTTGTTAATGTCACTCTGCTTGTCATTCATCAGCAGGTGCTGATGGCTGATGATTCTCATGTACCTGCACTTATTCCTGCCTGGTGACTGTCAGTCTGTAAGGTGCTAGGCATCCGTGTTTTGTAAGCGAGTAGGAGGTTGTCATCCCAAAGCTTGGCTATCTGGCAACTGCATCAGCTGTTCCCTGCTTGCTCATGGGTGGAACAGTAATCACAATGTTTGCAAGGGTGCACACACAAAGGAGAGGCAGATGTGAGTAATGGACCTTGCTGCCATCAGCCAAAACAGTTCCACGTGGTGCTGTGGGAAGCACCAAACCAGATTAAAGGGATCACCCCTTTGCTTCTTGGGAGACAAGAGGCAGGCAGTTTTGCAATGTTTCTTTTAGTTTCCACTGTGGGAACAGGCAGCAGAGTGTTAATTGCTTGAGTTCAAGAAAAGGAGCTCTCGTGACTAATGAAGTACTCCTTCATCCACAAATACCTTGTAACTTTTAAAAGGCAAGCTCTTAATTGTGTGGTGGCTGTAGGGCACGAGGGGTTGTTGTTTCCTATTAGAAACATAGAGTTATCAGGCACACAAGGTTCATGTGGTAGACACACAAACAAGTAATGTAGAGTGTACTGTTGCTGCTTTTGGAAAATGAAATAATTTAATGCTTGACCCGTTGAAGGATAGTATGTATTTATAGGGCCAGCAAAGACCAATAATGAGTATAAAATTTCTTCTTGCTACAAAGATCTCGACTTACTTTCCTCATGGAAGGGCCATAAGATATTACAGCTGACAAGGCATGGAAGCAGTCACCTTGGAAGGCATTGAAGGGAACAGTGCTTTTGTGTTACCTGCAGTCATTGTGTAAATACTGTGATTAATATTGTGTGTGATTGAATTCTGTGCTTGTTCTTACTTTCGTTTTATTCCTTTGGAAGGAAGTGTAATTCTCTGTGCTGCAGTTAAGTTCTTTGCAGCAATAAACCAGATGGGCAAAGACTTGGTGATATGTGTATGGGCTGATGGAAGCCCAGCTCTGGAGAAAACGGACTGATTTTTGCCTCCAGGTGGGATGGGTTGTTTGTTTTGTTTTTCAAGTTGGGTTTTGCTTTGCTAGGGAGTTTTGCTGTGCAATTGTCTCTAAAGGCTTCCCTTACTGGGGGTTTTGGCATGCAGGTGGGTGGAGGTCTGGCCTGTCCCCTCTATCCGTAAGCTCTCCAGGCCTGAGCAGTTTACCCTCTAGGAAGAGAGATTGAGGAGCTGCTGTTAGCTCTGGCTTGCAAGTAAATACATGCTTTTGGTTTCTGTGGCTCTCATTCCAGCATCTTTTCAGCAGGATTAGTGTGTGTGCATGAGATGGGTAACAGCAGTTGCAGTTCAGTGTCTGCGCTCCAAGAGGTTGATGACAGTTTTATATCTCTTAGAATTGAAAACATTGGGCTAAAATGAATGTCTTTTATATTTCACATGAGTGGGGTGGGGTATCTAGAGAGAGTAACTTTGGTACAAGAAGACTTCCATGTTGCTGTGTTTATTATATGCTTGTAATGTTCTCCTGTGGATTGCTTGCTGTTGAGATACTGCTACTTCTGCCGATTTGAAATAAACATTAAGAGGAAAATAACGTAAATAACTTTTCTGTTCTTGCTGCAGTTGAAGCAATGTGGCTGTCTAAAGGTCTGTTAAATGGTTGCTTTGAGGTGAATGTCTGAAAACTTTCAGTAGCAATTTCTCACCAGCTTTACTCCTTTGGCTGTACTTCCCTTTATTCCTTGTATTTTCCTGTTAATGTGATCTTTCCTAGCTGATATTCTGTCACGTTGGTCTTACTTGAATAACTTGTCACTTATGTGACATAACTTACTTGTCTCCTGGCTGTTTTTCAACAGTTTTCAGAGGTATTTGGACTTTTTTTTCCCCATCGTAAAGAAGATGCTTATAAAGATGAAAAGAAGCAAGCATTTTTTTAAAAATTTATTTTAGACCTTTTATGTAGAGCCCTCATTCTTTTCCAGCTAATGGTAAGCAGAAGACAGGAGTGCTTGGTGGCTTCTGTGATGGCAGCTTGCAAATAAGTTGTTTACAATTTTCTGCTTAGGGGTCTCTTACTGGTGCAGAGGGCACTGCTGGAGTTGGTGAGTTTCCTGGAAGTTTAGTGGAGAGAAAATATGGGGAAGGTGTCACTCTCAGTAGCGGTCTTGGTTTGGGGATGTGAAGCCAAGTCTGCAAAAAAGAGATTAATGTGTAAGACACTTTCTTTGCTGTTTCAATAACCTCTAAATATCAGTAATGCCTTTAATTTAGAAAATTAACCCTCCTCCTTCTGCCTCTGCCCCCCCTTCTCTTCCCTTCCCCCACCATTCCCCACCGTGTGTAAAGACCTAATGATTAACTCGGGTGTAAATAAGGTCACTGCAGTGCCTGTAAGAGAAACTAAAGAGTGATTAAACAAGCTTCCATAAATCACTGTCTTAAAAGTTCATTTCCATGAATGCACTCTCAGGGATTAAAGAGGTTCAACCTGATTGCAGGTTCTGTCTTCCTTTGCAAAGTACCCACGGAAGTATTACTTCTGAATTTGTTTCCAAGTACTTTGGGCTCAGTGAACGATTTCTTATAGTTTGGAAGTTTGAAAAGTCAATCACTGACTGGATATTGCTACACAGTACTGACCGTGGGGCACATTGACTTCCAGAAGTGTGATGTGAGGACTTGAAGAGGTTTTTTGATCTCATTAGGTGGCATGGAAATAAGGCTCTGTAATACGTCAGATACAGTATGCATCCAGGAGAGAGGCTGCTCAAACAACTTGAAGTAAAAACAAACAAATTACTGCATTTAAATAAAACTTTTGTTATTTCTGGATTGAATATAGTATATTTTTATTAATGAGCAAACATCTGTTTCTAAGATTTTGTGCCTTCCAGTTTCAAACAGCCCTTATACCCATCAGATGACATTTTTAAAAAACAACATAAATGTTAGGAATAAGTGTCTTGGCTTCTTCCAAATCAGTATTTCAGGGACAAGAAAAGCATTTTAAATTTTATAATGCTCATGAAATATAACCTAAATCTTATTTCTACCCCATTCTTCAAGTATAATGTTAGTTACGTACAAGACACTCAGTTTCACACAAAACCTCGGGTTTACTGCTTCTCATTACTTACATTCTTGGTACTGATTTGCCAAAAAATCTAAGCACCAAGAGGATGCTTGATGGGTTTCTTCAAACTTAATGCTATTTGAAATGTAAGTGCAGCAGTAAGTAGAAGAAAAATAAGAAAATGTCTAGGTGACCCTAGGAATAGAAATTGGGGAGAGGAGTACATCACATTAAAAAAACAGGTGTAAAAATCATTGCAATCATTGTTTTTAGGACAGCATTTGCATCTGTATGTTTCTAGCTGGTTTTCCACCTGTTTAATGCAGCAGGATGACAGTAGGTTATTTTTGGTGTTTAAAGTAATGTACAGGTTCAGCATCAGGGCCTTATTGTGAAAGATTGCATGCAATCTTCCACATGCAAGCATTCACACATGTAGGGGAGCTCCCAAACAACTAAATTGTTTCAGACATCACGAATGCAAACCATTTATGGGATTTTCACCCCTTCATGCATCTGTTTTGCAAATACAGAACTCAAAGCTTTAAGGGGAGATTGTCCACCTAATCTCTTGGAAGAGAGGCTGTTAAGTGGTTATGTACCACTTTCACAAATGTTATCCGATCCATCCAGCCTTATTTAAAATCCAATTTAGAAAATCCTTCCCCTTGGTTACTATACAGCAGTAAAGTGGCCGATCTGAAGTTTGGCATAACTGAAATAGAGAATAGTTTTTAGGATGCAGGAGAAATATGGTGCTTGCAAGGTGGATCAGCCACTGGGGTAGCACATTTTCTCCATGAATGGCTTGGGGGTTTTAGGAGGTATCTGCCAGTTTGTGCCTCTTATAAGGGTTTCCTTTATCTACCAGTTCATGTTCTTTCAGCTACTGAGTTTGTGTTAACTGACACAAGCATGGGGATGATGTTTGTTTGTTTTTTAAACTTGATTAATTAGTTTGGTATGAAAGCTATTGCTAATAAAAGAACTTTACCTACAGAGAAAGTGATGTTTTGCTAAAACAAGCTCTAAATGTAACATTGTTCTTAAAATAAGAAAAACCAGACGAAAAACTCACACAAAGTAATACAAAACAAACAAACAAACCCCTGGCCAGCTGTGTAGTGGCACAGAAAAGTCTCAGTATGAGGAAAAATTGATTATTTATAAGAATTCAGTGATGCCATGTAGACAAAGAGAATAGTTAAATGCATGAAAATAATGAACTGAAGAAGCACTGCTTTGAAGTGTCAGGTGAAAGATAATATAGGTGGAAATACAGGTGACTGTTCTACTGAGGTTACCTCTCTGTGAAGCAGAAACACCTCCTCTTTCAGACACCTTTGAATTTTGACATCTTGAAGTTTCATCTTGTGATGGTGCTGGTGTAAACTGCTTGTTACTGTGAATGCATTAACATTACAATTCAAATTCCAAGTTTCCATAATGGAAAAGGCTCATTAAGTAGTCCATGAGCGTTCCTATGTCTACTGTTGTGAAAATTGTTTGAATTTGGTTGTGAATTACTTTATAGTAATAATGAAGTTAAGTAAACTGGATAAGTACAATGGTAGGAAGCTGCCTTTTTGTAAGTTTAACTTCGTATGTCTGCTGCTTAGGAAACTGGATTAAGGATATGTGAGGATTGGAGTGAAACCTGCCAAAGGACATATCCTTTTGTAAGGAGTTAAATGTTTTTATTTCAAATGCTTTTTTTTTTTTTTTACAAGCGGCTCAACCCTGTGTTCTATAGCACACTGTATTCCTCACTGTCCTTTTTTGTAGCATTCACTGTCTTTAGTCCAGTGTCCTATCAGTTGTTAAAGATTCCTTATATTGCTTAAATCCATGGTGCCGAGTGCAGTCCTGCCACTGGTCCCCCCCTGTATGGCACCTGTAATTCCCCAAGGCTGTGCCTAAACCTGTGCCTTGCGTGGTGTCGTGTGTTGCCACTAGTGTGCCAGGGATGGGAATGCTGGGCCAGCCTGCTACTTGCAGCGTTTCTCTGGTGCCCTGGCATGTCTCCCAGAATATGCTCAGATACAGCCAGAGCACATGTTGAGACCCCCTCATCACCTGTAGTTTTCCTCACTTTTGCTATGGAGCTGGAAGGTTTTCTGGCAAGTTGCAAGTGGTACAGTGCAGGTGCAGGGAGGTTGGATCAGGACACCCCACCAAGGTGCCTTCCGACTTTACCTGTTCTGTGATTCAGAGGTGAGAAAGAAGGGGACCAGGGATGTTGGGGAGAGGAGTGAGTGAGATGAACAGCGGGAAGAATGAGACAAAAGGGGTGGTTTTCAGCCATCCATCATGAGCTACAGACTAAGTCCAAATTCCATAATTTCCCCAGCTTCTAGAGTTTTTGCCTCTGGAGACTGAAACAATTTCCTATTCCTGCTATGGATTAAGCTGCAATATGTATTCCACTTGAACAATAAAACAAAATTAAATTGTTTCCCTTAAACAAAAACAAAACAACAAAAAAAATCTGGTTCTTGTAATCTTATGAATGATTCCATAGCTAACATTGCAGCTATTTTATGTTCAGTGCTGTTATACTTCCGCAAGCAAAATAGTAGTGTTTAAAGACTTGTTTTGAGTAAAAATTCTGTAAAATGTGTGTGTTAGAATAGAACAGTGGTATTAAGAAGAAACCACACAACAAATTCAGCATAGTTGTGGGAGCTCGAAAATTCTGGGAAATGTATTTCCTCTGCGGTTGCACTGATTTAGTGAAAACATCTGTATGTGTTAGTAGCAGCAGTAAGATTTCTTTTGGGCTTCTCTTTGGAGCTGTTAATGGGTGTGAGGAAATGCACATCTCTATGTGGGGTCTGCAGCCAGTCGAGTGGGGAGTGTGTTGGGGGGTCTCACAATGCACAGGTCTCAGACAGAGGAGCTCTCCTGGTCATAGCTGTGCCATTTTCTGCTGTCTATCCCCCACCCCCTGCATCTTTGTGCCCTTGTGTTTTGCAATAACTTCACAGCAGAGATGGCAGACTGGATCATGTCCTCCTATGTGTTTTTCCCATTTGCATCCCATTCTGCTGGCTAAAGCTGCTGCTGCTGAGCTTCTAAAGTCCTGTTGTGGTAGTCAAGGCACAGACATTCTCATGGCTTGCCTTCTGCCTTCAATATGTTGGTGTTACGTGGCTGGACAAGACTCTCTAGTGGTGTGGGGGAGCTTTACCTCAGTTTTTGGTAAAAGTGAGTTGGCAGTAACCAGCTGTACTTCTCTTTGTGCTGTCTGGGATCCTGTGAATCTGTTGAGGTTGTGTTGTCCTGCATGAGGCCTCCTTGCTAAGAGAGTGAGTCAGGTGCTGGACCAGCCTGAAGCTGAAATCACAATTGTTCTCCCACCCCCTTCCTGTTGCCACCTAGCTGCAGGAGGGGACAAATGCTGTGGTATGCCCAGGGGTGCTTGATTTCTACAGCAGTCATCCTGTGTGCTCTGTACAGGAGGGAACACATGGTGAAGGGGATTGATTCCCTATAAAGCCAAGTATAGAGGGAGGGACAAAGGCCTTGTTTGTAGACTTTTCTCAACTGCAGCTTTCAATGGCCAGATTGCCACTGTGCTTTCATTCTTGCCAAAACCCTACAGTGCCTAGGCAAAGCTGTTATTTGCATCAATGAAGCAAAACAATTTTTAGGTGAACAGATCTACCATGACAATAGAAGTTGCAAAGTCCTGTTTAAGTACAATTTAAAACGTCTCAGCCAGCATGTCTTAAAGTGTACTTAGTGTGAAAAAAAGCCTCAGTAGGCTGAGAAAAACGAA
Source organism: Prinia subflava (assembly GCF_021018805.1). NCBI lineage: Eukaryota > Metazoa > Chordata > Aves > Passeriformes > Cisticolidae > Prinia > Prinia subflava. Next base: position 59,605,395 of record NC_086248.1, on the reverse strand, counting down.
TAGTAGAATCATTTTGTTTTCTCTAATTTTTGCTTTTGATTTTAGCACTTGCTTTTTTTTTTCTACTGGAGAAAGACTTTGGGGTTTTTTGAATTGTTGAGAAACAACTTGTGGGCATCCAAGGGGAGTGTGGTTTTCAAACCCAGGGTGGAACAGATTCCCCACATTGAAACTTTGGTGAAATTTTCATTGTCAGAGTTTTGGCATAGTACATGAAGATGATGTCACTGACAGTTCATAGGACATATTAATATATTCTGATGTATGTGGAACAGTTCTGCGCTCAGTGCATGAGTGAAATTAATGAAGCTGCTGTATGCTGGTGTAATAAAGCAACTCACTTCTGGTGATGCCCTGTTTGAGAAACATCTTTCATTTCGTCACTATATCAGTTGCAAACCACTAAAGAAGATAATTCTTCAGGGTGTAGGAAGAAGCTGGCAGTATTCTAAGTCCTGTTGCATCTCCCTCAGTACAGGTATTTGGTTGTCTTTCTTAATTCATGTAATGTAGGCAACTGTAGAGTCACACCAAGTGATTATCCTACTGTGCTAAAAGCTCTGTGTTTGCTGACACTGTCAGTCATGCCTTCACCAGCAAAATGATTTTATTATGTTGTGACAAACACTGCTTGGTTCACTGGGCATGATGACTATGAAAAGTTTGCATGAATTAGTTCATGAGCAATCTTTTTTTTTGTTTAAAACCTCCTTATTTTTTATTGAAATGTGCATTTGTTCTGCCATTGCAGTAGTCTACCACAATATGCTGTGCCAATCTATGTGGGTTTAAAATAATTTTTGAGGGGTATAAGTTGGTTGCTAGATGTAATGGTAAAGAATTAGGGTGAGAAAGAATAACAAGATCTGGGTCATGCTGGCTGAAGTGCTTGTGTGTCAGCTGAGAGCTGTTCTAAACCCATTTAGCTACTGCTGTTTTAAATGTAACCAACAGCCAAATAGGCACACCTTTGCACGTATTAGTATATTAGAAAAAAAAAAAAGTTTTCTTGTTTCAGTTTGGAGTTTATAGTAGTTCTTAAGTGATACTGGAGCAACAAATGCTGCCTAAATAAAAGGGCCTCATTTACAGCTACATCATATTGCCGTTGTATTTGGTTCATATTGCACCCAGCAGATGAATACGAATTGCACCTTGCCACAAGTAGGACATTGTTTTTACTGTGAGGCGAGGGAGGAAGTTGTCGGAAGTGTCCCTAAAGACATCCTGTGGCATTAGCTAAGAAGCTATTTGGACTTGTCTGCTAAAGCAGGTGTGTTCTGTATTTTAACGATGTGTTTGCATGCATTTGCTGAGTGTTGGCTTTCATTGCATGTTCTGTTGAAACTAAGAGTGCCAGGTCTGTCTGCACAGAACATATGGATATGCTCTGCTTCCATCTCATTCGTGTAATGGTGCCAAACAAAATCTGTTAAAGCATGGAAGGATTGATTTTGCGAAACATAGCTGGTCAGTGAGTGATGCAGTTGATTCTTAAAAGAGAAAACCAAAGTGGGCGTGTTGCTCTGTGTGAAGCTACTGCATCATATGGAACTTAATCCCTGATACATACAGAACACGCACCAAGGAGGTGCAGGAAAAAATGGTCTGCATCAGTTCTCTTCTTTTTTCATCCTTCATCTTTCTCTGGTCAGGAGTCCTTTTCCTGGTGGTGGCTGGGATTAGCAAGGTTACTGCTGTAATGCTGGCAGCAAGATATCATGCTTCTGGGTGTTTGAGTATGGACCCTCGTTTGTGGTTCCTGTTCTTTCTTGGAAACCCATTTTTTCCCAGGAAGAGTGTTTGGGGTAGCACTGGAGTCCGGCTGCCTGGGGCTGAGTGGTAACTCCTGAACAAGGAGATGTTTCACCTTTTCCCTCTCTCTCCCAGGAGAGTCAAAATTTTACCTCTTGAAGCCAAATGATACTTAATGGCTAAATATTCACAGATGAGTCAGTCTCTCGGGAAGTGGGTGATACCAGTGAGTGTCATGGCACTGAAACCACACGGGGTTGTGGCCTAGGGCCCCAGAGCTTTGCACAGATATCCAGTCCAGGTCTACTGGTGAAAAGCGTGACTGCGTGTGTATTCTGATACCTGACTTCAAATTGGTGGGAATGTGATAAAACAGATTTTTTTTTTTCCTGGTACAGCCCACTTCAGTTTCTTTCTCTCTGGTTCTGGCACAGTGATCTATTTTTCAGTGTAGTGAATTGTGTTTGACCTACTGTCTTCATGCTTGTATCTCTTTCATAAAAAGACTTTTGGTTAAACCGGTATGATGTTATGCTGTGTTCCGGTTATGTTTTCCCTTTTCCTTGTTTTTTAGATATGTGACAAGCCATCACAAGTCACTTTTCTATAACATTACATTTTGATTTTGCCTTTAATTTGAAGTCTTAAAGCTATGTCATAATAAGAACCTCCCCATGGAAAAGGTTAGAAATAAGTTTCTCTTTCCCCACTCCATTTTTTTTTTCATGAATTATCTGAAAAGGAGCTATTAAAAAGAAAAGTCTTTGAGTTTTAGTTGAAATTTTGGAATTAAATACCATTAACTTCTCAACTATTACAGAATTGCCTTTATCACCGTCTACTGTACACTACCATTTCTCCATGTCAAATCTCTTTTTGAATTTCTGATGCAAGTTCACTCATTGTCAACCAAAGGTAAAATTTATAAGTTAATTCACTCTAGCAATTTTCCATTTGATGTTAATATCTCAAGCTGGATTACTAACCCATAAGAGCAGCTGTGTGATTCATGTGATTCACTGTGATCTATTCCCTAGTCTTACTAAAGTCAATTTTTTGCTGTATTTTTTTAACCAGTCTGTAAAACTTTGGTTTAATTTTTGGCTTAAATTGCTATCACAATTCAGTATTAGTGTATAGCTTTTTATTCTTCCCCTCTACCTCCCCAACTCCAATTACTCTGTATAGAGTTTTTCCTTTTTGGGAAAATCTTGTGTTACTGTTACAGAAAATATTGAAGCCAAGAGTAGCTTTCACATGTGAAGAGAAAGCTTAAGCTTTCTTAAGTCTTAGACAGGAGTTCACCCTTACTGTGAGAATGGTGAGGCACTGGAACAAGATGCCCAGAGAAGCTGTGGATGCCCAGTCCCTGGCAATATTCAGTGCCAGATTGGATGGGACTTTGAGCCACCTGGTCTAGTGGAAGGTGTCCCTGCCCATTCTGGGGGGTTGCAGGGAGGGATGTGGAAATAGATGATCTTTAAGGTCCCTTCCAACCCAAACCATTCTGTGGTTCTAAAAGTAATGAAAAGGGAAGCTGCCATCTACATTTTGGTGCTGTGTATGGCACAGCTGTGAGTCCAGTGTTCTCTGCTGCCTAGCTAAGTGTCCTGTCCAGAATGTTTGCCAAAAATGGGTAAATTATGCAATGTAAGAGGAAAGGTGACACGTATTTCCTCTTGTAGGCTTCCTCAAGACTTAAACCATCTCTGTTTGAGTCTCAGGGTCAGCCTTGACTTCTGTGGCACTTCCTTCTATGAACTTCTTCACCTTTCCCTGAACCTCTCTATGAATATTGAACATTAATTGCATACTGCTGTGTGAAGAATCACTCCTTTATTACTTGTTTGGATCTGTTATATGCTTGCTTCACTCTCTGATTCCTATGTTGGAAGAGATGATGAGCAATTGGTGTTCTTTTTAAGCACTTCTGGCTTTACTGGCCTTTATCATGTGCTTGTCCTCAAAGTATTTTCTTCTGTAGAACTTGTTCCATGCCTTCTTAGTTTCCTGAAAATATTTTTTGAGGAACATTTGAGTATTTTTTTCTGGCTTTTGTAGAGAGAAGTCTTGCCTTATAAAACTTTGGAGTATTGGAAGGGTTCAGCAAGCTATTTTGACTCTTCCTGAACACACTTCATGATTGTGAAGTGCTAAAGCTTAGAGTTGTCCTCAGATTTAATGTCTGGACCAAGGTAAAAGGCACTGCCAGAGTGGTTGCAATCAGTGGCTTTGTAGAGCAGACTGATTAAAGAGTGTGTCATAACCCTTGGCTGTCAGTCTGAGATTGTATCTATACTGAGCAACTAAGGGTTAAACATGGTCTCTGTTTCCCTTCTGGTCAGGATAGCTTACAACCCAAATTTACCCACGAGTTCTTTTATTACAAGGCAAAGCTTTCAGTTTTATGTTTAAAAAAAAAAAAAAAAAAAAAGCTAAGGGATTTATGGATGGATTTGAATGGAATGAATGGATTTATTTTGAGGTAACGTGAATGCATGAGTGTGGAGCTTGTTTTTCCAGGCTAAATATATTAGTTGAAAATACTGGAAATAGAAACATGTTGCAAAAGACTTTCTGTGCAACTGTCAGTCAGGGAGGATTACAGCAGGGACAGTAAAGCACTCATTATTGAGGCTGAAGGCTTCACCGTTTCCCTCTGTCCTGCTGTGACCTTAATGAGAGAGCTGCCCTTTGCATCCAGGCTGGCAGGCAGAGCCCAGGAATTTGGTACCATCCCTGTGTGATGGAGAGACTGACAAGAAACTCGAGTACCATTCTGGCTGCTCTTGGCAATGCCTGTCCTCAGCAAAGCTGTACCCAGTGCCCGGTGAGGCAGCACGTTGTGCCTGCTTCATCAGGATGCAGGTGCTCAGACAAAACCATACAAGAATTGCTTAAAATTGACTACGTGAGGAGAGCTTACTTTATAAACAATCTGGTTAGGCAGGAGACATTTTTTCATGGTGATAATAAGTAACTCTTGCTCTTTGGTTCTGTGTTGTTTTAAGTGACACTTCAGATGGTGTTATTAATTGTGAAATTACATGAGAGTGAAAAGTGGAATGAGAATTTTTTTTCACATTTGTACTAGACAGTAGTACAAAGATCTTTTGAAGGCATTTTCTTGGAAAACTAAGACCTTTGAGCTCTTTTCTGGTCCCTGAAAGTGGCTCACACGAGTTGATAACCAAACTTTTGTTTCAGAAACTTTGGGAAAGATTAATGTGAAAACATCGATGATTGATAGCTAACAATCAGGCATGTGGATCCTGGGAAGGCAGTTATTACCTAGGCTCAAATTATTAGAGAAATAAGTTTCTACTGACTGCTCTAGATTTAATTTTTTTATCCTTCTTTTAAAGAATCTTGAATTCCTCTGTTAAAGTCATCCCTGGTTCTGTTTGTAATACTGCAGGAGAATGGCATCTGTGATGTTACTGTGTAAAACCTTCCCACTGAGTTCTATATTAAAGAAAACCCCGTATTTATTTTCTTCTCCTTGAACTTTTCTTACTTCTTTTCACCCTGTATCTGTCCTACTGAGCTGCTTCAGCATTTGGCTGCCTTGCAGACCCTTTTTCCTTCTTTTCATTTACTTTCTCACATGCTGGTTCTTCTGCTTATGAAGCAGTAATTTTCTCGTTCTAGTGTTCATTTGCTGCCATGATTCCCTCCCGCTTTATCTTTGATTGATTTCTTCCAGGCCTGGAAATAGAGGAAATGATGGGAGGAAGCTGTCACAGTAACTGTTATAAAATGATGTGGAATGTAAATGACAGCCTAATGGCACATACCATGGGGGAAGGCCAAAGATTCCCACGGAACTGATTGTTTTTCAAGGCTTGGGAGGGATGAAGTTGATGTGTACAGGGAATCTTTGGATACTAAAAGTGTCAACTATATAGACCCTGAAGAGGAGACCAGAATAAGAGTGACTTTTTTAGGAGGGAAGCTCAGTTTTAAGGTGATGAGGCGAAGATGACTTCGGCAGTCCTATCCTAACCGGCTGTCCAAGGTCCCAGGGAGCCCCTTATGGGATGAGGGTTGTAGATGAAGCTTGGTTCTGCCCTGAGATGCTGAGTGCTGCCTGCTTGTTGGAGCCCCCAGCAGAGGAGAGAACACGATCACAGTAATGCTTTGTTTCCTTGAGGCAGTGGGCACTGATTGATCCCCATGTTCCTGATAGGTGAAGAAAAAGGTTCTGTACTTGTGAGTTCTTCCTCTGTTCAAGTGCCTCGTGTTCCTCCCGCTTCCTGGTGTCAACTTTTGGTGTTTTATGAGCTGTCCTGAGAATCTGTTCAAGTTCTTGAGTGTACGGGAACCAATCCGTGTCCCACTCCAGCCTCCCCTCCCCGTGCCTTCCTCAGTCCCTTGCCCTGGCTCCTCTTCCTTGCTCTCCGCCCCCTCTGCCCTGCTGTGTCGGAGGGTACAGACTGTGCTGGCTGTGGTATCACAAGAAAAGGGAGTGAGGGAGGGAAAAAGAGGCAGTGAGTCAGCTGTGCCTGTAATGGATTAGTTAATTGTTGCTATCTGGAAATATGTTTGGTAGCGTCCAACGCAGAAGGTGAGCAAAAAAGCGTGAAACTGCTTGACCACTCTGCTCACCAAACACACCTCTCTAGTTCTGGGGGAATCAGGTATGCCACTGCTGGATGGCTGACATCCCTCAGCCATAGAAATGCTAATTCTCTCTGAATGGAAAACCGATAGTTATGGCTAAGACCCAAGCCTCACCCTTAACTCCCTCAAGTTGTTTCTTTCTTCCCTCAATTCTTATACAAAATAACTTTCTTAATTGTGGAAACAGACCGAGATTGGTATCAGCGCAAATCCTTAAGTGTAAGTTCTGTCCTAATGTTTTTGCATGAATGCAAGCTATTGAATGTCTTCAGGGGTGCTTTGCGTGGTGGTTATTTTAGACAGAAAAGTCTAGACAGTTCTTAGGATCTATTGCACATCTCTACACCTGCCAAAATTTAGGAGAGGGTTTTTTTCAAATTACACTGCTGTTCATCAGAAAGATTTTCACAACACGCATAACAGCAACTGTATTAGTCTGTCTCTCTCGCTCTCCCCCTCTCCCTCTGCTACTAGTGTTCTAAAACTTGGATAACATTCTGCAGTTGCTATTTTTATTTCTACCTTTCTTTGTTCTCTTAACAATTACGTAAATAGAAAGGACATTATTTTGTGCATGGTTTTGTTGTACGTGCAAGAAATAATGCAGAGATTTCACACACATGACTGAGACAAATGCTTTTTAAACACACTTTGAGCCTAAAATGAACAGATTAGCTTTGAAAAAGGCTCTTCAGTGGATAAAGGAGATATAGATAATTTTTTTTCAATGTCAGTCTTAATTGTACTTTTTCAGAAAAACAGAAGACTTTCTTGCTTGAACATGCCAATATTGTGCTGTTGAAAATGATCTGGCATGTAAGAAGGAATCTTTCTAAGTAATTTAAGAAATTATCTAAGTAATGTCAACTTGCTTTTTATAGTTTTTAGTTCATCTAAGTTCTTCAGCAATATCCAGACATTGCAATTGGCAATACCAAGTCTCCACAAGGTTCTGAAGTTCATGGAGAAAATATATGGAAAGACTGTAGATGTTTGGAAGAAGGGAAAAATGAGCAGCTCCTTTAGACTACTAGTGACATTTAAATGCTGATTTTAAAACTTTGCTTCAATATTATTAAAATTTATTGAATTAGGTTATGAGTCCTTCTCTTCTCCCTTCCCTCTTGGAAGTGTGGTTTGCATATGATGTTTTTGATTTGCATATGATTAAACATTTCATTCACATCGTGGATAATTAAACTATAGGCTATAAAATGTGGTTGCAACCTCAATTAAAATGTTTATTATTTCCCCCTAGATTTTTTAGTAAAAATAATAGCAATGTTCCTAGTGTTGGTAAGCTCATCTTAAACTACCAATACATGAGTTTCTGGGTTTGTCTTCACTTTCTGCTTTGCACAGTTTTGGTCATTTAATCTTAAATACTTGTCTAGCTGAGCAGTTGTGCTGCTGTGTTGGCTATTTTAACTCAATATTTGTTTAATTTTGTAATATCTTATTTTATGAAATATAGTCCTGCAGTTGATTATAAAAGTACTGTTTTTAAGGGCTTTTGATTAAATGGAATTTTTAAAAGTAGCCCTTCAAGTTTTAGTAGACCTTCAAGAATGGGCAGCCATGAATTAAAAAAAGCACAGGCAAACTAAAAGCCACAGTTATGTTTCTTGGGGAGGATATATATGTTTGAGTCTCCATGTTTTAGCACAGAATAAAGTTATAGAAACCATAGTAGGCAAAAACCTAACTGCTGTAAAAAAATTAAAAAATAAAACCTAAACTGCATGCTGAATGAAGCGTTTTATTTTAGATATTTGTGTAGTTTGTAATGGAAACTATGGGCTTACAAGAGCAAATGGTGGGAAACAGTGGTCTGTGAGGCAGCAATAAAGATTGGGAATGCCAAATATGCGCACTGTATGTCAGCCTTGGTTGTCAATTTGCTTGAAAAAATAAATTGTTAAACAATGAGAGCCAGTAATTTTTTTATTATTTTTCCTGGGAAAAGATTTTGTATAGCCTAAGGGGGAATTCGGTGCCTGTGGGAAATAGACCAGTGGGCTCAATTTTCAAAATTTTGGCATCTTTGCCAAGACATATGGGAAGGAAGAAGAGTGCCCCCTGAACAACCGTAGCCCTGGAGACTCAGCTAGACTTGCATGCGGGTTTCCCATTCATAATTACTTTTAAAAATCAAGTTGTGTGCACTGGTAGCGCTGCACGGGGAGGAGTCGAGCTTGTTCAGCCAGATGTTGATTTACTCTAAGGATTAAGCTTGCCCGAGTCACGTAAAGGGGTGTCTGTCCTCTTTAACTCGGAAAGGCAAGTGGTGTGTGTTTAGTCAGGCTGTGCCTTTGGGAGCCCATCCTCTGCACATCTGCTGGCAGCAGGCACTGCGAGGAGGCAGTGCTGCTGTTTGGATGTGAACATGTTTCATGTGACTCCTCAAACCTCCTTTGTGATTTGTGTCAAGTGTTTTCATGGGGGTAGAGTGCGCTGGGAGTGCTTGTTTTCCAGGCTGCTGCTGCAGCTCCATGAGTGGAACTGAGTGCTGGTCTTTTGGCTCTCATTTCTCTGTAGTTCAGGGTGCTGTTCGTGTTTCTCTTCTGCTGCATTCGATATCCTGTCCAATGGTTTCCTTTTGAACCAGCATTGTGCATAAACATCCTTTATTCAAGTGAAGGTTCAACCTTTTTTTAAAAAGGAATGGTGAAACAATGTAGCTGTTGTGAATGATACAAAGATGATATCAAATGTGTTATCTGAATTTTTGCTCATGTCATCTGTTTTCAATGAGTGTGGTGTATTCCCGCAAAACAAACATAATTGGGTCTGTTCCTTTTGCTCTAGCCAAAATATTGAAGGGGAACAGAGTACAAGAGCAACGAAACATTTTTAAAATAACACATCCATCCAAATTCCCCTCCAGATTGTTGCTGCTCACAGGCTCTTAAACAACAGAGGGAATAAGGAGAATACACAAGGAAACAGGATTAACACATGAAGCTTAGAGTTAAGTAAGATGAAAACCAGAAACACTTTCTGTAATCATGTGGGAAAACCTACTGTAGAGAACAGGATCATAGAATCACAGTTTGAAGTGAGGATTTGGGGGATATTGCTGGGACAAAATAGTCTAAACTGTTTTAAAAATACTTCTAGATAAAGAATGAGTTAGATTTCTTATTGGTGTGTATTGTTGATCCTTAGAAAGGGGAAGCAGTGGCTGCTTCAGGAAGCTGCAGGCTCTTATAAATCAAGGTAATAATGAGACTTGAGCCAAACATCCTTTTGATTGGTTTGCCGTCGTGTTTTTTTTTTTTTTTTTTTTCATTTTCCTTCTCATAATTTTATGCTTTTGTTTCTTTGCTTGCTTAACAGGCTTTAGGCAAGACCTCTGTTCTTGCTTTGGATTTTTTTTTGACAGTTGTTATTCTTTTGTTGCTGCTATGGATGCACCCCTCAGGTTTTGGGTTACCCTGATGTGTATGTCCATTGATCACTTTGCCTGTGCAGACAACAAAGGCACATTTTTACTGGCTGAGCTTGATCCACAAGGAGCAGGCAGGTGTGCATTGACTTAGGTGACCCAAAGATCCCCATGGCTTATGTCCTCTATTTCTGTCCTCCTGTGGTACAACCTCAGTCACACTGCATGTTTCTTTCATAATTTTGCATTGTGTATTATATGAACTTAAAATTTCTGCCTTTTGCAAGTTGTTTTTTTTTTTCCTTTTTTTGGGGTGGAGTTTGTTTGTTTGCTTGCTTGTTTCTGATGTCCCCTTGTCTCTCTTTTGTGTTTTGGTAGGCCTGGATGATTGCCTGCAGCAGTACGTCCATAAATTTGAACGGGAGAAGATAAATGGTGAGCAGCTGTTGCAGATTTCTCACCAGGACCTTGAAGACTTGGGTATCTCACGGATTGGACACCAGGAACTGGTTCTAGAGGCTGTGGATCTCCTGTGTGCACTGGTTAGTTAAGTTGTGAGCAGATATGCAAAGAATTTCTTAAAGGGCTTTTTTGGGTGAATAACCAAAGCAAGATTGATAAAACCAGAATACCCCTCTCTCTTGCTTTCTGTTACACATTATGATAAAAGAAAATGTAAGAATTTGTTTAATTCTTGCAAGTTTTGTAGTAATAGCTCTCTAACTTTTCCTGGTAAAAGGCAACTTCAATTCATTTGGTTGCACTTCCAAAGGAAGAAGTTGTCTGAGTGACATTGTTAGATCTTGTGGCTTCTGTTAATGAACAGTTTGTCTTAGAAGACAGAAGACACACTGTTGAAATGACTAGTGTTAGAAGTTCCTCACATCAGTTGAAATGGGTTTAGGGTAATTCTATCAAACTTAGGAAGTGTAGAAAAATTAATTTTTGAGATGAGGGATGTTTAGCCACCTCAGTTTCCGTCTAGCTGAACTCTTCATTGGATTCAGAACTTAAGCTGTTCCTTTGTCCTACTCCAGATATATAAGTGCAGATACTTTGAAAACAAAAAACAAACATACTCTGAAAAGAAGACATTTATTTTGGATTGTTTTACTAGCACAGGCTTTATTTAAAAGCCACAGTTTGGTCGCAGTCTTGAAGGCCTGTTTGATGTAGTGCAGTGTAATGAGCACCAGAGGTATATATAATTACCTCAGGGAGGAGGGTGGGAAAGCCTGCCTGATGACTCCTTGGCCAGCACTGGCCTGTCTTCCCTACATTAGGCAAGGTTTGCAGCCGCCAGCATATGCTTCTTAAAATGGAGAGTCTTTATTGCCTGTGTGATACGTGCTTTATTTGCCTCAGAGTGGTGCTACAGGGAGTGTTCCTACTCCACAAGCTGGAGCAAATTGTACTGAAAGAAGCATATTTAATGAAATCTCATCAAACGATCTAAAACGTTTCTCAAAGAGTTACTCTTATACTTGAAAGACATTTTATTTCCTTTAGGTATTTGATCTACCAAAAAATTTTAACATTAACTAGAGAACCTAGTAGAAGAATGTAACTAGATTGAATAGCAGTTCATGGTGTTCATGAGCTCCTTCAATGGGAAGGAGCTTGCTGGGCAAGTGCAGGGGTCTGGTGAGTTAGTAAATGTGGTGTGGGCTCTATATAGTCCTGATTGAAGCAATCTATGTGTCAGTCACCAAAGGCACTTTTTTATTCTCTTAAAAATATTAGAATAAAGTGAACAAAGCTGGACAGCTGCCAGAACCTAAAGCTGTGTTTTATCTCCTACAATTTCCTTCTAATTTCCTTTGTAGACAAAAGTTTTGACCTCAGACCCATTTCTGGAAATCCTTTGTGAAATGCAGCTCAAGTTAATGCATTAGACAGATACTGCATATTACAGCTGAAATGTGCTTGTTCCCTTTTTAAGAGGTGAAGGAAGAATTCCTGTGTTTTCAGTATGCCCTTTGCCACCTTCTTGATGCCTGTTCCCTTGAGTTTTTTGAACTACATAGAATCACCACTGATTTTGTTTCCAAGGGGATACTAAATGCTAGTGGCAGCTTATTTTTTGTTGTTGTTTCTTCTTTTTGTGCAAGAGAGAGGTTTCCTGATTCCACCAGCATTCTTTGAAAGTGGGAATATTTATTATTTAGTTGATATTTTGTACCTTTTGTACTGCTGACACTTCCCTCAACTTCTGGGCCTTGTAAGCAAAGGAATTATTTTTTTTTAATCTTCTTTTTCTTTTTTGTTCTCCCTTTTTTAACCCCACTGCCACCCCCACTAAGCTGTCAGCTCACACTGTGGAAATGTGGCATTGGCTGGGCCAGCTTGATGTCACTCCTTGAAAGGCTGTCATTCTTGGTGGAGAAAGGCTGAGAGGGGGTTTTGGTGGTTTCCCAGTCCTGGAGTTCCCAAGAAGAATTCCCCTTTTTATCTAGTTTTGCCTTGGCAGTTTCCCAGCTGAACTTCCTTCAGATCAGTGCTTTGGTTGCCTCACATCACAAGAACACATGTGGCTCTAAAGACAATGAGGAAGCTCTTTGGAACATCTTTCTCCTGTGGTACCCCTTTTCAGGCATTCACCATACAGAGCTTTGTTCTAGCCTCAGCAGATCAGTCACTTAACAGAGTGTGAACATAGTCCCTGCTTTGAGAAAGGACACCAAATGAATCTGATTTTTTAATTTAGTTTTTCTAGGGGTTAAGTACTATTTGGGAGCACCAAGCTAAAAATATGTCTGCAGGTTTCTGGTGTGAAAAGGAAATCAATGCATCTTTCTCTACTGCTTTGGTGATGAAGTAGTGTTCCCTCATGTCCTTGTAGCAGGGCTGCATATGCAGCATCTTCAAGAGTCAGCAGGAGAGTGTAGACTGGGATAAACACATTTCTGTGGCTCTTGAACTGGTCTAGTAGAGCTTTCTGCACAGGTGTTGAGGACTTATTTGAGGAATTTAGAGGATATATCAAAGGGCCTGAATTCCCCCTGAAGAGGGGAAAAAATCATCTACTTGAGTATTTCAACTTTTTGTTGACAGTACTGCTTGCTTTTCAGAGTGGCAGGGAGGGATGGAAGAAAGGTCATGTTTCTTTATTGATTGAAGCATTTGGAGGAGGGAGGAACAAACATACGTAACTTTGCTTTTCAAACCACAGAAGCAGGGACAGAAAACAAGCTTTTGGGGGCTTAATGAATATAAAACAATGCAAGCAAGAAACTATGCCAATATTTTCACATTTAATGTGTTCTTTGGATTTGATTTCTGAATCTTTGCCTGCACTGTATGATGGGAGAGTTTGGAAACAAAAAAGCAGTGGATTTTTCTTGATATTAGAATAAAGAGATACTAATTATATGCATTAAAAAAAACACCCCAAAGCCTGAAAACAACCCCATAAACCAAAAAAGGACATAGTTGTGCCTTTGATAATTTTACTGGTGGTAATGTTCTGCCAGCATATTTGCAGAATAACAAAATATAAGGTCATAATATGAAAAAAATACCAGAAGACTTACTCTTTAGGTCCTAATCATTGTCAAAGGATATCTATGCAATACCACATAAGATTTTAGGTTTTTTAGGGGATTCAAATTTTGTGTAGTTTATTAGGAAATCTGCTACTCCAGAGGATTCTTTAGAATGCATTTTTGTTAAAAGGAAAAGAGCAAGAATAGGTGACTGTGACAGTACCTTGTGTTAATTCAAATATTTATATAGGCCTGCAGTGAGCTGGATCAGCATCTGAGCAAGCATTTGAACTGGTTTTATTTTTTTTTCCCAGAGCAGGTTTTCAGGTCAGTCAGCCAGCATGTCCAACTCATCACATTGCAGCCTGTGAACATGGCTGTGAAAGGGAAGGGGATGCTGTCTGTGGGCAGTAGCACAGCTCTTTGTCAGCCCAATTCAGCTCTGACACAACTGCTCTGCTCTTTTGACTTCAGTTAGCCACTTTTTTTTTTAAATTTGTTGTTTGTTACGGGGTTTTTTTGTTTGTTTCTGTTTTTTGTTACGTTGGCTGCCTGACCTTGAGCCATTATTTGGTCAGGTTGCTTTTTCTCATTCAATGTGATGGAGTTGAGGAGGAGTGAGTTCATGTGCTCTCTCCTGCACGTGTGGGTGCTGCCTCTCCTCCAGCCCTGCCTGTGGCTCCCCAGGTTAATGAGTAATAGCCTGGGAATGTTTGACATCGGGTGCTCTTGACCGCTGGCTGCAGCCTGTGTTTAGATTAAAACAACTTTGATGTTTAAAATCAGGAGCGATAGTAAAATGTAACCTTTTCTTTGGTTCATGAGCAACATCTAAAAGTTTTTGGTGTAAATAATAATTTGTTAACTCTTGTAGCCTTTGTTAACTCCCGTAGTCCTGTGGAAATATTTCAAGAAAAGCCTGCTAAGCTTTGCACTTCAACTGTGTGTCACTGTGAAGGTTGTTTGGTGTGCTGCTACAATATCAACATTTCTATCTGTCCTGGATTGGGGCTCCAGTTCTATGACAAGTTAAATTAATCCAAGTCTCCACCCCCTCCTGTCCTCTGATTAGTGATCCTCTGTGCTTGCACTCACCTGATCCTGAAGTGAGCTACTTCAGGGAAGTAAAACAAGGGATTAGATTGCTTTGTATTGTTTAGATCCCCAAGCCAACCCTCCCAACAGACTGGACATTGCAAGTGAAGCACTAGGGCTGATCCAGAGTTGTCCAGTTTGGTGTCCTGGTACTCAAGAGCTGCATACCCTGTGTTGTGCTGGATAGGTGTGGTGCTTGCTCAGGCCCTTTCCTGGAGCACAAACTGCTGGTTCAGCAGTGGAGCTTCCCCCTGCAGAGCCTTTGGGGGAAGCTGTAGGAGAGCTTAGAGCTTGGCTGCGATGTTCTCTTGAGAGTCTGTTGGGGACACCAGCTGCAGTTATGAGCTGGAGCCCCTGCATCCCTAGAGGCAGCACCTGTGTTGCTGAAGTCACCCTCAAAATTGAGAACTATGAGACAGAATTATTTAAAAACTACCTGAACTGGAAGAATCACACCAGACTCACCCATGGTATAAATAAGGTGAGAGAGGTGTGATAAGGGGTATGTGAATGTTTTAAGCCCGAAGTCTTATCTGGTATATCAACAGGTGTACTCTTAAGTGCTGGTGCCACATCTAATCTCAAGCACCCACAGGTGGCTGGCAGAGCTTCTGCATCTGAATAACAGAAAGAAAAATCTGGAGATGCTCAATTACATGAAAACTCAAGTTCTGCTCAAAGTGTGTGGGTGGTTATACCTCTGCACAGAAAAAGTATTTTCTGTTTTCTGTCCCTTTATGAAAGCAGGGAATCGGCATTCTCTAGTTCCCCTCTTTAAGGAGAGGATTTCTAATATGTGGCTATGTTCTTGTGGTCATAGGATCTTGTCCCACATCCAGACCTGTTTGTGAAAAAGTATTCCCTCAAAAATAGACTAATATTCAATCTTCTGAGAGGAGGATGAAACTAACTGCAAGAAATACATCCAAATAATGCTCTTGAGGTGCTGGGGTGTTTTGTTGTTGTTGTTGTTGTTTTTGTTAAAATTAAAGGGTGATGAGTTCACACATCACATTGTACAAGTACTTCAAAGTTATTTAGTAATCCAGATCTTTCCCTTTCTGTGATCCTGGAAAATTTAAGGATATCCTTTGCTGTTGCAACAGTGGCATTTTTTAAAATTGGACATATCCTTTCAACCCCTACTCCTGGCTGCGCTTAAGGATATTTCCTTGCCAAGAGCCCTGAGGTGGAGGGGAGAGGCACTTGTGTAACTTTCAACCCACTGGGATCTTATCCATAGGAGGTAGTAGTATTTTAAAGGTAGCTGTGTAGCTGAAACCTCTCCATACACTGGAGACGTGTGTTTCTTTGGGTCAAAGATTCTTACATTTTGTAAATGACTTAATCTGAAATATTGCAGCCTGTTTTACAGATGCTTCACCCTGGAGGGAATGGAGATACAAGGCAGCACTGGGACCTAGCAGCATCCTGGTCTGCATTAGTGGGAGAGGGAGGGAAGTGTTTATCACCCTTTAGTTGTCACACCTTAGTCTAAATATGCCCCCTACCTCTAGGTACCGCAAAGGTACTGGGAAACCAGAGCAAGCTCAGTAAAGGGCTCTCACCTTGGTCAGGGCTGGAGTCCTTGCCCTTGGGGAGAGGCTGAGGGACTGGGACTTCTTCAGCCTGGGAAAGAGACATCTCCAGGGAGGCCCAACAGCAGATCCCCTGCACCCACCATGGTGGGGAACAGTTGTCAGGATGACTGAGTTGGGCTGTGCATGGCAGAAGTTGAAACAAGAGGTTCAGGCTGGATCTAATGATGGCAGCCTGGCCTGGATCAGGAATGGTGTGGCCAGCAGGAGCAGGGAGGTCAGGATTCTTCCCCTGTCCTGGGCACTGGTGAGGTCACACCTCGAGTGCTGTGTCCAGCTCTGGCCCCTCAGTTCAGGAAGGACATTGAGACGCTTGAGCACATCCAGAGGAGGCAACGAGGCTGGAGAGGGGCTGGGAACACAAACCCTGTGAGGAACGGCTGAGGGAGCTGGGGGTGTTTAGCCTGGAGAAAAGGAGACTCAGAAGTGACCTTATCGCTCTCTACAACTCCCTGAAAGGTGGCTGTAGTCAGGTGGGGTTGGTCTTTTTCTTTAGGCAGCAACTGACAGAACAAAAGAACACAGTCTTAAGCTGTGCCAAGGAAAATACAGGCTGGATATTAGGAAAAGGTTTTTTACAGAAAGGGTAATAAAATATTGGAATGGTCTGCCTGGGGAGGTGGTGGATTCACCATCTCTGAATGTGTTTAAGGAAAGACTGGATGTGGCACATGGTGCCATGTTTTAGGTTGGGTTGGACTTGATCCTAGAGGTCTCTTCTAACCTTGTGATTCTGTGATAAGGAAACATTTTCTTACTCTGAGGACAGTCAGACCAGGTGGATCAGGCTGCCCCGAGAGTTTGTGGCCTCTGTCCTTGGAGGTTTTCAAGACCTGACAAGATAAAAGCTTGAATAAGCTGGTCTGAGCTTACAGATGAGCCTGTTCTGGGCAGGAGGTTGGTCTAAGACCTCCGAAGCTTCCCTTCCTGAGCAGGTATTAGGAAGTACTGGAAACTAGGAATTAAATGGAATTAAAATTTGCCTTAGTTGGTTTAGGTTTTCGAGTAGGAAAGTAGAAAGAATAGAGAGTGTATCTAACTGAATGATGGAACTTGCAGGTTAGTTGCAATAATCTGTAGCAGCAAAAGAATAGTGAAGGGCAGGACTTTCTTGTATTTTTGTGTGTTTTTGTTCTGGTGGGAGTGGTTTTTTTTTGTTGTTTTGGGTTTTTTCTCAAGAAAAGTAGGAATTTGAATTTATAAGGTTGAAGTTGTAGGCCAGACTATTTTTTTAGGTTTTGTAAACGAATGAAAAATATGATGTCTAAAAATGGGTTTAATTACCATGTATGATGTTAACACTGTCCTCAAACTTGCAAATAATTGCACTGTTGTAGCCAAGGAGCACAGTTACTGAAAACTGGTGGTCCAAATATTTACTCAAGCTTTTGATTGCAAAATTGCATTTGCTTCCTGTTGATGTTTTCATCTCTTACCAGATTTAACTTGTCTTTAGTTGTGAATGAAATGTTACTTCAGTGTTGATTTACCACAGGATAGAAAATATTTTAAGAAAACCAAAATGCTTGCTCTTCTTTAACACAAAGAAAAACAACACAATCTAGTTATTAACAAGTAAATGATATCTATTAGGACATTGGGACTTCATTCTAATTTAAAGGTGTCCTTAAATCTCATTAATAACAGAAACTGAGGTTTGGCACCCACAAAAGTATTCTTTAGTGGCTATAGTGTAGAACAAATCTTTGAAAGCGTTTTTGCCAAAAACCATGAGAAAGTTGTGCAAATAATCAAGGCTTTTCATCCCATGTGAACTTTTAACTTGTTTTATAATAAATAGGAAAACTCAACAAGGATATTTATCAAGCTTAATAATGTTCCTTGCAGAACTATGGCCTTGAAACAGACAATATGAAGAACCTGGTTCTCAAGCTGCGAGGGTCATCCAACAATCTGCAAAACTACATCAGCAGCCGCAGGAAATGTTCCAATTATGATGGAAATACCTCTCGCAAGCCCCCCAATGAATTCCTTACTTCTGTCGTAGAGCTTATTGGTGCTGCCAAAGCCTTGCTTGCATGGTTGGACAGGTAAGAATAAAATGGTTATATTTTAATTTGCTGCTATAATGAATTGCTTCTCTTTGTAGGGCCTTTGCTAGATGCTTGGGTGTAAAGATCTTGATGTTGCTAACATCAACATGATCATATGTTGCCAACATCAACATCAATAAACCTTTTTTTGGTGTTGCTGGAAGAACTCTAGTGGGTAAATTTAACCTAGGGTATCTGTTCTTGCACTTTTACTCTTGCTAAAACAAATAAAACTGTCAACGTTGCATTCAAACTGGTGTTTATATAAGTATGAGTGTTCCCTTTTAGGTCAGTTTCTCATACATATGGTTTTCCCAGCTTCTAAATTACTTGTCATTCCTGAAAGATTTTTTTAATGTTCTGCTGAAATCATGGCCTTAGCTATGTGATTTGAAAACTGAGAAGTGGGAGAGATTATCCTTCTGCTGTTATGTTTTCTCTTTTTTTTTGGTCTTACTTAATTGGTTTTTTTGTCTGGAAAGAGCCAGAGTTACTTTGTTACAGCTGCAACAGGTCAGGTGCTGGCAGGGGTGCAGTCCATGATAACATAAATTCTCAAAGCCCTTGCTAGCTTTCCTGAGAAGGAAAGTTAGGAGAATAACTGCACAGGGACTGGCAGCAAGGAGCACTTTTATCCTGCTCTCAGGCAAGGAGTTGATCTGTGTCCAGGCAGTGATGTTAACAGTTCTTGCCTCTCACCTGGTCCTCTCCTCTCACTCTCTTGCTGGCAGCTCATCCTATTTTTTTGTCTGTAACTCACAGTCATTGAACTGCTGGCTTGTCCATTTCCAAACCCGCTATGGTTATTTCTCAACCCCTCTTGTAGGTTTTGCAGATGTCTGAAAGGTCAGAAGTAGGACTCTACAGGCCCTAAAGCCACCCTACCTGTAATGATTCTTCTCTAAGTCTCACTACATCTCAGTGTGTAAAATGTGAAAATCTGTTTTTTCCCTTTTAGAGAATCATTTTTTCCCTGTCCAGTCAGAAAGTTGGAGGCCTACACTGCTAAACCTGAGGACAGGGGTAGAAAATTCCCAGTTTTGGTGCAAGAGTGGAGCAGGACTATGCAGTCAGGAATGATTACGCTGTTGAAGTATACTCACACCTGTGTCAGTGTCAGAGTTGCAGCACTTACTCTCATATGCTCCTCCTCACTGGTAAGGTAGGATGGGAGAAGGCTGGTCCCACCAATCTAAGGGGAATTTTCTCTTGTTTTAGGACCCCATTTACAGGTATTGCTGACTTTTCATCAATGAAGAACAGAATCATTCAGCTCTGCTTGGACCTCACTACTACTGTTCAAAAGGTCAGCTGATTTCTTTTCCTCTCTGCTTTCCGAAAGGGAAGGAAAGGGGATGTTTGCTTTGTGCTGAGTGCTAATGAAAGGCAGTTCTGGGAATGAGAGCTAACTTTTACTTTGAGCATCCATGAAAGTCGGTTTCAGCTATGTGTGTTCACGAGTCGTGCGGGGTTTTTTGTTGTTCCCCCGCCCGTCAATTTGATTACCAATTTTGGTATTGCTGTCTGTATCTTAAGTGACTGCAGCTTAAAGGCTGCTCTTATTTTCTTCAGCTCTGCTGGAAAGAGGGTTATTCTTTGAAATAGTTGATCTGCATTTGAAGATTTTCAGAACCCAAGCAGCATGTTGAAAAACAGTTATCAGTGCTAACTCTAAACAAAAATATGGCTCCATTGGTTTTTATCCCTATGTTTGTAGACTCCATAGATCTTGTCCCATGCAGGATGTTTTAGCCATCAAATGGGAAATGCTGCGTGTAATGGAAGGAGCTGGCACCTTTATGATACAGATCCCACTAGCCAGACTGCTTCCACTACTTCAGGACCAGAATATTTTTCCAAACTTTAATTTACCTGTATGATGAGTGCTTGTACAGATAATAGCTAAAAGGACAAGTAGCAACTGTGGCAATCTTAGCAGTTGACATAATTTTGCTGTCTGAATACTGCTGCCTGGTTTTGAGCCTGTTCTGAGAGTGTGGCACTGCCGTGGCTGTGAAGCTCTGTCTGCACACTTCAGTGACTGCCAAACTTGCTCATACCCATTATTCTGTGCCCATGTAATGTTTGAACTCGGGAGGACCATGCCCTGTGACATGAGTGATTCCCTCTCCACGCTGAAGGGATGATGGCAAAGGACAGAAACATCCTGAGTGTTGCTAAGCTGTGATGCCACCCAGTCCTGTCAGCTGTGTCCTTGTGAAAGGAGAGTGTCTGGGTACCCCAAGGGGCACATGCCTGCTGCTCAGCGCCCTTCCTGCTGGGGCACTCCGTGTGCAATGGCACAAACTCAGTGATTACAGCCACAGGTGTACAGGTTGTGCAGTACAACAGTGCAGGTTTCTAGGAGCATTGAGTGTTCACCCAGGAGTGTTACAGGAGATTGCTGAGATAGGAGATTGCTGATGTATTAATAAAACTGCTAAAAACGGTGTCTGATCTTGCTCTTAGATCAGCCTTTGATGGCAGGGGAATGGAAGTTGAGAATACAACCCTGGCCTTTTAATAAATGTCAGAATACTTCTCTGCCAATTGGAAATGAGCTATAATAAAAGATGGGGTTGGTACATATGAGGAAAGCATTAATGGGGGAAGAACCAACCAACACAGTTTTGTCCTGGGACGGGGCACATATGCTAGAATAGTCTGTAGGAGTCTGCTGATGTGGAAAAAAGATACAGTTTGAAAAATCTTCAGGAGAGTTTTTAAACTCCAAAAGTATTTCTTAAGGTATAGACTATAGAAACAGGTGGTCAGTTCTAATGGTGAAGAAGAGGCCAGAGTGGCTCTCATAGAACCAATGGTGCTCTACATAATCATAAATGATGCATAAAAGCATATCATAATAAAGCAAGGCAGATTCTAGTTACTTTTGATGATAGCTTTATAGATTCAAGGGCAGGGTTTTACTCTACTTAAAGTTCCATGCCAAACTTTAGGGCTGACATAATAAGCAGTATAAACAGAAATGAGTGGGAGCAGAAGGACTTCGCAATTTTGAGCATTTTGGCTGTGTGATGATAGATGGCATTTGCTGTTGATTTGTGCAGATGTATTTAGCAGAGAAAAGCAGGGGAACGTCCTCCACAAACTTCTCCAACATGACTCCTTCTTAAACTTATTAAAATGTTTGGAGGTTTTCTCCTTGTAGATATTGTAAATCTTGTTTTATTATTTATGTGCTGTTTTAACTTTTTAATCTGAGAATAATATCATTCTCCAGTTCAGCACCACTTGCAGAAAACAGTGACGAATTCTAGAGTCTTACACGAACTTGTTTCAGTTCAAAGGCTTTTATACCTGGGCTGTGTAAATAATGCCTTGTGTGCAGTCCTCTGTCCTTCAGAAATGTCATTGGTAGGATATTTTTTAAAAAATCGCTTTCCCTTCTATTTTTAATGGTGTGCTTTAGGTCAATTTTCATGCCTGGGGCAGAGGAGTACCTGAATTGGGGTTTATCAGTGTAAGGCAAACACATCTGCCTGGCCTTCTGAGAATCTGATTTAATTGTTCAGGGTTCTGCTTTTCTGGAAAAGTCAGCTGCTGTAATTGAATCCCACATTCTCTTAGTTTTCAAGGTTTATTATTGCTTTCTACCAGGGCCAAAAAATAGTTGCTTAACAG
This sequence comes from Prinia subflava, assembly GCF_021018805.1. NCBI lineage: Eukaryota > Metazoa > Chordata > Aves > Passeriformes > Cisticolidae > Prinia > Prinia subflava. The sequence continues at coordinate 59,583,755 of NC_086248.1, read as the reverse complement.
TCCTTTTGAGCCCTACTGGGTGAAACTAATCTAATCCCTGCAGCATGAATAACTCTATTTCTATTTGAGGTTAAAATGGAAGTTTTGCAGAGTTTTCAGAGATGATTTGTTTCCATGTTTATTGGTTAATGTAGGGGGTTTATTCTCATTTTATTTTTAGGATTGCACTGTGGCTGACATGGAAGATAAAGTCCAGACTGTGGTAAGTTTGTTTCTGTTTAAACTCTGCTGTCTGCATTCACATTCATTTCAGTTGCTTCTATGCTGGCTGTATTGACAACAGCTTTTCAGTCTCAAATGCACAATGCTTATCATGCAAGTAAACATTACTATGACTTGTTTTGTGAATATTCTTTACTGTAGAGGAAATCATTGAAATTTCAGCAGATGGGTAGTGTGCATTGATAGCATAGAGTCAAGGATTCCCTAAAGTTTCATGACATAGCTATATTTCCAAGAGAATTTAACCTCAAATTTTCAAGGGAGGACTAGTACTGTAAAATGATCACAGACTAAATAAACCAATTATGCCTGTGAAGCGCATTTAATGCCTTAACAAGCAGATGCTCTGCTTTATTATGCTTCATGTAAAAGAACTGCCCTGCCACAGAACTGAAGCTCTGGCTCTGTACTTGAGTTTGAGTTTCTGGGGTTGTTTGAAGCGGCCTTGTGACCAAACGCAGAGTGTAATGGAATGCTTTTTATATTTTGTAACAGTTAATCATGGCTTCCTGCTTTTGACATGAACCAGGCTGTGCTCTTTGATAAGGCCTTCCGGTAGCTCATAGATGCTTAGGAATTTAGTAGCACAATAACTAAAAATAATTTTGTTAATAAATAATGAGACCGTGTAAAAGGGAGTTTTCTGCATCTTTCTTTTTCCATCTGTGCACACCCACACTGGAAGTAGGTATTGTTGTTTGGATTTCCCTTGTTTGAGCAGTTCCTCGCATTCACACTTTAACATTGTTTTGATTTATTTTATTGCTGCTTTATAAATCTGACGTAAAATGAAACAGAAAACATTGGTGCTATTGTTTCCAGGGACCATTGTAATCCAAACCAATGTCTTCCTATGACATAGCTCCCCCCAGTCTGTAATTACATGTGTCTACTTTGACTGAAGGATTCAAGTCCCTTGTGAAAGGTGACTTAGCTTGCAGGTTCCCAAACTGTTTATACCTAACTACAGTACTGTGTACTAATCTTCTCTCCCCTCTCCTTTAAGATTTTGTAACCTACTTTGAGTGTCAGCCTTTCTTCAGTTGAAGTCAAGACAGAAAACAAAATGAGACATAATGCAATTTGAGAGTGTAGAGAGGGCACTTATTTTTTGACTTTTTTTTTCTTCTTTTTTTTCATGTCTAATTAGACATTTTGTTAGTTACATGCCATTCTGCCTCCAGCTTTACTGACACAGATGCCAAGGTCAGAATTAGCCTTTAGTAATAATGTTGGCTTAGGATCAGTTATGTTTTGGTCAAAAGGAAACATGAACCTTGCCTGTGTAAGCATTCCAGAAGAGGTCAGTTCAGAGGCACAGTGGAGAGAAGTACTGCAGAAGCACTTACGTGCTGGATGGTCCTACCTGATGCTGCAAGGTTTTGTCCATGTCAGTGGCCAGCACATCACTTTTTTTGACATGTGGCCGGTTGTATCCTTGTAGCAGAAATATAGAACAACATGAAAAACTCTCAATTGTTCCCACAAGGAATTGTCAAAATGTTTCAATATTTAATGGTTCTGTTTTGTTTAAAGCAAACAAGCCCCAAACCCAATTTTTTGCTATGTTTTATGTGTTTATTTTTTCAGACAGAGGGTGTGTCAGCATGTGTTAGTGATGGTAAGGTGGCACTACTGAAAACAGGTTGTTTCTGTGTTACAGTAAGGATGTAAACATGCTGAAGAATAGATCTGTACAAATGAATCTTCTATTTCAGTGATTTTAGAACTCATTTCCTTTACATCTTTTGAAAATGGAAAGAGGAAGAAGCCAGGAGAGAATTTTCCTAACTGTTTGCTGTATATTCTCATTGCAGGCCAAGACTTTAAATGGCATTTGCGATAAAGCTATCCGATCTACTACAGACCCGCTGATGAGCCAGTGTGCGTGCCTGGAGGAGGTCCATTTAACCAACATCAAACCTGGGGAAGGCCTGGTAAGAAGTAATTCCAGAGTGTTCTGATGTTCCAAGTAGTTAATAGGTAGCCATGTGAGCCAATGCAAGTGTGTATTTACAAAACCGATAATAATCTGTGGGGAAAAGAAAGAGGCACGAGAAGGAGCCCTAAAGGTCAGTTGTTAGGTGGTGTTCTGGAGTGGCTGCCAGGGACAGATATGCACATTAATAGGCTCGATCCCATAAATTGTTAAAGATCTCTGTGTTAGCCAGGATATTGGAGAATTTACAAATGCTTGTGAAGCTAGTAGTTTTAATTTTTCAGGTTACCATAACCACATTTTTTTTCTAAGGGGGCTGGGACAAGGAGAAGGCAATGAGAAATGATGTCTGGGTTTTGAAAGATGCTTTTTAATGTGTGTTTATAGCAAGATTGAGATGAGTGGGAGAATTTTGGAGGTTTGCTGTTAGCAGGAAAATGAGAATTTTTTAATTGTTTGGGCATGTCTTATTACTGACTCTTGGTTGTTCAATGGGTTCTGCTTAGATGAGTTCTGGTTATGAGAAACTTAATTTGAAATCTTTGTGGATTTTCTGTCTAGGGAACAGATGTGTTAGAATGAGTTGGATGGAATTCAAATCGTTGCATGCATTTGTATTCACCCCTAGCCCTGAAGGCAGGAGAAATGAACATTTTTAGGGGAAGCTGTACAGTCTTACTGTGCTATATAGTTTTACCTAGGCCAGCGGATTTGACTGAATCAGTCATGCATTCTTGAAATTATGGGAACATCTTTGTTAGTGCACAAGCTGCATAGAAGCTGAGTCAGTCTTGCTTGACCTAAGTAAGAAACAAGGAGGTGAGCGCTCCCAATTGGATACTGACAGGAAAACAGGCAGGGAATTGCCTGGAGGGGCAGGGTCAAAAAGATTTTTGCATCTACTTTTAAAGCAAATGCGGTAACTTCAGGCAGCTAAGCTGCTTTCAGCTCCTGAAAAGCAGGACATCCAGTTCTGTACCTCTCAGTGTGTTTCTAACAACAGATATAGAAAGGAAAGGTAGTTATGTATTTGTTCATAAATGATGAAATCAATGTGCTTGTCACCTCCTGTGGGAAATCTATGTAATTATTAGTTAATAGCCTGTTCGTGATTTTTAATTTGGTGCGTTTGTAGTCAACACCCACTTCATCAAATTTGTCCTTGCGTTCACACTCAGCATTAACATACAGAGCCACAAATACTCTGCTGGGACTTTTAGTGCTTGTGTAAGCATTGTGGTTATGAGGCTGTCTGTGTATTGACTTACCAAGAGAAGCTGTAAAAGAACATGTCAGCAATACTTGTAGCCCACCTGTGTGAGTCCGCTCTGTTTGGAGAGAACTGGTGGCCACCTAGAAAAACCTGTATTTCTCTGGAGCAGGGTGGGTAGAAGGAAATAAAGTTCTGTTCAAGGCTGAAGACTGACAAGGCAGCAAAACCAGCAGTGTTTGGTATTACCAACCAGAGAGCATTTCTAAGTCTCATTCCATACACTAGGTGTTTCAAGTCATTATAAATATTATAATAAATTACATTAAACATGATCTGTGAAGAAGTTTAGAGTGTTGTAATATTAGACCACACACTTTTCTAGGGAGAATATATGAATTAACTGGTTTTAATAATGTTTTGAGTCTGTTGCCACCAGTGTTTTAATCAGATAAGTTATGTGGTTTGTTTTGCCTTTAAACTTGTTTTTCATTTTTCTTTCTATTTAGGGAATGTACATCAAATCAACTTATGATGGATTGCATGTAATTACTGGAACTACAGAAAACGTAAGTGCAGCAAATGTAGATTATCTCAGACAGCAGCTTTGATTGAGTTAGTTCAAGTTACTACTTTTTGTTGTTTTAGACATGACTTGCATGGCATCACTGCTTTAAACACTGCATGATGCATCGTTTGTTTTTCCACAGTTTGTAAATATTTTCTATCTACATGTTTCACTGTTAGGCCAATTAAACCAGTTTCTGCAAGTACACAAATTAGTTCAACTGCTTGGCATTAAAGTAATTGCTTTAATAAGTTACTGTATCTGCTGTTCTGAGCTCTCATGGTAGCTTGCTTAACAAAGCCTTGGATATATTTGCTCTGCATTGGCCAAAGCAGTCTCCCCTAATGGGAGCATTTAGGTGGTAGTGTGCTAAATCCAGTAATGAGTAATGAAATCAATGAGCTGTCCTGTGACAAAACTACCTTGCAGGGTGAAAGGACTATGAACAAGTAAGACTTTAACAGTGGTCAGCTGGAAGGAAGTAGTTGGCAAGAGAGGCAACTAGTTTTTACTGCAGGTGGTTCCTTGTTTTATTTGTACACTGAGTCCTTTATAGCTGAGAGTTTATTGAAGGCTTCTGGGCAGCTCTTGAAGGAGTGACCTCTAGCCAGCAGCTGAGGCTGGCAGGTGATGCTGTGGTGTTTTCAAACAGGCTCCTACTGTCCAGGAGCAGTGACTGAAAGAAAAAAAGAGCAGAGAAACTTGGCTTCTGCAGCAATGCTTTTTTTTTGTGAATAGGAAAGAAGCAGTGGTTCTAATTGTTCCCCTGCCAGGTCCAGGGACCAGGCAGAAGAGGGTGGAAAATCTGTGCTTGCAGTGCAGAGTGCAGAGCAAAAGCTTCTATAGCTTTGAAACTATTGTCCTGGCATAACTGTATAGGATCTGCCACAGAGACCACATCCACTTTTGCAGCAATTTTAACATCTGATAAACTCAAAAGAATGTAATGTTGACTGCTGGCAAGCTGCTTCTGCACATCGGTCTTATTTTGGATCTGTATTCCTTCTGGAGCTTTGAGTGTTGACCAAATTGTGGGTTTTTTGTTATCAACACTGGTTCTTGCTTTGGGGCTACAGATCTTGAGAAGTGACTGGGGGATCAGTGAACAACTGATGACTTTATGGTGGTGTGCTATCATTGCTATCGTTTAGATGACCTTGTCTGGATCTTAGCTCAATTTTCTTGCTAGGTTTGGATTGGTATTTTAGTAGACAGTGTATGGAAATGCAATGCAATTGCACCCCTGAATTGACAGTACTGAACAATGGAAGAAGTCCATTTGGTGTGAATCAGCCAAGAGGATTCCTGGGTTATTCCATCCTACGTGTGACTTTGCAGGCCACGTTTGGCTACAGCTAAACTTTGCTCTTTCCTCTGTTCTCACGGTGTGATCCCAGTGCTGTGACCTGTCACTTGCTGCAGGAGTTCTCTGTGCAAGGGTCCTCCACCCTCCTTCAGATGAGATGTTGGTCACCCAAAGGACAGCTTAAAATGAGCTTTGTTTTTCACAAACTTGACTCTGTCCCAGCATTTTTTCATTTTCTTGGTTGACTCCTATATATGCAGCTTTCCACAGAGGCATTTCCTCTCAGAGGAAGCAAGAAGACAATGAAGAAACGGGGTGACTCATGATAGCTGGAGCCTCCCACAAATTCCCCATGTTTTCTTCCTTTCTTGCACTGTTTATTCTTATAGTTCTTTCTCATAGCAAAGTTACTTGAGGTCTAAAGGTGTGATGAGGTGGAGAAGAGAGTCCTTAATCCCAGTGCTTAGTTCTGGAGTCACTAGGAAGAGCTGGCCTGCTGCCTGGTGGTTACTCACGGGGTGGGGGCAAAGGGAGGAGTTGCTGCTGTGTGACCAGGGTGCAGCATGCACCAAGGTAGCATGTCTGGGTGCTTTGTGTATTGTCAAGGCTGGTAGGAGTTGGTGTGTTATAGCAGTGAGAGTGTTTTTTAATAAGTACAGCAAAGACTGGTGCATGGCACCAGCTGTTGATAAATCTAAATATTGATGTATTTATCCACTTCTTGCTAATGACTCCCCAGAGCTTAGATTTTGTTCCAAGAAAATTGTATTTTAAAGTGTAGTATTATTAGATAGGTATTTGAAAAATACCTGTCTGTGCAAGTATTTTTATCTGCTGAATTCGGTGATTCAGGCAGGCCATTTCATGTTAAAGTCAGAAGCTTTTATTTTCATTGGAAAACAAAAAGGGAAAGTGCAAAGGACCTGTCTTGTACATTGGAGGGGTTTTGGTCCTTTGTTCTGTACATTCAAAGTCTTAATGTATTTTTTTAAATAAAGACACATTTATTTAAAAGCTGTTTAAGATGATTGTTGTGTTAGGGCAGAAATCCTCGTCAGTCCTCTTCCATTACTATCTAAAACTATAGTACAAACTGCAGGAAAAAGGGGAGTGGAGACTGTCCCATGACTTAAGTACAATTTGGCCTGTAACAGATGGGGGCTATGCCTTTCTCTTCACCTTTAGTTCCCCCAGTATAAAAAATAAATAATCCTATTAATTCATTTCCATTTCTCAATGGAAATGAATTAATAGAATTAATTCAGCAGATGTGAAAATTATGTATAGTGAAGAGCATTGCTGATACAACCTTTGACTTAGATTGGTGGGCGGGGGAGGGAGACCTGCTGCAGCACATGACTCTTGTTTTCCTCTTTGTAGTCCCCTGCTGACCGCTCCCAGAAGATTCACGCTGGTGATGAGGTGATCCAGGTCAATCGGCAAACCGTGGTGAGTAACTTGTAGCATTACAGACCTCCCCTTATGCTTGCTCTGCACCACAGGGACTGAATGGATGGGCTCAGCAGACAGCTCTGGTGTTTTCCTCGTGAAATGTCTGAGACTTTTTAACATTTTATTTTCAAGACAAATTTTACAGTTTGCAGTATTTTGATAAAATAAAATTACAATATTTTATGTTTAAGTGTTTTATGCATCATATTAAAATAGTTCATGTTGCGTTTAAGATCTGTTTACAGACCTTGTTACAATCCACTGAAATGTAGATAAAGAGCTTTAAGAAGTCCCCCAGTAATTTGCAAATGACTGTCCAATCATTTGCATCTGGGAACCTGGATATAATGATTACATTTTTGCATAGCACATTAAGCAATGCCTTTCAATGTGAGAAAGAAACATGACAAAAGTAGCTCACTGTGAATCCATGTGTTACTCAATTTGAATATATCCATGTGTCCTTTTAGGACTGGAACTGAGGTATAAAGAGGAGTGCTGGATATCTCATTATTTACTTTTCAGCTTAAGTAGAGAACTCGGAAAGAAAATGAAGAATCTTGCAAAAAAAGAGCATTCCAATTTTTTTAATTCTTAAGATGGCTTTTTTGGATTCCTTATCTCTTCTATGTTCATGTCAAAACAAACAGTCTAACTTGGGGGATTTGAATTTTTCTTTTTTGTTTGCTTTCAGAAAAGAAATGCTGAGTAAAAGATGTCTTTATTCTCTTCCAGGTTGGATGGCAACTAAAAAATCTGGTGGCAAAGTTGCGAGAGAATCCTGCTGGAGTTAGGCTGCTGCTTAAGAAACGTCCTACTGGCTCTTTTCATTTCACTCCTGCTCCACTGAAGAACCTGCGCTGGAAACCACCCCTGGTGCAGGTGAGAGCCTGCCAGCTCCACTCGGATCACAGGAGGGGAACGCCCTGGTTGCAGCTAGAAAAAAGAGAAATCCCAGGAATGCCCCAAAGTACTCGTGTTTGACTATAGGTCAAGGCAGGTTAGGTGAAATGGCTGTGCTCCTATGGTTCCTAGATAAAAAGGAAAATGTTCTTCTCTTTTTTTTTTTTTTTTTTTTTTCCTTGCAACCAGATAATGCCTTCTTGGTCCACAAAGGGACTAGGTGTGCTGAATATTTTAATCAGTCTGTGTGCCACTGGGAGAACTTATCTGAGGCAAAACTGCTGATATGTATGGGATTTATCAGCATGGAGCAATAAATAAATGCTTTCTCTGTTTATCACAGTAATATGTTTTTGCTGAAATAACTTAAGATTATTTCATGTATTTTTCCTCTTTTTATTCTAGTGAACAATGAGAAAGAGTGGTTTTTTTCAAGAAATTATCTAAACTACTTGTTTTAATAAGATTTGGTTGTTGGGCAATTCACAGTTTGGGTACTGAGCAGACAAAGGAAGTGATGTTAGTAATTCTTAAATAACCATATTGAGGAGTGGCTTGTTGTATTAGGAAACTTAGGGCTTAATGCTTGCAGGAGCAAACAACCTAATTGAATTTAAACTAATTATTTGAAATTAATAAAACCAGGGACAGTTCCCCCCCTCTTCCTGTTCTGATCCAAGTCTCCCTACAGCCATGGGGATGATTTAAAAGTGTGAAATGCTGGTGGCTACCACAAGTCTCCATGAAGGCAGATTTCTCTCAAAATGGATAGAAGATGTATAGTTGACTATTTATTCATCCTTCCTTTTGCCAGTGCATGTGTCCTGTTTTTGTGGCATCGTGCTGAGGTGTGCTAGCAGTGTGAGGAGCTGAGGTGGGCTGCCTTATTGGCTGTGCCCAGCAGTGTTTCCTTGGGGGAGGCAGTGATTGGAGAAAAAGGTCTTTGAAACCTTTTCTCTCCTGTAGGCAGACACGAACCTGGAAAGATGCTGAGAATATATACATGTGAGCCACAAAGATGAGAAATGCCAAATCTATTTTTAGTTTGCTTCCCTGGCCCTAGTTATATCCATTGATCCAATCTATGGTGAACTTTACTATATTGCTGTCTATGCTCCAGGCATTGGAGTGTATGGAATAAAGGTAGCATATGCCAGCTTCACAAGGCTTGCTAATCATATCTATATTTAAAAAATTGCATTCTTTTAATGCATCTAAAAATAGAAGAGGGGGTTTTGTCTCAGCTGCTTTTTTTGTCTGTGGAATTTACAGGAAAAATAGAACTGGAAAGAGCAAAATATTCTTGAGCAATGCATTACTCATGATAGGATTTCTGTGGGAGGGCCTGTAAATGTAGCCAAGACTGGGGGTGGAGGAAAATGTGGATTCTAAAAGTTTTTAATGTTTGTACATCACAGAGAGAGTAGTTCACTAGGGGATGAAAATGGTGCTGTTGATTATTAAGTTATCTATTTGTGAATGATGAATGAATGTTCAGATGTTTGATGGCTGTTTAACATTTCAGACCAATCCTCCACCAGCTTCAACTCAGTCACCAGAAAGCACCGTGGATACCTCACTGAAGAAGGAGAAGCCAGCCATTTTGGATCTGTACATACCCCCTCCGCCAGCTGTTCCGTATTCTCCTCGGTGAGCGAACAAACAGAGCAGAAACCTCCTTCATTGCACTTGTTTCTGAGCTGGCTTGCTGTATGAGCTCTGTGCAGATTGGCTTGAGGAAGCTGCAAATCTCCAGCTTTCCTCTGGCTGTCTAAATGAGTTGGATTACTTAAACTTATGCCCAAATGCGTATGCCACCAGGGTTGTAACAGATTTTATTACTGGAAGATGATCTCTGTGTGCCACAGAGAGCAGAATTGTTCCCAGAACATGAACCAATGTCATCTCTGGTTTTGTTGCAGAGTTATGTTTCTGACACTGTTTAAATCCAACTGCACACAACAAGAAGTAATTTTTGTTCCCAACATTTTTCACTGTTGGATTTTTTCTTTTTTAACAAGTTGAGTAACTGTTGTGGGAGTTAGGGTAGAAAAGAATGTCACATTAAATGACACCTATCACGTTAAATTTTTAAACTTGCAAGTTGTTTAAACCAAATATGTTCCTACTGAAGGGAAGGGAGAGGCAATACATCAACTTTTATTTTTTCATCCTGTGGTGTAGGCTATAAAATGCAGACTTGTGTGCACAGTGGGAAGGGGGAGTGGTGTGTATGGTAAGGCTGACTGTTGTTTGTTCTCAAGTCCATGTTGACTCTTGCCAGAACCCTGCCAGCTGATCTGGATGGAAAAACAAGTTTTCAGGCAATATGTGAAAGGCAGGTATGCTTCCTGGCCTTCTCTGACATTTTGGGTTATGTGTAGATAGCCCATATCTACAGGAACTGTGACTTTGTGCTGCAGGCCTTGTGGGAGAGCACTTGTCTCCTGTCATGTAAAGGCTGATACAGAGACAGAGGCTGTATTACTGCAGTTTTTGGGGCAGGACTGGGAGAGGGGGCTTGGTCCCTTTACTGAAATTGAACCCATCTTGAGCTGCTCTTGCCTTAATTTTATGGTTACACATGCTAGTTCTTACTAAAAATACCCAAATCTTTAAATCTTTTGGCATAATAACGAGCATATAGATCTAGTAGATATGCTAAATGCCTTAGTCATTTCTTCAAATCATTAAATTTCAAGCACATTGGGGAATTACGTCCATGTGCTCAATTTGTTTGTCTTTCCTAAAGAGATGCAAAATTATATCAAACTTCAAATGCCTTTAGACCTGAATCCCTGTTGAAAAGGATGGAAATTGCAATATGAGCTGTAAAACGTGTCCTGGGTGATGTGTGGAAAGGGAAAGGCATCTTGACTTTGACTTTTAAAGAAAGCAGATGTGAGAAGCTATGGCAGGCAGGAAGAGAAGAAAGGACAATTCTTTTGCCTTCTGTCTGGCCATTTATTTTGACCTGTGCATATTTTGCCCTTCTCTTGAAATTGTGGTGCATTTGTGTGATGATTGCTTTTTTTCCCCCCGCATCATCCTGTTCTCTTCCCTTCCTGGCATGGATCGCCTCTGCTCCACACTGGGAGTCAGAGAGCAATGTTTGGTTTCCCTCCCCATGGCACAGTCTCCACATGGTGGTGGTGTAGGAGAGCTTTCCACACACATTTCTGGTGGAACACTTGAGTGCAGTTTTTGGTCTCTGCCTCTCCATAAATAGCTCCTTCCTATTCACTGAGCTGTAGCATTGTTCTTGCTGGAGAGCTGGACAAGTGGGATGTGCCATCCAGGGTCTGCTATGAATACTGGGGTATGTGTGTGCTTAGACAGTCAGCTATGTGTTTTTGTGCCTGCTTTGCCTAATGGTTGCTTCAAGCAACAAGATTGTAACATGTAGGAAGGGGAAAAAACCTCCAGGCAAATCTTAACTTGAAGGGTAGCTTCTCTTCCAAAAGTACTTTCAGAATTTATTCAAAATCTTATATTTATACATATACACTATGAATCTGTTACTGAAGCTCTCAAGGAGGGAGAGAGAAAGTGGTAAATATTCAGTGACAGTTGTTGGACTCCTGCAATGACTGAAAGGAGAGTCCCTCAGATGGAGGCAGTAGGTGTTACCCTTACACAGACTGAGGTGGATAAATTTACGTGGCACTCCCGAGTCACAACTGAGTGCTGAGCAGGCAGTGAATCAGGGGCTTTGATGCCCTCAGGACAGAAAGGTCTCATTTATCAAAATCTTTTGCAGGAGTGGAGCCTCTAAATTTCTCAGTGTGTTAAATTACTGTCTCGTTAAGAGTGAATTAGCAGTGGGGGTAAGCTTTCTTTTCTCCTTGCTAAATATAATGAAGTCTTCTATCACCTGACTTATTTGGGTTTTTTTCCCAGCTTGTTTGCAGCACAATGCCAGTTGTCACGTGCATGACCTGCTGCTAGAAGCATCTTTCAAACCTACTCATGTCTGTAGCTTTAAACTCTTTCAAGCCACTAACTGAAGTGACATGTCCTTTCAGAGATGAAAAGGGCAGCTTTGTGTATGGAGGAGGCAACAAACGCGGTCAGCCACTACCTGGGTCCAAGGGTGCTGAGTCTCCCAATTCTTTTCTGGATCAGGAGAGCCGAAGGCGAAGGTTTACTATTGCTGATTCAGATCAGCTGCCTGGGTATCCCATGGAAGTAAATATCCTACCAGCCAAGATGAGAGAAAAAACACAGTCCTACGGTGAGTTCACGCCTCTCTTTTAATCACTCTTGTGGTAAGGGCTTTGATCAATCTGAAATGATTTGTCTTAGAAAATTGCTCGTCACACTTGATTGATATTAGGGCCATTAGTACAAATTGTGAATGTGAAATTCTGCGTCTGAAATAATTTCTCTTAAACACTGTTATTTCTGTAATGAATATTATTCAGCTGGGATCTGCTGCTACAGAAAACCATTTCTGCATGTGTTTTGGTTATAACTTTATGTCCACTCCTGCTCTAAATGAGCAAGAAGTGGCTGTTTAATCTCAGCACACTGATTTCTTATTCGTCACCAGTGGAAATATCTTCAAATATCCCTTTTTTTCTGCATTTTGAACTCCTTATTGTTTATCTCTCCTTTTGTTTAACTGGGAAAAGCAAAAATTTAAAGACTGGTTTCCTCAACTTTATATAACTCTTCATAACCTATGTTGTCTCTAGGAAAACCTCGTCCTTTGTCAATGCCTGCTGATGGAAGCTGGATAGGAGCTGCAGAGCCCTTCTCTAGGCCACGAGGATCAGGGAGAAAAGGCAAGATTTTACGTTTTATCCCTCATTCTCTTCCTCTCCAAAATTTCCTTGGCTTGAACTACATGAAAGTGTTTAAATTAGGAATGGATGATTATGGTTTGCATATTGCTGAACTGATGCAAGGTGACCATTGCTGGGTTTAGCAGGAATGCCAGATGGTAACTGAAGGTTCTGAGGCTATTCGGTGATGGGACTCAAATCTTCTGCTGTAGGCTTATAGTGAACATTGAAAGTTAGCTAGAATGACTAGGACAGATCTGTACTTGTGACTTTATAGCACAGGTTCACCATTTTGCTCTTGCACACAGCCCTTTCCCTTTCTACTGTGTTTAATATTGATCATGAAACTACTTTTTTCTTAAGTCTTGCTTTTTGTTTAGCTCACTGTGGAGGCTGTTGGAGCAAGCTTGTTCACAAAACGTAAAGTGTAGGGCCTTTTAGGAGCTGGTTTTTACTGCTATTGCTGTTAGAAAGGGACATATTCTGCAGACATCACTGAATGGGAGAGATACAGAAGCTCATAACATTTTGTGTTCAGTTGGATGGCTTTTTTTTACTTCCCACAGTGTCCTCTTCCCACTCTCTTTTGCATCTGAAAGACTATTTGAGTCTTGTTAGTGTGGGAAATAAGGATGACTGGTTTATTCTTGGAATCACTTATGAAAGCTAATGTGTAATTCTAGGTAAAATCAAAGCTTGATTCTATTATTTTCATGTAAAAGTAGAAGTTGATAATGAGAAGCATCAACCTGGAGGGATACTAACAGAGTGATCACCAGGTGGCAGGGCTGGTTTTTGTGTGTATGGTTTTTTGTTTGGTTTTACCTTTGGTTTTGTATTGCCTTTTTAAAATTCTTGAAATGTACCTAAGTGGTGCTGCAGGCTTGTATTTAAGCTGTGTTGGATCAGAACCAAAGGCCTGCCTAGTCCAGTAGGATGTCTTTAGCAGCAGCTGCCTTGGTCAGGTGTCTAGGGAAGTGTAAAAATAGAAAAAGCCTCATGAATCACTGGTCAAAATCGGGGAGGGAAGTGCTTACATCTTCACCTGCAAAATTAATTTCTCTCGTCCAGAGTAATATTAGTAGCTTTTAAGTTATTCATGAGTTATATTGAGAAGTTTATGGATTCAACTCTGGTCTCTTCAGCGTTTTGAATAACACATTAGAAGAAGGTTTGTTACATCTCACCTATGATAATGATTTGCATGAAGGTCTGTATCAACATTTTTGGTGTCTGTGAATCTGGAATATAACAGTCAAGTGATATCTCCTCTATGTACGGATTTATTTCATTATTTGTGTTACTAATAATAACTGTGTTATTAAGGTGCAAAAAGCTATGGATTTATTGATAGTTGCTTATGTCCAGATCTAGGTGTTTGAAGTGTAACCAGGATATTTTTATGAAAATAGAAAATGTTAATGGAGGGTTTTGAAGTCAGCAATAATTGGTTTTCCTCCTCCTGTTTGTACAGGTGAAGATGTCCTCTGCAGGTACTTCAGCAATGAAAGGATCCCCCCAATCATTGAGGAAAGCCCCTCCACGCAGCACCCGCTCTGCAGGCCAGTGTCTGACAAGCAGCTGGCCAGGGGAACGGATTATATTCGAGGCAGCAGGTGTTTCATGAACACAGACCTCCACAACAGTGCAACGATTCCTTTCCAAGAGGAAGGTGCTAAAAAGTCATCGGTTACATCGTCCACAAAGTCCTCCTCGGCAGAGCCCTCGCTGCTGGTCAATTGGATCACGAAACTGAAATTGTTGACTCACTGACTTGTCGCCAGCGCTGTTACCAAGTGCCTTTGCTCAGGCTTCTCTACTTTGCAGCTTAACTGACACACAGTGACTAATGCCGTGTTCTTTTCCTGGAAAATCTTACACTTTTGCCTTTTTTGTTTGTCATTTTTGATGGTTTCACAGTGCAAGGAGAGAAGAAAGATAAAGATCAAATTCCTCTTCCTGGCCAAAAACTGAAGGCATTTATTCCCATGGAAATAAGTAAAATTTCAGTGAGGTAGAGGCTACACATGACCTGGAAAATGCGTAATGACTCAGAGGAAAGCATTGCATTACTGTGAAGCCCAGTGGCACTTTAGTTGTCTGAATGCCCAGAGGCTGGTGCAACTGGCAGGGTGTCAGAGTGTGCAGAGCTCACAGAAGTTGTCACTCTTCTGGCTGGGAAAATAAGCAGGGAAACAGCAGTTTCGTGCAACTTGGTGATGCTGTTTCAAGTACTGCATGAGATCAACCTTGTGAGGATGAAGTAGCAGTGTTACCGTTCCTTCTCTGATATCCAGAGTTCCTATGAAGTCTTAGGAAGAGAGTTCTCTTATTCAGAGATTTTAGGAAGTTGGACTAATTTAATTATAATCAATCCAACCTTATATATATAATCTATTTTATTGAAATCACAGTACAAGTAAGGAGCACTGAACAACTGCGGTGCTCATCTGTAAAGGTATATGGATTGCTACAACATGCCAAGGAAATGCATCTGTAGAGGTGGTGAAAGAATATATATTTTTTCCTTAATTGTTTAAGAATGACTTGCTGTTAACCAAAGTAACGTTTTAAAGACAGTCCTGGTGGACTTACGAGAACTTTTACAGGGGTTCAGTTTTTGAATGATGTGTTGTTTTTATGAAAAATATGTGCTATCATACACTATAATTGTAAGACATCTTGCTATTTTCTATATAGCTCTAATTTTTACCCCTCCAGAATTTTAAAGTAGCATTGGGTATTTTGGGAGGAAAATAAAACTTGTTTTACAAAAGAGGAGGATATTAAAGAGGTATTGTTTAAGAAGGAATGTACATAAGATTGTTAGTAGGCAAACAGTTGTGTTTAAAGTTATTTAAATGTTAAATAGAGTTGTATATATTTTTACATTTAAACAGATAGTTTGTACCTTCTTGTATTGAAGTATTGGGCACAGCTTAGTCAAATGAAAGAAAATAAGATTTTGTATTACCTTCTAATTATAAGACTAACTATTTTTGTAGATGATACATTGCCAACAGCCTCTACTCCTCCGGTCTTGCTGAAAAGGATTTATATTTACTAATTGGTGGGGAAAGAGGGAAGTTAAATTCTAGTTTGCACTTAGGTCTGAGGCAGGAATCACATGTGATAACAGGATGTTAAAAACACACTAATTCTGTCTGTGAAAATCATTCTGCTACAACGAGCTGATGAAGTTGTGCTACAGCCTCACAGAGAGTTTCATTCACTTCTCAATTAATTATGTTTGATTGTGACTCACTAATGACTGGGGAGGCTAGTTTGGACCTTTCTGATCAAAGCAAGTATGTCTGTGTTCTCCCCGAGATGGCAGTCTGTGCTAGAGACGTGAGCTGCTGCTGTGCAGTTGAGCCCTACAACCGTTTGGTCCTGCCTCCAAGAAAAGGGCTGAAACTGCTGTGGTGTAGGCTCTGTGGTGTAGTGTAGTCCAGCCTCGAAAAGCTGAACTGTTCTAAAGCTGTTGTCTAAACATGACTTTTAAAATGAAAATTCCGCTCATCTTCAGTGTCGTGTTTTTTCTGTACTTCAGAAATGAAGGGGGCCATCATGCTTAACCTCTTATTGTGTACAGTGAATATAGAGGATGCTCTACAGTTTATAGGTAAAAAAAAGTCCCACAGATCTAGGAATAAATCACAGCTGGCACATAAACCCTTCTGGCTTAACCTGCAAAAAAATCTCCTCTTATGGAAAAACTTGGCTCATCTCTTGATGTTGAAGATGTGTGTATCTATCCGATCAAAAACTATGTCTAGTCTGACTTCCTGAGGAGTACCATGTACGTTTCCAGATGTCCTGCCATGGTACAGTACTCCACAATACTCTGAATACATGGTTGTGGTGGCAGAACAATGCAGTTAATTGGAAAAGATCATAAACCCTGCAAAAATGGAAAAGGATGTTTAGTACTCATGCATATATGTATAGTGAGGATTGTGCACGTGTGAAATACTGAGCAGGCTTCTGTTGTAGTCTGTAGAATAAAAGCCAATACCTTTGGTTTCTCTTACATAACCATTGCAAAAAGTTTTCCTATTTTGGATGGTAATATGTGAGGAAGTAAGACCTAAAAATAAACGCTAATGGCTTGTAGAGATAGAGTGCAGGGTAATTCTTCAAGCCGTGTGTTCCCTCTAGTATTATGGACAATTAAATTAATCAGTGTTTGAATTCTGGATGACCAACAGAGGTGGACACAGTACTGAGAGTATTATACTAATTTTGTGCTAATCAATGAGCCAATAACTTTTCCTTCCTCATAAGCAGGGCTTGTTTAAAAACAACATGCTCCCTTCTCTTGGTGTTCATTGAACAGAAAGGAGAAAAAGTAAAACTCCAAAACTTAACCAAACTAGGAAAGAGATAGTGAAGACTAGCTTTACAGTTGAAGAGGATAAAGAATTTTCTTCTTACATAAATATTTCTTTAGTCCAAATCTTGTGTCCTGTTTAATTACACTGCCGCCAGGTAGTCTTTACAAACTGCTCTCTACCTGCAATCATATCCTGAATAGACCAAGTTAAACCCCTGATCAGTCTTTAAGTTAGATCTTGATGAATTCAGCTCAGACCTTTTTTTTGCAGGTTGTACTTCCCTAGGAGCTTTCCTGCATTCATCATTCAATTTTTGGAATATCTTACACATGATCCAGGCAGAAAGGCTTTCGTGCACATGCATTCTCAGAAATGCCTTTGCCAGCAGTATTGGTGTCTCAGAGGAGTGTGAATGTTGGCTTCTGCTTGTGTTTTCTGCACTAAAATATTCATCCACCCATTTCCACCGTACATCCTAGTGCACCATCTCAATGTGTGAGATAGAATTGCTCATGGGCAATTGGGAAGAAGTGTTGTGTCCTTTGGCATAACCTTTGTCCTGCTGTACAGTTGTGGCTTCTTTCTTCTCTGTATCCTGAGCTTTGCTTTGCACATGCTGTGGTTATGGAGCACGTGCTCTTTGTGGCTGTCACATAGGAATACTTTTGTCTCCTTGCAGGCTGTGTAAGGTTTTTATAATGGACAAAAGCTCCTGAGGAAACCACTGATTTAACTCAGCATATTCTGTGATGCACTTAAAATGTAGAAGAAGAACTAAAAACCCCCTCAGTTTGGAGAATGAAAAAGGAGGAGTCAGGCTAAGCTAAATGTATGGGTCTATGTTGTGTCGAATGCTGCTTCAGCTGTGTGGCAGTAACTGCAAAGAAGACACCTCACACAGCTTCAGCATGCACATTTGTTTCCACCACTACATTTGTATGATGCTGGAATATGAAACAAGGGCAATCTTTCAAAGCAGTTATCTACAGTTCCACACATCACTCTTGAGCTGTGAGATGTATGACAAAAGCAGTCAAGAGCTGCTGTCAGTGTGTCATTTCACCAAATTCTGCTGCCTGTGCTGCTGCTCCCTCAGTTTAAAATAGTAACCTCTATCCTGTTGCTTGCACCATGCAAGTCCCTAACCATCAGTTTTGTCCTCCTTTGTGATAGTTAGCAACTGCTGGTAAGATTGTGTCATTGCAACCGGGCCTTTTCCAAAAGCTCCGTAAAGTTGGGTTATTTTGGACTTTGTCCAAAAGTGGAAAATCAAATTTAAAAACAGTATTACTGCTCCAACATCACTCAGAGTTGGGATATTTTTTATATATATACTAAATATGAAACAGGCAGGAGTTGTCTGTTGCACATACTTTGCCAGTAGAAGAAAAATGAGAATTGCATACTCAGTGGAGGAAAAAACCCCAGACCTTTGGGTGTCCTCCAGTTCCTGCCAGTGGGAGAAAAGTGTTTGTTTTAGCATGACATAGAATAGATGTAAACATTTCTTTTTAAACCTCCATGTGTGGTCACCTCAGTTATTCAGGATGATGTAAGCCACTGACTTTCTCCCTTAAGTGGTTATGGAGTTACCCAATATTTTTTTGGGGGAGGACAGGACAAAGATATATTAGGCAATTACATGATTGATTAACAGGGTATGGAGACAGAGTAATTAAGCATAAAATAAGTGCCAGAGAGTGCTGAGTTACAGGGAGAATCCTTGGGGTCAGTTTATGATTGTGGTTTCTGTTCTCTGGAGAGGCTGAATGTTATCTGTGCCAGACAGCAGCCAAG